>NC_089589.1:255963-616966 GCF_019320115.1 Miscanthus floridulus
AGAAGTTGATTTCCTTTTCTATATTAGTTAGAGTATGATTCATGTAAGAGTCCCGTGTTTCCTTAGATATGGGATTGGTGTCCTAGTTGTGTTTGGTTGTGTCTCTTTAGATCAGGGTATAAATATGGAGTAAGGGGTAATGTAATAGAGATATCAATCAATATCGAAACCAATTTTTACTCCTATTTGCATCTACTTACTTTTCGGCGACTTCGTCAATTTGCATACTTTTTCCCTTTTTACGAGTTCTCATTGATTCGGCGAGCTGCATCGTTTCAATACGACCTTCGGCGATTCTCGAGTTCCGCGTGAACACCTCTTGGCCGTGACTTCCGGGCGTATCGCTGTTGTCAGGACCAAAGTGTTCGTATCTTCATCCTTGTCGATTAGCAGGTCAAATCGACTGGCACGCTTTGGATATCGATTCGGGTATTAGCCCTTTGTGTTTGCAGATCCACTTTTGCATCAACATGAGCATGTACGGCAAATCTCCGCTCGTGGAAGAGAGCAAAGGACACAACATACCCTTTGGGCGGCGACGGCTTGTCCTTATCACCAGGTAGCTGCCACTCCTCGACGATGGACAACGGGCGAAGGAGGCCACGGTGGACAAGGCCCTCCAGGCATTGAGGGGTAATGTTGGATCTGCACCATGGCTCCATTGAAACAATGAGAAAGGGGGTGGACGCAAGCTCGACGGTGGCTGCGATGCGAATGCGAGCTGGACGACGGCAGCAATACGGGTGCGGGAGGCTCAGGTGATTGGCAGTGGAGGCTGTAGATGCAAAGGCAAGGAGGCAAAGTACGGAACCCTGGGGGCGAACCCCATGGTTTTATAGGGACGACGGATGCGAGAAGGGCAACCGTCCGCCTCGATCTCTAAGCCTGCCACGACACACCGCCGCGTCACATCATGGGATACGCGCCCGTGACCCCTATCCTTTCCCACTAGAATCGCACCGGACGGTTTGTCTTCCCAAGCGCACCAGACTCTTTTCCCATAGAGAGGATACAAGTCAAAAAGCTTCTTATCTGGCCCGCCTAGGCCCAGGAGTCCAAGGGCCGGCCCAACAGTCTCGACAGTTGTTCCAACAAGGGATGGGCCCACGAGCGACCAGGACTCAGGTACATGAGCATCAGTGGGGCCTCGATCCATAGTCGAGCCCTAGCCAGGCTGACCCTAGATGAAATCCCCACGAACAGGATACCAGGGTTCCCTTAAAACTATCCAGTTGACAAAAACCGAATCTCACAGCCCTACCCGCGAAGGGTCCGAAATTACCCCCCGGGCGATTCTGCTCGAATCACCCGGGGGCTCGGGGGCTACACCTGACGGGTGCGCTCGCGCGCACCCTCTGGCGAATCAAAATACCCCAGGTGATTCTGCCCAAATCACCCGGGGGCTCGGGGGCTACACCCGTCAGGTGCGCTCGCGCGCACCCTCTGGCAAGTCAAAACACCCCCGGGTGATTCTGTTCGAATCACCCGGGGGCTCAGGGGCTACTGTCGGGGACCTAATACCGGGGTACCCAACGAAGTGGAACTAATAACCATCAAACATTGACACTTTTGGTCAGACGAGAACACTACTGCGCTTCTTGCCCGAACGATGAAAGATTGGTTCCGCCTCGCCCGACCACCGAGGGCTGGCTCCGCCTTGCCCGACCACTGAGGGCTGGCTCCGCCTCGCCCGACCCCCGAGGGCTAGGCTCCATCTCTCCCGATGGCTAGGGGCAGGCTCTGCCTCGCCTGACGTCCGAGGGTGGGCTCCGCCTCAGCCCTGACCCCCAAGGGCTAGGCTCTGCCTCGCCCAATGGCTAAGGGCGGGCTTCTGCCTCGCCCGACGTCCATGGGCAGGCTCCGCCTCGCGCCGACGACTGCACCCTGATCCTTCATAAAGATGAGCACAGGGTACGATAGGACATTCGAGTCAACCGCAGTATCGAGGGCCATGCCCTATACGCCTGCAGTAAGGCACCGCCAGGACACGATGGGACGGACGCTTTAAGCCCTTTCCGACCTAACAGTGCCCGAACAGTGTTGTAGGCGCCTGACTTTTATCCCACATTGTTGTAGGCGCCGCCATCAGCCCTCTGACTGCGGATACTAACACAAACATACGACAACCACTACGATCCAAGACATAATTCACATCACCTACAGTGACGGACGTAGGGTCAGTTCCCCGTCTACTCCCCGAAGGGTCGGCAGCTTGGCCCTCTGACACGCCGCACCCTTCCGCCGGCGTAGGATGGGACGCACCCACTTGCTGACAAAAGCCAGGGCATGGCCCTATAAGGATCAGCAAACACGCCATCCCCTTGGACTGGTCTACCATGTTAGTAGGGTAGGCACACGGGAAAAGGAAGACCCGGCTCCTCCTGAAGGACCTTCTCCACCTTTAGTTTTTTCCTCTTTCTCTCATCTATAATCCTCTGCTCTCCCTTGGTCTATAAAAGGGAGGGCAGGGCACCCCACTGAAGAGACCGACTTTTGACGGAATCAATTCAACATAACACACAGCCAAGCAGCAATCGAGCTCTTGGCGTCCTTTCGACCATTCCATCAGAGACTTGGGACCTATCCCTCTCTCGATCGTTTGTGCCCCCTACTATGAACCTTTTTCAGGTACTAATAACACTGAGCAGCAGCAGACTGGACGTAGGGACATTCAGCCCTGAACCAGTATAAACCTTGTGTCCTTTAGTGCACCATCCGGGCCTAACGCGCAACAATTATAAATTTACTAGCCGGTATTTGTTCGAAACACCGACATCTGAAATGCCTGAAACACTTGAAACATAGCGTCGCCACGCGGCCACACCTACCTGGTGGAGAACTCCAATAGCCAACAAGCTCGAGGGTTAGAGGGATGTTGAGAGCAACGGTCCAGCATACACTCTAGGCGCAACGCATAGGCCTCTCCTTCCTAATGACGGACGCGCTGGATGGGGCACAGGCACAGGCACAGGGCTCCCTAGCGTGTAGGCCTCCAGTGCCTCTCCTTCTGTGACGGGCGAGGTGAATGGGGGCAAAGGCGCGGAGCCTGAAGTAGCGTGGGATGTGGCCAGGCGCGACGGCGGAGAAGAAGGCGAGCGAGAGGTGCTGCGAAGAGTGCGCAGTCGCGGCGCTGCGGTAATTTTGTTAAGAAATTGCGGTGCCTAAAGAGGGCGGATATAGAAGCGAATAAAAAAGCCTCGTGGGCGTCGCGGCCCACCAACGAGGCAGTCGGTGTTAAGAGTTGGGGAGTCGATACATCATATTTTCCAGATATAAGTGTGGCAAATCGAACTCGCGTATTAGTTGATCAGATAGAGTTTTTCGAAAACAAAATGCACCTAATGTTTTTATTATGGGCCTGGACTGCTTCCTCCTAGTGGTTGTTAATGGGCTCCTGGGCCGAAGGAGGGTCCATGCTACTCGTCTCGTCTTCTTCCTCCGTCCCTTCTTCTCCTTGGCTGGCCTTTCCGCGCCGCAGTCGTTGGTTAAGGCGGGGATGGCGGCGCCGCTCCTCTTCTACGACCTCAGCCTCCTCCCGTCCTCCTTCTCCTCCTCCGGTGACGGCGGCGATGGCAACTCCAACTCCTCTTCCTCCTCCCGCCTCCAACTCTTAGCCGCCACGGCTCGCGCTCTCGAGCTCGGCTACGCCGCCGTCGCTCTCGACCACCCCCACCGCGGCCTCCTCGCCGACTCCCACCGCTGCCGCACCGATCCTTTCGCGCCCCTCTCCTCTCTCCCGCTCCCATCCTCCGCCGCTCTCCATCGCCGCCGCCTCGCCTCCCCCGCCTCCGAGCCCTTCCGCCAGTACACCCGCATCACCCTCTCCCTCGATTCCGCTGCAGCCACCGCTTCCGCGCTCGCCCCCTCCGCCTCCCGCCTCCTCCGCACCTACGATCTCGTCGCAGCCCGCCCCCTCACCCAGGCCGCATTCGATCACCTCTGTCAGGCACCCCTCTCAGCTCAACACCTTGATCTCATCTCCATCGATTTCTCCTCCCACGGTAAGCTGCCCTTCCGCATCAAGCCCCCAATGCTCAAACTTGCCCTGCAAAAGGGGCTGCATTTCGAGATTGCCTACTCCCCACTCATTTCTACTGACGTCAATGCCAAGAGGAACCTCATAGCTGAAGTCAAGGTCAATGTTATTCTACTCCTACCCAATGACCCAACATTGTTTTCCCTTCGTGATAACGCCTTGCTCTCTTGAGAAAATCACCTATTTTCAGACATCATATGGTACATACAACTTTTATATATCTATAATAATACATTTTATTTTCAGCTTTTGGTGGACTGGACTAAAGGAAAAAATCTCATCATCTCAAGCGCTGCTCATACTGCTTCCCAGATCAGAGGCCCCTATGATGTCATCAACCTATCTGCTTATTTACTTGGCATTCCCATTGACCGAGCAAAAGCTGCTATGTCCTCAAACTGCAGGTGAGCTATTCTTTTGTCAAGCCCCTTGTCTCAGAAATCATGCGTGGTAGCCAGCCATTCTGTCAATTTACGCTACTGATTGGGTTAGTTTTGGCTCGTGCAGTAACCCCTGTGCAAAGAGCATCTTTTGCTGTTAAAATATAGCAGCCTTTGTTTTATTGAGTTTCAGCTCTCTGATTGCAACCTGGAACCAGCCATTCTGTCAATTTATGCTACCTATTTTCCATTTAAAAATACAGCAAATGTTGCTTGAATTGTGATGCGATTTTGTGCCATATTCTCATTGTCAGGTCACTTGTTTTGAAGGCTATAAGGAAGAAACACTTCTACAAAGAAACAATTAGAGTTGCCAGACTATTACCAAATGAAGAGTTGACTTCAACAAAATTCAAGCTTGCTGATTGGATTGGTTGGAATTCTGTACCGTCTGAAGTAGGAGCAAATCAGCTGGAACCTTCTTCCAACCTTGATGAACTTCCTGGTTCACCCATATGTGGTGTAATAGAAGGTTCACACGAAAAACCTCACAATCCTGATGTGTCTGTCTTTGCTAAACTGTCAGAACAACCTAGTGATCAAGATCAAATCCCATCCGAAACTCAAGAAGAGACACTACAAGTTGACAGAACTGAAGTCCTGACAGATTGTGGCCAATCTATCTTGCCAGCATCTTTCAATTATCAGAATGCTATACTTGAGAAGGCCGAAAACAATGAAGTTTTTGTGAATCCTTTTGTGCAGCCTGGTACAGGTTGTTTTGCTGACCCAAAAATTAACGCCAAGCATGTTGAATTCGTGCAGGATGCAATGGAAGTAGATACAATAGAATCATGTAGGCCAAAACTCGTTGTCGGTGACAATATTCCTTCAACCTCTGATACTAGTACGAAGCTAGCATGTTCTGCTCTTCCCCATGGCATAGAGCTTTCTGGTACTAGTCTTGAGGATCAGGGGCCAAGTCACTCTAGTGAAATGCTAGCTAATGATAAGTCTTATATGAAATATCACACTGATTGCACCTCTGGTGTGAGTGAGGTTCATGAAATTTCTTCTGGTGCTGATGTTTGGCCTGAGGACAAGGATTCAGACAGGTCTAATGGAATGCAAGCTGATAATGTGGCTTGCAGAGGTACTTCAGAACCACTGGAGTGTCCCCTATGTGGGGTAGATGACAAGGCACCATCCGATCTTTCATTTCACTCAAGTCATGAATTATGCAGGGATGTTATAATTCAGCCGAAAGTTATGGAGGGAAAAGTAGAGCAAAGTAGGGATGAAAACATAGTACAAACTGTGGAAAATGAAGCAGAATCCGTTGACACAAAAATAAGAACATCTATTTCAGTGGAACCTGCGTCCCATGATCAGGAGATCAGCTCAACTATTCATACAAGAAGCACTGGTGCAAGCTGTGAAAGTGATGAGCTGAAAGAACAGAATTCTAAGGACATAAATGCTTCTTTGGATAAAAGTATTGCTAAAACACATGAGCTACTTCTAAAATTTCCTTATCCAAGTGGTAAGGCTGGGATGTCCACAGTCAGATCAGGTAAGATATGATGCCTTGACTATTCTTTTTTAAAAAAAATTTGGAACACTCCTAATCTTTCTACTCTTTAATATTCAGAATTGTTTCATTTATTTACGGTGCATACTGCCGTTTTGTGTTGCATACCTTTTTTTTTCCTCTGTTAATTCTCTAGTTTCTTGAGATGATACAATGGGGTTTCTGTCATCTTTCTTTTATAAGGGAAAGGCAATCAGAAGGATACTCCTTGTTCCTTGCCTCGTTTACATATTTTGTTATAGATTAAAAAT
This sequence comes from Miscanthus floridulus, assembly GCF_019320115.1. Classification (NCBI taxonomy): domain Eukaryota; kingdom Viridiplantae; phylum Streptophyta; class Magnoliopsida; order Poales; family Poaceae; genus Miscanthus; species Miscanthus floridulus. The sequence goes on from NC_089589.1 coordinate 262,222, forward strand.
AAACTTCCTTTTGGAGAGGGGGGGGGGGGGGTTATCATCTTGTTTCGTGAAAAGGATTTGATTCTGTAGAAAACAAAAAATAAGTTGATATTATATCTATCTTCTAAACAAGTCTAAATTATTATTGGTTTTGCAGAAAAGCGAAGACATAAACTAAGGCCGCACCATCCAGCTTATCTTCCTTTCTTGGGCTTCCTTCGGTCCGTTTGTTTCAAGAAGAAAATATGCAAAGTAAGAGGACTAATCAAACGTGCATGAGGTTTTATTTCACTCTGACAGGAGTTTGCTGTCAATTACCATCCCTGAATCATTATGTTACAAGGGAAGATCAAGAAATCTCGTTTTAAAGTTTTGATCTGAAATGCAAATCCGTTTACCAATCAGTTGTATTGTACATATGGTCATATGGAAAACAGAGCCATACCTGAAAGGTGGAAAATTTTCTTTTTTGGTTCGTCCATATGTAACCTAGGTCTAACTTTCCCCAGTGCCACTACAAATCTCAACTTTCATGTTTTGTACAGTAAAACTCTCCTTTTGGTTCCTACTTTCATGTTTGGTGACTTTGATCAAATTAACATTGGACAAATTAAGATACATACTGATCTGACCAATGACTAATGGGACTGGCAGTTTCACCTGGCTCACTACCTTTAATACACAAGCTCATAAAATCTGGTGAATATTGCAGTAGATATGTTTTAAGTTTGACCATTGACTGATAGTACCATGGTTCTGGAAATAAAAAGAAATATAGGTTAGGGAAAACTAGTGTTGGTTTTACTGTTTCACAAATGTGCAAAGTTGCAGTAACAATCTGATTTATCTTTTTTCACTTAGCAGGCTTAGTAATTCTGCATTAATTTGATTCTTATTAGGTAGTTACATTCTTACCAAGTATTGTTGACTTTATTGTAAATGGAACAGAAACATTTGGCTGCATGTTTGCTCATGAAGTGTTCTGTCATGCTAACACTGAACGCTGAAATTAGGAGGATATTAAACTATTAGCTCAATCCTTTGATCAGCCTGCCATGGGTCTATCTGACACTTAATTCTTCACTGCCTGTGAAACATGATTTCATATATTCTTGTTGAAATAGATATTGTTGGCATTTGTTGCTAGATCCTTATTACAGGATGCTCTACACTAACAAATGTGTATAATCATCAATGTTGGTGTATGCATATGTACCTAAAAGAAAATCCATTTGAAAGTGTTTGCATGTCTAGCCTTGAAACACCTTACATATAGCACCTCAATTGGAGCAGCTTCTTCCTTGCTTAACTGAAAATAAACCTGCACGTGACCACCATGTATGGCCATTATGTTATTCTTAGGCTTTGTAGGCTCTCTGAAGTAGCATTATGTTATTCCTACTCATCCTGATATCCTCTATACCTAACAATACTGAAGCAGTAAAAATGTTATGTTTTATAGTGATTGCCTTGAAATAATATGAAGCAATGGCTACTAAAACTGGATTCATCATATAATTTTTTTATACAAAATGTAATGTCATTTTAGTACCTGGCACGGTGGAGCCTGCAAATATAAATTTTTGTAAACAGACATTGTAGCATATGGTGCTCCCATGTTGCCATAGTATAGCAAATCAACTACAAGATGAACCAGCTATGCTGTTCTCAAATGCCTCTGGAAAGATTGAGTTGGATGTGCATATTTCTTGTTTTCTTTCATTTGTACTTAGTATTCTATGGATGTAGTTTAGGGATTAAACATGAACTACTAACAATTTTCTCTTTAAAGATAGACTGTATTGGAAGGGAAGATAAGTGCAGATAAAGTACAGTAAGCTCCGCTTGCATTGCTGTGGCTTTTCAAAAGCATTTGTTTCCTGATTTTGGATGCAGTAACAGTTAATAGCATTATTTTTGGAGGCCAAACAGCAATATCCTATTATAATGGTATAAGATTCCACTATAACTAGTTAGCTATTACAGCATAGCACATGAACCATGAAATGACCATGCTTCTATTTGATGTGAAAAGTTTCTAGAGACCATGATCGTGATAAAAAGCCATAGCCATACCCCACCACACTTGCACCTGGAGGAAGATTTGGGGCAGGACCAAAATCTTTCCTCCATATGACACATCCCACCAGAACACAAGGTCTTATCAGCCTCCATCTATGTGGCCTCCTTCAGCTAAAGCTTATTACATTTGAAATGGCCGGTTGGTTATTCTTAACTTCATTTCATTTGAATAGTGATTTGCAATTTTATATTAGGCATCCTATTGGAGTTAAATGAACTTCTCTGTACTTGAATACCAATTATTTCAATAGCTGTGTATCTATGTAGTCTGTCAATAAATTCTCCGTGCACATCAACTAAACAATCATTGCATCACCACTCATGCTATAGTGGTGTGACTATTCTTATAGTTGACCTAGTAGAAGAAAAGGAAAATCTAGGAGAACTGCACGCTATCCTATCACTCCCACTTGTTTTCATTATCTTACATGAATGATTTGTTGATGTGTTGCTTGACAAAGAGGCATTGGCTTATGAAATACTTGTTTTTCTCTTTCTATGCAGTGAATTGTCAGTGGTTTAATGTGTGGTTGCTTTGGTATCTTGAAATCGATGCAGGTGGCATGTAAAAGGAAGTCGTAAGAATTGTGGTGTGCAAAAGCAATTTGGCTCATGTCAAAGGACAATAGATCTATGGTGCCCTTTGACTTTATCTTGTCGGTTGGCTAAGGCCACTTCAAGTCGTCAGGGCATATGGCTATGTCAACGTGACACGCAATTCTTGAGTGGGCTACTGTAGGGATTCACGAGAAGCTGCGGCCACAATAGGAGCAGGGAGTGCTGGGATTGGTGCAAGGACACTCCAGTGATGTTACCAACGAATTGCCAACTGAAAACAGCGTCCTGGGTCAATAGCAGGAAACTTGTGCCCAATAGTTGCTCGAAACAAAACTGATTCTTGCGGGGCTCAGCCTTGCTGTAGGCTGCATTATTCAAATGCGGTATCATACCATTTCTTCCTTCCCCACCAAAAATCTTGCGAGATGTCACTTCTGATTTTGGAAGCTCATCATATGAGCCAGTGCGGTGGACTTTGTAGGGACAAAGCCTTTTCAAGGGATGCTTTTGCGTTTAATTGCGATCATCATTTGGTGAGCTTCCTTTGCAATGACCTTTGTTTCTCGAAACCTGGGTGTAAATGAACTAACTGCATGGAAAATCTTGGGAGATGTCACTTCTGATTTTGGAAGCTCATCATATGAGTCCCAGTGCGGTGGACTTTGTAGGGACCCAAGTCTTTTCGAGGATGCTTTTGCATTTAATTGCGACCATCATTCGGTGAACTTCCTTTGCAATGATCTTTGTTTCTCCAAATCTGGATGTAAATGAACTAACTGCATGTGTTGCTTACCTTTGCATATGTGTCCTGCATCACATTACTCTGACTAGGGAATGATGGGGGATGCTAGAATCAGGCAAATATTTTGCATGTTGATCCCCTCCCCAGAACCTGGACCCATACATGGAGTGGTAGTGGTAGGTCCTTTCCCTTAGTTGCGGTGTGGTCAACTGCAAGTTGAGCATGTGTCTGTCCTGGTGTAACAGCAGCACAGGGCATATGGGATGGGAGTATCATTTTAAGGATATCAGTGGAACCGAAAAGGTATAAGCGATATCTCCAACTTACTCATGTCTCCTTGAAAAATAGAAATTTAGATAGAATCATGAGCACTATTTTCCTTAATCATTTTCGATTTCCAGCGTTGGTGTTGCTCATGTGCTGTGCTCACAATCTATTGAGATTCTCATTGTCAGAACGTACACATGCATTGTGGTTTTGGTGCTAGCTGCATTGATCCAATTCCTTGGCGCATAACATGGAGAATTCCTGCCTGCATTGTGGTTGTGCAGTGCACGCCCAAAATTCAGTAAAGCTGCTGCTGCGCTTGTATGCGCACCAGCTTACTTTTGTTAGGTTGTGGCAGCTAGCCGTGGATGCAGCACTAGCACCTGTACATGGCTCATTGTGTATGTATGTATGTTGGTCTCCATCTCCTCCTGTTGCATGTGTTTGTTCAAGTCTATAAAACCCAAGAGGGCCTGCCTGCCTGTCAGCTGTCACCACATACTACCGATCGAGATACATACATTAGCAGCACCCATAGGCCACAGCCATGTATCAGCAACACCATCACTGGGCAAATTCCACATGTTATTGCGTTGATGGTGAGCTCAAAGCTGGTGATGCGATCCTTTCCTCTCGGCCAGACGCCTTGCTTGCCGATGGAGGAGCATTCCTGCCTTCTCCATTGCTGCCGCCGCCGTCGAGCTACATGCCTCATCACTATTCGCAGCAGGCCCCTGCCATTGTTCCTCCACCCATGGACAGCCAGCTGCACGCCATCACCCACTTGTCCCAGGCGTCGTCGTCAGACATGGCTGCAGCAACGTCCTCGTCGACGTTTCGCCGGGCGTTGAGCACGGGAGACCTCATCGTCCGGGACCGGGAGGAGGAGCAAAGGGTGCCGGTGGCGGCAAGGTACAGCGCGGAGGAGCGGCGGGAGCGCATCGACAAGTACCGGAGCAAGCGCAACCAACGCAACTTCCAAAAGAAGATCACGGTCTGCCTGCTGCAACATATATATTGGTTTGGTTGGTTTCAGCTAGCTATAGCTGCTTCCTCTAACATACGCAAATGAATGGCGGCGCATGCAGTACGCGTGCAGGAAGACGCTCGCAGACAGTCGTCCCCGGGTGAAGGGCCGCTTCGCGCGCAACGGCGGCGACTACACAGAGACGGAGGCGGATGCAGTTGCAGACCACCATGTTCATGTCCCAGCAGCAGCACATCAGTCAGAGTCAGAGTCAGACTCGCCGGCGGCAACAACAGCAGCGCCGGAGTGGTGGCCGGCAGTGCAGGAGGAGGGCATCAACCTAGCAGAGCTCTGTGCCGACGACGACGAGATGTTGGCCGCCTACCTTGGAGTCTCCTCCATCAGTATAGCTGATCATCACTACAGCTGCCACCCATAGATAGATAGATGCATCAGTGCATGAGTAGAAATGCTGCTCGCTTTAATTTATATTTTATATATTGCTTTTTCCCTTCTGCTAGTTAACTTCATATACATCTCTGCACGGGATTTTCTTTTACTAGAAAGAATTTGATATTGCCTTTCGCTTTATTTTATATATAACTTTTCTTTTATATATTGCCTCTGCTCGTTGTTTATTTCCTGATCAATCGTATCCATGAGTGTGATGCACACAAGACAACATTTGTGTACTAGTCTTGTACATACATGATTTAAGAGCTTTGTTACTGTACTTGGGAGGAACCAGCGGTCCCTCCCTAAAAAAATATTGCCAGCAGTTAATTGTACTCAAGGTTACTTTAGTACTTTTAGCCAGTCATTAACTCTAATTGACGTTCCTTTTTCTTTAGCGCATGAAATTCACGATCTCAAGACCACGCCGCCGCCGCCGCCGTCCGCGTCGCCGGCGCTCGCCTCCCTGAGTCGTAGTTGCTCCCACCTGATGTTCGACTTTAAACTGTTGAAATATCTGGTTCCCAATCCATGTATTGCTGGTATATCTTCCGGTGTGGTGTACACGTGATTTGCTCATCAAGTCAGAAGGTTGTTGCGGCTCCTTAGATTAGACTCTAGTTTGTTGTAGTCTTGTATTGTAAGTCAGTAGAGATAGAGATAAGATGTATCTACTTGCTGTACAAGATGTAAGCCACGCCGGGGGCTTTTCCTAGCTCTATTTAACACGGAGCCGTGACCAGAGAAGGATCACGTTACAACCATTTTCACATAAACCTGCCACAGACATGCCGGCCGCCGCAAGGCGAACCTGAGGGCTCGGTACTTTTGACTATCAAAGCCAAAGCGCATGGAGTGGTGGGGCTCCTGGCAGGAGGCCGCCGATGTGATGGGGATCACCATGCAGCCTATTCGTTTCGTCGTAAACTGTGGATTATTAACTGCTGACTGATTTAGTGTGAGAGAAAAATATTGTTCCAGCTTATAATCAACGATCGTATATGAGCAAGCGAACAGGCTAATGGATTGCGGCATGGCGCAGACCGGGCTGTGACTGACAAAATGAACCACCTGCACCCAACCATCCTGGAGAGGCAGCGATCTCAATTGCAAGGCAGATTACGGTCAATCCCAACTCAGCAAATCGAGGTTTTTTTTTTTTTTGAAACGGAACCGGCAGGAGAGCTGCCTATTGTATTAAAAAGAAGGGAGTCTAGAAAGGCACTGTATAAACATATACAATTGTGTACAAAGGGCAAAAAGCCCGACACACTCCACCTCAGATGGCCTCAAATCACACGCGCAATAATAAATTGGAGATATGGTTTGCTTTCGCCATTGCCCACAAGCCAGCCTCTTCCTTTATCTTCTGGAGGAGATGCATTGGTGCAGATTCTTTACGCTCAAAGATTCTTGCATTTCTTTCATTCCACACCTCTCAACAAACAAGAATGATAATGGAGCGTAGTCCTCACCTCGCCGTCGAAGGTGTTCAATCTAAGTTTTTCCACCAAGTTTGTACGGAGTCTCCTAGCACCCAGGCGGAAGGTCGGAGGTGTTCGTTGCCTAGCCATATTGCAAAGTGTAACGATAGTCTTGAAAGAGATGGACTCCAGATTCTCGACTGTGTCTGCAAAGAGGACACACACCATTATTTGGCCATGCTCGCGCTTGTAGTCCTATCAGAGGTCCAGATTCTGTTTTGGATGGCGAGCCACCCAGAGAACTTGCATTTTGGTGGCGCCCAGACTTTCCAAATCAGTCATTTGAAATTGGTCGTCGTTGATCCAATGAATTGCGTGTGGTAGGCTGATCCTGTTGTAAATTTTCCATCCGTCGTGAAATTCCAAATGATGTTGTCTTTCCTGTCTGATTGGAGCTGAAAGTGGTTTAGGGCGTGCCAAAGCTAGACATACTCCACAAAGTGTTGGGAAGTGAAACCTGCATGCCACAGGTCTATGTCCCTAATCCAGGCTCTGTTGTGCAAAGCTTCGTTGAGTGACTTGTTTTTATTTTTTGAAATTTGGAACATATTTGGCTGCTAGATCTTGGGGCCTTTGACCTTGGAGCCATGCGCTGCTCCAGAAGGATGTTCTCCTACCGTCGCCAACTGTGATTGATGTTGCCGCAGCGAATAGGAGCCTATCAGTCGTGTCACATGGTGTGTCTGAGTTGGTTAGCGGCCTTCTTTCTCTCCTCCCATTCTTTCCATAGCCATCTGAGACGTAGTGCTCTTGCAAATTTTCCAAGATGTAGAATGCCGAGACCCCCTAGATTCAGTTGGTCTTGTGGAACGTGGCCAATTCACTTTGCATTTCCCCCCAGTTAGCTTCACGGATCCAGCCCTAGAGGAAACTCTTTCTAAGGTTATCAATTTCCTTCAGCGTGGCTTTAGGAGCTCTTAGGGATGTGAGGCAGTACACAGCTTGGGAGGTGAGTATTGCTTTGACTAAGCTGGACCTTCATGCATGGTTAATATTCTTGCCATTCCAAGCAGTCAGCTTGCTCATGGCCTTGTCAATGAGAGGCTGGAAATCGATCCTTCGCAATCTGGTGCTTGCTGGCAAGGCATTTGACGGTATCACCTCCTCGTAATTCCACATGAGCCCAGTGGCGATGAAGTCATACGCGTCCAGCAGCACGGGCCGGTGCCCAGGCCACGGCGGAAGTCATGTACGCGCCGACGACACTGACGGTAATCAAGATGGAGAATCCCAATTACTATTATATGTCCTTCCTATTAAATTAGGAACAGGTTGGGCTCACTTATTTCAAGGTTCTGGTCCACCACTTAAGTTCCGTCTAATTGGTTCTTCCTATTTTAAAACCATTAGATCTTACTAGATGAAGGGCTCTTATTATTTCCAAGCACTGTAAAATTTCACTTAAACATAAAATTGCCTGCATCAGCAGTTTATTTCCTTCTCAATGACTTTTGTTTTATATCTTTTACATGTTTCATTTTTCATTTAACAAAATATGTATGTGACCTTGTTGGTACTGTGAATACACAAATCCAAAAGTTATGTTTTTCTCTAGAATGATATGTTACATCTCAATCTCCATTATGAGAAGAAAAGAGATTTTATTTTTTCTACAAGTTTTCATAAGAGAAGAAGAATATAGATAAGTAAGGATCCACTTTTTTTTAGTGAAAACTAGGTCCAAAAGAATACACACACCTGCACAACCATTGCCTGCCTACACTAGATAACAACTTCCTGTCCCTAGCCAAGCCACACCCAACGTAGACGCACATAGCCATCGCTTAGCCTACCATGCCACAACGAAGCGCAGGCATTGAACGATAGTCAAAACAACCCTATGTAGTGCCACCATAGTCGCACCACCCCTACGCGGCATGCGAAAGGGGCAATGGCCAAGCACGACCGACACATGCTGACTTACGTCACGCGTTGTTGACCTAGCAGCAAGTCAGCCACACACATACACAAATGTAGTGTCACCGCCTGCCACATAAGTCGGGAGTGAGGTCTCTCTACCCATTACGGTATAGCCTATCATCTTCTCACTTATTTTTTTACTTGTGGAATGGATGAGTTGATCTAGCACTAACTTATTTGACACAAGCTAATAATTAGTATAGGTACAAGAAATGAGGTCATTTCACTGAATTTGAGAGATGATCATGCTTCACATCACCTAGATTTCCTTTCCTCAAACCAAACATCCTAATAGATTATGCATGTCTTTTTCATCAACTGTTAAGGTGCATGAAAATAATAATAAAAAAGAACGTGAGATTTTAATTCATGGAGAGGCATAAGAGGAAACACGTTAGAGGAGACAAGAACACCAGTTATCATATATAACACGATCTAACTAGTATATTTGTCGGCGGATTGGCAAATGTGCTCTAGTATCCATATATACAGTGTATTTGCTATTATAAGTATACCATAGCTGGAGCTTGCATTCACATGTTTCTCTCACGCAATGATCGATACGATATATACTTGTAGTAGTTTCTTCTAGGTATAGGTAGCTCTGGCCGGTCGAGGGGGGAGAGATGGATCGATTACAATATAATCCCATTGGATTTTCTTTCTTGTCTTCTTTCTTTGTAATTTGCATAGTTAATTTCTCCCAAGAATGCAGTAGCTGGTCTCACATGCATGATATGATGCTAGGCTACTGGCTAGCGTATCGACACAAGTCTCATCACTACTAGAGTTCAGGGTGTTAACACAATATATATATATATATATATATATATATATATATATATATATATATATATGTGTATATATATATATATATATATATATATATATATATATATATATATACATATCTATATATAGATATGTATATAGATATGTATGTATATACATATGTATATATAGATATGTATATATATATATATGTATATACATATGTATACATATACATATGTATATACATATGTATATATATATATATACATATGTATATATATAACTACTACCCTGTAGCTGGCTACAAAAATAATTTATTCTGTAGCCATTTTGACTTACGATAATTACTATATTAATTTATAAGATTATAGTAACTCCTTACTAAGTGAATTACTATAACGTTATGGTAAATATTCCCATGTGTTGAAATCAAGAGTGAAAAAAATGGAAACAAGGCTGGCTACGTATCAGTGCTTGATTCACTCTAGATCTTATCAAACGACGACATTTTTTAGTATTATCCTATACTAGGGAGCGTGCTCGTACGTTTCTACGGGACAACTAAATCTTTTGTACTAAAAACATACGGATCACACGATAAGATAACAATACTGTTAAATTAAATACCGAAGTCAAAGTGACATTTAATTCAAAAAGCAAAGTTCGTGAAATTAACACAGTCACGGAGAGCGCGACGTCGCAGACTCACAAACTCTACTGTATAGACTTTTTTGTGATACGGCTAAGATAATATTTTATATCGGCAAAAAGAATTCTACGATATCCATTTCTTTCGTGCACCAATAAATCCATGAATAAGTTCCGTTGCATCTCCATATAATCATGTACACACAGGTTCGAGTATATATGCAAATAGGTTCGTGCCCGTGCGTTGCTACGGGACAGCTAAACTTTTGTACTAAAAACACACGGATCGCATAATAAGATAACAATACTATAAAAGTATATGACCGACGTTAAAGTGACATTTAATCCAAAAAGCTATGTTCGTGAAATTTACAGTCACAGAGAGCGTGGCATCGCAGGCTCACAAACTCTACTGTGTAGATCTTTTCGTGATGCGGCTAAGATCATTTTTTATACCGGCGGGAAGAGATTTCTGATATCCATTTCTTTCGTGCGCCAACAAATCCACGAATAAGTTCCACCATATCTCCATACCATCATGTACACAGCGCTGACAAGCGAATTAGCCACAACTTATGTAATTAGTTTTATAATTAGCGCATATTTAGTCCTCCTAATTGATATCTAAAAATTCAATGTGACAGGGACTAAAGTTTAGTCCTAGGATCCAAACACCCTCTAACTCTGAACTCCTGTTGGCTGCTCACTTACACCACCATGCCTATGTGCCTGCACGTATATACTCTAATTCAGAATATCTAAGATGGTCTTTATTGTCAACCCTTTGAAAATATCATAACTTTAAAGTTGCCATTTATGTATGCTGTAGGATTAGGATGCTTTGCACTGATCCATGAAGGTGTCCATGAGAGTCAAAAATTTTGATGTCATTATGATGTCTAAGCTTACCAATCAGATAGAGACGAACTTGGTTGTTAAAATATTTTCAACACTGCTTTCACATACTCCCTCTGTCCCAAAATAGAATTCATTCTCACTTACGAGAAGTCAACTTTTTTTAACTTTGACCAATTATATATAAAAGAATATTAATATTTATAATACATAATTAGTATCATTATATAGACCATTGAATATATTTTCATAATAAACTTATTTGGAGATTTAAATGTTGCACGCATTTTTTATAAACCTAATCAAAGTTGAGAAAGTTTGACCTGCACGCATCCCATAACGACTTATATTTTAGGGCAGAAGAAGTATATGTTAATGGAAGTAGTCAACTGGAAGTCGTGATGAACACAACAATACTTTCATATTATATGCTAATGGGAGCACGAAGAAACGCATGGGAATGGACCTACATACTAATGGTGGGAATATTTGTTTAGGAAATTGCAGAAGGTTCGCCAGTCTCACCATGTATAACATGCACATCTTTTATTTGGCACCACTGATGTTCTCAAGGAGCAGCCACTTTTTAATTTTAGGTCTACACGCTGGAAACACTAAAATTAAGGGCCAACCTCATTGAGTCGTCTTGCTTGATCTTTGCCAATTGTCTTGCTTGAGCTTTACGAACAAATTATACCATTGGCAAAGACTAACACATAAAGAGGTAGAAGTTGCAAGAATAAAGCTAGGTGGTCTACTATGCACCCAACATAAATTTAATACCCTCCAAATTATGGACAATACCATATGATTCGGTTTACGTGGAGATGAAAGATATCTGACCGAGCGAGAGAGGAGCACCGTATGATTGTTTACTTCTATGCATGATTATTGTTTTCTTCCATGCATGTGGCCTCAGGTGATTGATTTATTTCCTTCAAAGCAGGCGGGGATCGCAGGGATGGCAGTTTCTTTTTCTATCGTGCGGTGCATGATTATTGTTTTCTTCCATGCATGTGGCCTCAGGTGATCGATTTATTTTCTTCAAAGCAGGCGGGGATCGCAGGCGTGGGCAGATGGACGAACCAAAACAAATGTCGCACAAAAAATATCCACATTTTGTTCTTTTTAGCTGTAGGAGATCGGAGTGGAGCACTTCTACTCCGGTCCTCATGTGTGATTCCATTCACTAGTGGCACAGCCTGCTAGTATCAATCATACATTGGATGAATCTGAAGAACACATACATACACCTAACATCTTGAACAAAATATGCATACAAACAGAGAGAGACCTTTACCATTAACTCCTCTCAACCTTCTTGATCAATATTACTTGACCAAACCTAGCAGGCTCCAGAAAGCATTGATCCTCCAACTGCAGATTTTAATGGTTCAATTCCAAGACACCGCCCTACCTGAAACTTTGTCTATACAGCAATGATGCCCCTAGTTTATCGTGGCAAGAGGGGCTCTCTGTGTTTCGGGTGTCGTCGACCCTGCCAACTGCTGCTTCCCGTTTCCATTCACAGCAAGCTTCGTCGGTGTGTTCTGCTGTCCCACAATGCTTTCACGAGATCTTCAAGGGGGGTTACCAACTCCCTGATCGATTGGCTGTCCGGAATGTTGATCTAACGCCTTCTCAGTGTTGAACAAGTTGCTTCATCCACCTAGCCCATAAAACACAAATTTCGATATTAGAAAAACAAACAACTATATATATGTGCATATATATATATATATATATATATATATATATATATATATATATATATATATATATATATATATATATATATATATATATATATATATATATATATATATATATATGCCCAGCAGACTGATATTGCTAACCTTATAATCATCTCCCAGAGATCTATCGGCATTCGCTGTTATTACTTTTGTCTTCTCATAGTGACCATGTTCCAAGTCATGAAGTTCTGCTCTGGATGTCATCACGATGGATTTCACATTGTTGCAAATACCATGGTCTAATTTTAATGAATCTAGCAAAGATATCAGCAATTTGCAGGAAATTTTAGACAACAGAAAATGCATGTGCTGGAAAAAAGAAATATGTGCCACTGTGCGGAAATAGTACCGTCAATAGAACTAAGAAGGGATTTGCTTGAAATGTCACTATCTTCAAATCCAGCAGTGATACGAGGATTTCAAGATAATTAAGTACACTTACATCCTCAAGGCCAGATGTGTGTGTGATAACTTGCGAATTAAGGTTTTCAAAGCTCAACATAGATTTATGCTTGAGCTCATTTGCAAAACCATGCAATTCTGCTATCCTAGAATTCAAGCTCTCTTTGAGCTTTCTTACATGCTCTTGAAGTCCTCCAGCAACCTAAGAAAATGCGGCATTGTTAGACTTATACCGACAAAGAATGAACTGATAACCACATGTTTGCTTTTTGGTGCACCTTGCCCTTTGAGGTGACAAAAGATTGCATCTCTTCTTCAAGTGATTTTAGTTGGCTCTCCTGTTGAGAAACCGAGGTTGAGACTGTTCTATGCAAGACACTAATGTCTTGAGTCAGCTGGGAATGGAAATGTTGAATTGTACTTCTATTTGTATCTTCAATCTTTTCCTTCCTTTCTAAAAATCGATACTAAGAATGAATATAAATATTTAAATTGAGAAAGGAAAGAGGGAGGGAGAAAGAGAAATGGAGGCAGACCTAATTTTGAAAATAGCCCATATAGATCCCCTGTTGTATTCTCCAGCTCTGATCGAAATCTTTGTGCTTCACCAACAAGAACTTTTTCTGAAGACATTTAAAAAAGAAAGGACGTAAGAGAAATGGTAAGCATAATCACCTCAGCCAAAAATCTGAAAATTTTTCTGCAAGTATGAAAATAACACGGCGCAGGTGTATCAAGGCAGAATGGAATGAAACAAACAGTATTTTAGTATTTTACTCACATGCATTCTGTACACAGCAAGCTAGAGAACCTTATCAAATGCTTAATTAAGCCAACACATTTCATATGCAAACTCATATAGAAATCAATGAAGTCTTCATTATGATAAGCTTTGCCTTGAAGGGGCAAAATCTAACCTGATTTAAGAAGATTTTCTATCAAATATTGCTTCTCCTTAATAGTATTATTTGCCTTCATGTATTTCGCTTCAAGATCCACTAGGGTGCATTCTGTTTCCTTCATTCTTTTCTGCAAAAAAAGATGAGAAGTTGTAAATACAAACATCATTATTCAATTTTTGATAGAAAATGACAATACAAGTATACAGCACACATACCTGTAATGTCTCAAGTTGATCACTTAGATCTGCACTCAGAACTTTCTGAGAATCATAGAGTCCTTGAAGCTCTTCTAATTGCTGGTACAGTTACAGATTCCGAATTATAGCATTATTTTTTTCAGCAAGATACAGATCCTCTAACTGAACTAAAGGCATACCTTATCTTTTGAATCCAAAATAAGCTCCAAACGATCCAGTTTCTCTGACATAGCCTGAAGAACTCCTCTGTCATGCTATAGAAGAATATGCACAATCTAATATGTCATAAGTGATGAAGGGAGTAAGTACCTTCTTTTCAGCTTCATCTGCTAAGTATTGTTCCCTCGGAATATAAACACCATTTTTCTCCCTTGCAGCATATAGTTCTGTTCAAAAAGCGGAACCAAATTTAGTAACTGTACTAGCTTGAAGTATCTGGCTTTTCAGAAAATTAAAACTGATGAACAATAATATACAGATAGTGATTGCAGATTTTAGTGTATCTACAATGAAGAACTAAAATCTAGAAATACCTCATCTAGACTATGCACTTACAGATGTGCATCCGTGGTCTCTGCATTTTTCAAACAACTGGAAGAATGTGGTAAACAATTTGATGACATAGATGTTCATCTATAGTTAAACTGAGTAATTGTCATATTTTTAATAGTGTTCAGGTACATGGTATCAAACAATTCTGACAATAGAGGAGATGAATAAGATGCAATGAAACATTCAGCACATTTGGTGGATTCTATAGTAAGATTCATCCAGCAGTAACCATGTTTCCCAGAATCAGCTAATATTCAACCCATCTTTATTTCAAGAGCACAAGATTAACTCACATGCTCAGATTGGAAATGATCCTGTTGTATTTTTCTGAAGTTCTCAACAATAAGTATAAGCAGTGTTGAATGTTTCTAAGAAGAAAAGGATACCTTGCTTGAGACAGTCCATTTCAAAGTACAAATCTTTGATGAGTGCAGATTTCATCATCTTCTGATTGACCTGGAAACCATGGGCAAGTTATTAAAATTAGTTATCCATGAGAAAGTTTACATTGCAATTAATGGTAATTTGACAATAAAAAAATTCAGAACCTCTGGCTTATTCTTGATGTGTTTTGCACGATGCGCGTAATCCAGAGTGCTTAGCGTCTCCTCAAGGCAGTGTACTGAAGGTGAGATGGTCGCTATGATGCAAGTCTTTGTCTTCCCTCCCAAGGAATCTCTTAACAATCTTGTTAGCTTGCTATCCCTGCATGAATAGCAGCCAAATATCAGATGCTTGAACAGACTCAAGGAACAATCTGAATAGCTAATGTTTGCTTGACCTGTATGGTATGTGTCCAGAGTAGGGCTGGATATCGAGCCAGCTCGGCTCGGCTCGGTCCAGCTCGAGCTGGCTCGTTAGGCTAACGAGTCAGCTCGGCTCGGCTCGTTAATATTACGAGCTAGTGGGGCAGCTCGGCTCGGCTCGTTTAGCTCGCGAGCTACTACAAAAAAAAAAAGGACACACATGTTTATAATGTTTATACTACATTAATTTCAGAAGGTGACGTCCACCATTATGTGACTATACATGATTAATACATATCAGGTTCATCAAAAGTATCAACCATGCAACATAGCTGGTCCATCCATGATCATGCAGTTCCAGCATACTAACTAGTTGCTTGCTGTCGGGGACCTAATACCGGGGTACCCAATGAGGTGGGACTAATGACCATCGAATGTTGACGCTTCCAGTCAGACAAAGAGCACTACTACGCTTCTTGCCCGAACGACGGAAGACTGGTTCCGCCTCGCCCGACGGCTAAGGGCTAGCTCTGTCTCGCCCGATGTCCGAGGGTAGGCTCCGCCTCACCCGACCCCCGAGGGCTGGCCTCCGCCTCGCCCAATGACTAAGGGCTGGCTCCGTCTCGCCCGATGTCCGAGGGTGGGCTCCGCCTCGCCCGACCCCCGAGGGCTGGCCTCCGCCTCGCCCGACGGCTAAGGGCTGGCTCTGCCTCGCCCGACGTCCGAGGGCAGGCTCCGCCCTGCCCGACCCCCGAGGGCTGGCCTCTGCCTCGCCCAATGGCTAAGGGCTGGCTCTGTCTCACCCGACGTCCGCGGGTGGGCTCCGCCTCGCCCGACGATTGCACCCTGCTCCTTCATGATGACAAACACAGGGTACGACTGGACATTCGAGTCAAATGCAGTACCGAGGACCATGCTCTATACGCCTGCAGGAAGGTATCGTCAGGATACGATGGGATGGGTGCTTTAGGTCCTTTCCGACATAACAGTGCCTGAATAGTGTTGTAGGCGCCGACTTTTGTCCCACAGTGTAGTAGGTGCCGCCTTCAGTCCTCGGGCGCGGATACTAACACAGGCATACGACAGCCATTATGGTCCAATATAGAAATCACATTATCTATAGTGACGGACGTATGGTCACTTCCCCTGTTACTCCCCGAGGGGTCACAGCTTTGCTCTCCGACGCACCGCACTGTCCGTCGGCGTAGGATGGGACACACTCACTTGCTAAATGAGGCCAGGGCATGGCCTATGAGGATCAGCGAACACGCCACCTCTGACACAGCCTGTCGTGTCAAGCAGGGCAGGCACAGGGAAAAAAGAAGACCCGGCTCCCTCAAAGGACCTTCTATACCTTTGGCATTTTCCTTTTTCTCCGATCTGTAACCCCTGCTCCCCCCTTGGTCTATAAAAGGGAGGGCAAGGCCCCCACCAGAGGGACCAACTTTTGACGGATCAGTTCAACATACACAACACATCACGCATACAGCCGAGCAGCGACCGAGCTCTTGGCATCCCTTTCGATCATTCCATCAGAGACCTGGGACCTCTCCCTCTCTTGACTATTTGTACCCCTTACCACGAACCTTTTTTCAGCACTAATAACATAAGCAGTTGCAGACTGGACGTAGGGACATTCAGCCCGAACCAGTATAAATCTAGTGTCCTTTAGTGCACCATCCGGGTCTAACGCGCAACAATCATAAATTTACTAGCCGGTGTTTGTTCGACACACTGACAGTTGGCGCGCCAGGTAGGGGCCTTTGCGCGTTCCAAATCAGGCCTCAGATGGCTAACCACGCAATCAGCTAGGTCCCGGGCGCACACGTGTGTTTTGGTGACCTAGACTTCATCGTCACACTGGGAGGAGAGTTGGCGCTGGCGCACACCGCCGTCCAGTCTCTCTCCTCCGTCAACTTCAACTACGGGAGGCTTGAGCGCTAGCCCAGCGTCTCTTTTGGACCACAGCCATCTAGGGAGGACCCGTGCTGCCTCACCCTTTCTCCAGAACACTCTGCACGGAGCGCCCCGACGGCGTTTCCGTTCGGTCTCCGCAATGCCACGGCAACCGTTAGCCACCTGGTGGCACAGCGCACGATCCTGTCCCCCTCGAACAACGAGTTTGTAGGGATGATCGAAAGCATTACGGAATCCCTCCATGGCCTCCTCGCGGAGGGGCTGGGGTTGGACTCTGGCTCTGACTCCGGCAGGGGGAGCCATCATCCCTCTAGGGAATGTTTCATGGCAGAAACCTCTGAGGGACACGTCAAAAGTGTCTTCGCGGAGGAGACTACCTCGGCAGGCAACCTCGATGACGCAACCGAGAGGGGGACAGCGACCCCACCTCACGTAGGGGTGGAGCAGTTGAGAGCCCGAAAGCGGGAAATAGATGAACCCAAACAACAGCTTGTTCGGGAGTACGTGGAGGTCGATGAGGAGATCAGGCGCCGCGGAGATGGTGGGCACGCACGCGCCGTGGCCCATGACATAAACCGAAGGATCATCGCCAATGATTAAACCCTTCCCCACTTCGCTCAGGTGAGCCAGAACATCACCGCCGCAACAGCCTTGCTCCATGGCCTTCTAGAGGCCGCAACGCTCGAGGATCACCAGGCCCACCGCGAAATCCGCACGCTAGTTGAGCGTGCGGCAGCGCAGCAGGCGGAGAGCTCGTTGTCTCGGCGACGCGAGCCCGACACCAGCCAGCGTACACCCTCGGTATGTCCCGCCAGAGACGCATCGGTCCACCAAACGCCGCAAGGCGGTGGGCAGCGCGCTGCAATCCTGGTACATCAACGTCTCAGCCACAACCGCGACGCACGCAGCACCCTCGACGCCCGCAGATGTGCCTACAGCAACCCAAGGGAAGGAGCCCACCGCGGCTATCATCCTCGACGCGGCGGACGCTACGACAGCGGTGAGGACCAGAGCCCGAGCCTTGGCCTCCCAGGGCTTTAGGCCTTTAGTCGGCACATCCTCAACGTTGCGTTCCCGCCAAGGTATCGACCACCTACTAATATCCCTAAGTACTCCAGGGAGACAAACCCTGAGCTTTGGCTTGAAGACTATCGGCTTGCCTATCAAGCCGGTGGTGCGGATAATGACGACTTCATTATCCGTAACCTTCCACTGTTCTTGGCTGATTCGGCTCGAGCATGGTTGGAACACCTGCCGTCCAACGCAATCTAGAGTTGGGCGGATCTGAAGGAGATCTTTGTGGGAAACTTCCAGGGCATGTACAAACGCCCTAGGAACCCATGGGACCTCAAGAACTATCGCCAGAAGGCCGGTGAGACCCTCCATGGGTACATTCAGTGCTTCTCTCGGTAGTGCAATGAGCTCCCCAACGTCGCCGATGCCGACATGATAGGAGCCTTCCTGTCTAGGATGACCTGCGAGTCCTTGGTTCATAAGCTAGGACGCAAGGGCCCGCGGACCACCAAGGAGCTCCTAGACATCGCCACCAGCCATGCCTTAGGAGAAGAGGCGGTCGGAGCGATCTTCGATCTCCTCGAGGGTAAGGCAAGGTGGGACAAGGGTGCCAGTGAAGGCACCTCCAATCGTTCTGCCAAAAGAAAAAATAAGAAGCAACAGCGCGAGGACCCACTCGTGGCTGCTACTGACCGCAAGGGTGGTCGGAAGCCCGCGGAGGGCGCTCCGAACCACTTCGAGAAGATGCTCAAGGGGCCATGCCCGAACCATGCCTTCCCCGTAAAGCATCCGATCAAGGACTGCAGCCTCATGCGGAAGTTCTTGTCCGGAGGCTCCAACAAAGGGGAGCAGGGGAAGGAACCTGCCCCCGCTACGGATGACACCGAGGAGAAGGATGACAGCTTTCCAATGCCAAACGGCTGCCTCATGATCTTTAGGGAATCAACGGCCTACGACTCCAAATGATGTTAGAAGGTCGCACGCCGCCAAGTCTACACGACCCAATCGGCCACACCTCCCTTTCTTCGGTGGTCAGAGTACGCCATAACCTTTGATCGGACTGACCATCCGGATGCCGTCCCGTACCTAGGAAGGTATCCGCTTGTGGTTGACCTGATCATTGGCCCAAAGCACCTCACCAAAGTTTTGATGGACGAAGGCAGCGGCCTCAACATCATGTACGCAAAGATGCTCGACGTAATGGGCATCGACCAAATGCACCTCCGCCCAATCCGAGCACCTTTCCATAGCATCGTGCCTGGGAAGTAGGCCATGCCACTCGGACAGATCGATCTGCCCATTACTTTTGGGGATCAGTTCAATTACAGGACTGAGAGCCTCACCTTCGAGGTGGTTGGGTTCCCCAGAACTTTCCACGCCATCCTAGGACGTCCATGCTATGCAAAGTTCATGGCTATCTCCAACTACACGTACCTCAAGCTGAAGATGCCAGGCCCCTGTAGGGTCATCACCATCGGCACCTCCTTCTAGCATGCCTACGAGTGCGAGGTCGAGTGCTGTGGCCACGCCATGACAATCGTCGCCTCCGGGGAGCTCGCCACCCTCAAGGAGGAGGTCACCGAAGGAGCGCCCGATGCAAAGAAGTCGACCGGGTCGTTCGAATCGGCCGAGGGCTCCAAGGAGGTCCTCATAGATCCCAGCAGCTCTGAGGGTAAAACGGTACGCATTGGTACCACGCTCTCCTCCGAATAGGAAAGCACGCTCGTTGACTTCCTCTGTGGCAACAAAGACATCTTTGCGTAGAAACCCTTGGATATGTCAGGCATTCCGAGGGAGGTCACCGATCATACCCTGAAAATCCATCTAGGCTCCCAACCGATGAAGCAACGCCTACGCCGCTTCAACGAGGAAAAAGCGCAGGGCCATCGGTGAGGAGATAGCAAAACTGTCGGCCGCCGGATTCATCAGGGAAGTACACCACCCAAAGTGGTGAGCCAATCCCGTCCTTGTACAAAAGAAGAGCGGGAAATGGAGGATGTGTGTTGACTATACGGGCCTCAACAAGGCATGCCCAAAGGATCTGTTTCCTTTGCCACGCATAGACCAAATAGTTGATTCTACCTCAGGGTGCGAAACCCTCTGCTTCCTTGATGCGTACTCCGGCTACCATCAAATCATGATGAAAAAGTCCGACCAACTCGTGACATCTTTCATCACCCCCTTCGAATCGTTCTACTACGTTTCGATGCCATTCGGTCTGAAAAACGCTGGGGCAACATACCAGCGATGTATGCTTAGATGCTTCGGGGACCTCATCGGGCGGACCGTTGAGGCCTACGTTGACGACATCGTAGTTAAATCCAAACGGGCTGACCACCTCATTGCCGATCTTGAGCAAACCTTTGCAAAACTTCGGGCGAATGGCATCAAACTTAATCCCGAGAAATGTGTTTTCGGGGTCCTGAGCGGTATGCTGCTCGGCTTCATCATCTCCGAGCATGGCATCGAAGCCAACCCAGAGAAAATCTCGGCCATCACAAAGATGGGCCTGATTCAGAACATAAAGGGGGTTCAGCGAATCATAGGGTGCCTCATCGCCCACAACCGATTCATCTCGCACCTTGACGAACGAGGACTCCCCCTTTATCGGCTCCTAAAGAAAGCCGACCGCTTCGAGTGGACATCCGAGGCCCAGGAGGCGCTTGACATGGTCAAACTACTTCTGACAAAGCCCCCGATCCTAGTTCCTCCGAGCGACGGAGAATCCCTCCTGCTATACATAGCGGCCACCATGCAAGTGGTCAGCGCCGCCCTGGTAGTAGAACAGGAGGAAGAAGGACACGCCCTCAAAGTCCAGCGCCCTGTGTACTTCATCAGCGAAGTACTATCTGACTCCAAAACCTGCTACTCCCAAATCCAGAAGCTCCTTTACACCGTCCTCATCACCAAGAGGAAGCTGCGTCATTACTTCGAGTCACATCCCGTAACGATTGTGACGTCATTCCCCCTCGGCAAGGTCGTCCAGAGCCAGGACGCTACAGGAATAACTGCAAAGTGGGCACTCGAGCTGATGGATCAAGGCATCACATATGCCTCCCGAACAGCGATCAAATCCTAGGTATTAGCTGACTTCATCGTCGAATGGACCGAGGTCCAAACACCACCGGCGGTCGTCGATCAAGAGTACTGTACGATGTACTTCGACGGATCGCTGATGAAAAAGGGCGCCGGCATGGGGCTGGTCTTCGTATCACCCCTCGGGGTCCGCATGAGGTACATGGTTCGGCTCCATTTCCCCTCATCAAATAATGTGGCCGAATACGAAGCACTCATCAACGGCCTACGCATCACCGTTGAGTTGGGCATCCGATGCCTCGACATTCGGGGTGACTCTCAGCTAGTCATTAACCAAGTCATGAAGGAGTCAAGCTGCCAAGATGGCTGCGTACTACCGAGAAGTCCAACGGCTGGAGGATAAGTTCAACGGCCTCGAACTCAATCACATCCCAAGGCGCCTCAACGAGGTGGCCGATGCACTTGCAAAGGCAGTGTCCGGTCGAGAGCTGGTGCCAACGGGCGTCTTCACCAGCGACCAACACAAACCCTTGGTGCGCTATGAAGGGTTAGAACGGACCGATGATGGCCCATCTGATCTAGCCCCGGGGGCTGACCAACTGACCACTCCGCCTGGCCTCAGTGTCATGGAGCTTGAAGAGGATCCAGCGACAGAGCCCAACCCTCTGGGCGACTGGAGAATGCTCTACCTCAACTACCTCCTCCGTGACATGCTGCTAACGGAGAAGACGGAGGCTCGACGGCTCTCACATCATGCCAAATCCTTCATCCTTATAGAGGGTGAACTCTACAAAAGGAGCCACACTAGGATCCTGCAGCTCTATATTCCCATCGAACAGGGGAAGCTTCTGCTAAGCAATATCCACGGTGGTCTTCGGGCACCACGCCACGCCTAGAACCTTGGTTGGGAACACATTCCGATAGGGCTTCTACTGGCCCACTGCTGTAGCTGACGCTGAGCAAATCGTACGCACCTACGAAGGGTGCCAGCACTACGCTCGGCAAACTTACCTCCTGGCCCAGGCACTCCAGATGATCCCCATCATGTGGCCCTTCGTGGTCTAGGGGCTCAATCTAGTTGGGCCTCTCAAAAAGGCGCCCGGGGGCTACACCCACTTGCTTGTCACCATAGACAAGTTCACAAAATGGATCGAATCTCGACCGACCTCCGCGATCAAGTCAGAGCAAGCTGTGCTGTTCTTCCTCGACATCATCCATCGCTTCGGAGTACCGAACTCCATCATCATAGATAACGGCACGCAGTTCACCAGCAAGAAATTCATTCGATTCTACGATGAACAACACATCCGAGTCGATTGGGCTGCTGTCGCGCACCCCCGATCGAACGGGCAGGTCGAGCGCACAAACGGCATGCTCCATTAGGGCCTCAAACCTAGGATCTTCAACTAGTTGAACAAGTTAGGCGCACGCTGGGTCACCGAGCTCCCTGCGGTGCTCTGGAGCCTAAGGACAACTCCTAGCCGGGCCACCGGCTACACACCTTTCTTCATGGTCTACGGTTCCGAGGCCATCCTCCCAACGGACCTCGACTATGGAGCGCTAAGAATCAGAGCATACGACAAACAGGGAGCCAAGGCATCCCATGAAGACGCCATGGTCCAACTAGACGAAGCCCATGACATCGCCCTCCTCCGTTCGGCCAAATACCAGCAGGCGTTGCGTCGGTACCACAGCCGATGGGTGCAGGACCGAGCCTTCAATGTCGGGGACCTGGTTCTTTGCCTCGTGCAGAGCAACAAGGACCGCCACAAGCTCTCCCCATCTTGGGAGGGGGCGTAAGTCGTCGCAGAAGTACTTCGGCCAGGCGCCTACAAGTTGAAAACCATCGACAGTGAGGTCTTCACCAACGCCTGGAACATTGAGCAGTTATGTCGTTTTTCCCTTAATAAACGCATACTTTCCCTTATCAGTTTTTGTCTTAAAAAATCTCTGATCTTTAGCGACATCCAACCCCTGCAAACTGCGAGGGGTCGGACCTCACTCGGGGGTTGATATAAGCGATATAAGTACGTTTATCGTATAAACACTTCCTATGTGTTACCTCTGCAAACGTTCTCTAAGTTTTCCATTCTTGTCATAACAAGTCCTAAGGACTAAGATTTCGTGAACAAATTCTGAGTACAACTGGTAGGACTGCAGGAAACCCATGCCCCAGCGGCTACGACCTCCTTGCTCACCAGCATGATCAGAATTGATTCACTCGCACTCCTAGTTTTTATGACCTAAACCATGGGAAGGGTCGTACCGAAACCTCTTCTACAGAAAAAGAACAATCCAAAAAACTATTTGTCGTAACAAAAGATGAAAATTTGTTCATTCCTGCACAAATCCACTGCTTACAAAGTGATCCCAACACGAAAAGGACTAATGTATTTATAAATACAAAAGACTATTCACTTAGGGGCTCCCCCACAAACTTATTCGATTACAGTTTCTGACTAGCCCTACTATGAGTATTGCTACGGTCGCCACGCCACGCTCTCCATCGGCGACGCCCTACCCCTCCGTGGGATCCTCGAGGGCACTGTCATCTACAATGTCGAGCACCACGTCAGCGACTGTGGTGCCCTCCCCGGGGCATCTAGGGACTATGCCATCGTCATCAGCCGCAACCCTGACAACGGCACCTTTGCCAGGGCATCTAGGGACTACGCCATCGCCATTAGCCGCAACCCTAACAATGGCACCTGGGCGGGGGGCATCTCCCACCGAGGAAAGGCCGCAACAAACAACGACAAGGCCGACGATGCTCGGCACCCTCCAGTGCCCCTCCTCCAGCGACAGTGACCCCTTCTCAACAAAGGCGGCCTACACCACCTCATCTACATTGGATGACCTCTAGCTCAACATCGCGCTCTGGATTCACGAGGGGATCTATGAGTTTTTCTCTCCCTGGCATTACCCTCTCTCACTTAGGACCCGCCACGACGCATGAATGCATTCGGTGGAAAATAAGGAGAAGAAGGTAGCGGGCCAAGAGCAGGCGAGAGAATGGGATGAGAACTCCCATCCCCCTCCCTATTTAAGGAAGAGGCGCGACAACTGAGGAAAGGCAAAAGGTTGGGACGAAAAACTCTCTTCCTTCCCTTATTCAATGCAGATGGGAAATTAATGCTGACGGGAACCCAAGGGGACACGCCGGAACCAACGGGACGCGCTCTGGTCGACGAGATGTTACCTGGTCAAACAGGACGTTGCCTAGGAGTGGCCTGCCACCAATGCACACCGGGCATGAGAACCAGGGCACACCCGCATGTAGGCAACTCTCCGCTTCCCTAGGCAGGACCGTGGAATGACCCGACGACGAAACCCCCATCCAGGGGGCCCAATGGGCCTTTTGGGTTGATCGGACGGCCCAGGCGAAATGACAAACGAACAGCCGCAGAAAGATAAGCACCTCTGTTTTCTTACTTTGCGCGTTAATTTCATTACTGAGTTTCCGACCCCAGCAATGGTAGGGGCATGGACATCGCTCGGGGCTACCGAGAGTGTCTACCTATTTAGACATCCTCCTCGCCCGACCCCTCCTGACATTTAAAACCGAAAGCACGACGTGTGGGCATAAAACTTTGAATACAACTGGATGAACCGCCAGACCCTATGCCCCGACAACTATAGTGTTTTTGTTCACCAGCATAATCGAATTCATAGTTCCCCGCACCACAAGCTTTACCTCCCGCCTTCTCGAGAAGGGTTTGAGGGGGTCCTCCTGCAGAATCTCCTCTGAGGAGAAGCTGTTAGGTTGCCTAAATCAATCAAACAGCTCAGATCGCCGCCGAGAGACAGAAACAAAAAATGGCAATGCTTATGCAGGTTGCACCGACCTCGTCGCAAACGTCAGACCTGAACCCCGCACTAACATATTTGGTAAGAGCTTCCTGCCGCTCACACCACCAAGGTAACGTTACCAACCCCCCGCTTTCATTTCAATTAAATTATACATTGAATCCATACATCCAAACGTTGCAAATGCAAATCACTGCATCCCAACGCTTCGTGTCATGCCACGAAGCGGCAGCCGCCTCATTCAATATGAGCGGTGACTGACCAAGGTTCGAAGGCCGGCCCACAAAGGGCTCGAGGCCGCCTTGCGTCAAACAGAGCCAGGGGAGAAAAACCGAGATGAGCCCCAGTGGCCTTGCCCGACTCCGCTCAGAAGCAGACAGGGACATCTCGACCTTTCTCGTTTGATTCTAACCCCAAGCCAAACTCACAGAATCTCCGTCGAGGAGAGGCCAACGGGCCACCTAAGCCTATCGAACGGCTCGGGCATCTGCCGAGAGGCGGGTTAAGAAGTAGTGAAATGCCACATGAGGGCTCTACCGACCTCGTCAGCGAATGATGGACCTAGATTTCACACGAACATACCTGTTAGTGAGCTCATTGAGCACGACACTAGAGCCATCGAGGCAAGTGTCGTCAACTCAGCCCCTCTGGTTGCGAAAACTGAGGACGGGGTAACGTGCGAAACACGGCCGACCCCTAATAGACCCTAACGGGCTCGGGGGCTCGAGCCGCTCGATCCATGATCAAGAGACCAGGGTTCGAAGGCTGACCCACGAAGGGTCTAAGGCCGCCTCGCATCCAACAAGAGCCAGGGGAGAAAAATGCAGATGAGCCTCAGCGGCCTTTGCCCAACCCGCATTAAGGCGGGATGGGTCATCTCAACCTTCTAGTTCAATCCAGCCTCTAGTCGAGCCCATAGAATCCCCATTGAGGGGGAATCTATTGGAAGGCGGGTCAAGGAGCAATGGAACGCCACCCGAGGGCTTTGCCAACCCTGTCGCAAAGCAAATGGGATTGGATTCCGTCCGAACATACCCGTTAGCGAGCTCATAAAGCATGCCACTCGAGCCGTCGAGGCAAGTGACGTCGCCTTAACCCTCCAGTTACGAAAACCGTGGACGGGGCGACAGTCACAAAACAAGCTGGCCCTTGACCAAATCCCCACCATGCATGGGGCTCGGGGAAGGCTGGGCCAGCGATAAGACCAAATGCACGGTCATGCAGCGATCACCAAAATCCTAAGTAAGGGGTATGTGCAACACTAAGTTCGCTACCCTCGCTCTGGTCTCCAGTAACATCCGGCCCCAGCGACCATAAGGGGTCGGATCTCACTCGAGGGTTGGCAAAGGTATGACCACCTCCTTTCCTTTTTTGAAACAGTCATTACATCAGACCATTTCCCTCGCGTCAAGACTGGCGGCAAGGTTTGGGGGAACATATAGGTAAGACTGCAAAAAGCCCACATCCAGACGACTACAGCAATTTTGCTCACCAGCGCAAACAAAATTTCCCCTAAAACACCTCAGGCCCTACAGTCTTAACGAGCAGAAGGGTCGGATAGCATAAATCTCTTTCTTTGCAAAAAGGGAAGAAGGTAAGATCAAACAAACGAAACAAAATTGCGAAACAAAGCCACGAATCTGTTTTTGACACAAAAGTACCGATACTTGTCCACATATTATAGACAAATATTTATTTCAACTAACTAACTACCCCTCCGAGGGAGAACCATGTCTTCATTTTTGCTTGCCAGGCTTTCCGCGAGAGGAGTCACCGCCGCTTCTATTTCATCTAGCTCGGAGACCTCATAGCCAGGCTCATTGCCCTCAGGTTGATGTTATCATCATAATGCAAGCGGGCGATGGCGAAGGATTGGATAACCCCTAGGTGAAAACCTTCCTTCTCCTGCTGGCGTACCCACGCTATTATATCCACGGCACGGGCTGCGAGCGAGCTGGTCCCTTCTGCCTGCACCACCCGTACGTCGTCACAGACAACGCTCAGGCCAACCTTCAAGAGTTCGAGATCATCGCTCTCCGCCTGAAGAACACTCCTCGCTTCGGTGAGATCCCTAGCAAGTCTGGCAGTGGCACCCTCAGCCTCAAGCTTCTGAGCCTTCGCGGTATCAAGCTCGGCCTAGAGGGAGCTGATCCTCTGCTGCACCTCGTCACACTCCCGCACGGCCTAGTCGCGCTCCCCGTAGATCATACCATGCTCCGAGCGAAGCCTCTCCGAGGTCTAGCGTTGCTCATCTTGCTCCCCGCATAGCCGAGTGACCGCCTTGGCATCTAGCTTTGCCCTCTGCTCCAGGGCTATGGACCTCTCCTCAGCTCGCAGCCTGAGCTCCCGCTCCTTCTCCACCTCGCCTAGGAGGTCGACGATCTGTTGGCGGGCCTCGGCATCCCGCTGGAGCAGCTTGTCCCGTTGCTTCTGCACCCTAGCAGCCTCCTCCGTGTCACACCACGCCCTCGCCACCAGATCCTAGAGCATCCCCGCGGCATCCTCCGCGTGCTGGCGAGACTCGGCTTCCCACCACCGAAGATCGTCCACCTCTGCCGCAAGGGGAGTCAGCTCGGCCACCCTCTGGCGGAGCTGGGCAGTCACGTCCCTATGCAGCCATGCCTCATCGACGAGGCGGTCCCACTCTTCCTTGTGTTCGTGCAGGAACCTGGATTTCTCCCGACTACGAGCAGCAAGAGACTAGAAAAAAGACAGGTGATCAGAAAATAAAAATAGACAAAGAAAAGAAAAATCAAGAGGCAAGACCAAGCAAATACCTAGCCGGCGGGAATGATGACGTCTCGAAGGGCGCCTTGGGCATGGTTTAGAGCATCCAACATGGCCATGATCTCATTTCCAAGGCTTTCCCTATCCATGTCCTTAGCACCATCGTCAAGGGTGAAGATCACCGACGACGCATCCTGTGGACTCTCCCACCAGAGCAGGTGCTCGTCCCTCATGGGCGGGTGGCTACCCTCGATGTTAGGGATAGGGACAACTCCCTGTCGATCTCCTCGGCAACCACTGCGGCATTTGAGGGTGCCTTGCCAGCGACCTCCTCCGTCCTGCATAGGACGGACGTCGCCTCAGAGGCCACCGGTAGCGCGGGATGCGCCGCTGCCTCGAGCGCCGCCACCATAGCTTCTGGCTGTGGTCCATCCATCGCAGCCACCATCACCTCCACCCTCGTCGGTGGGACCTCATCCGGCTGCTCCTCGACCACCATAGCCGACGCAACGGGTGCGCCCAACAGCTCCACCTGCTCTGGCGCCAAAGGTGGGATCACTTCCGTCGCTAGTCGCACGACAACCTCCAAGGGTGATCCCTCAGCTACGCTGATTGCTTGACCCATCGAGGGCGCGGGCACCATCGCGGGCGGCGCCAGACCCGCCGGCGTGGCTATGGCACCGGCTTCGCTCCCACTCGGAATGGGAGCAACGTCAGATGGTGGCCCCCACCTTGCCCGAAGGGCGAGGGTTTTCTTGGGTGCCGGCGCTATAGGAATGCCCCGTCTGACCGGCCCCCCGGCACTGCAGAAGAAACGAAAGTCGTGAGTTGCCACGAAAAATAGAGAAAAACAGAGATAACAGAGGAGTCAGCAAACTACGTTGGCGCTATTAGACGACGTTTGGGGGATGAACCCCTAGCTTCTGGCTCCGCCTCGTCAGGGTGGGGCCGCTTCAAGCCTACCCCCTGGTCTTGGGTAGAGCGGCTCACCTCCCTTGTCCCCGAGGACGCGGCGGCGGAGCCGTCCCTCTCTACCATTCCCTCGGGTGTGGTGGTAGATCTACCTGCCCCTGTCGGCTCATGGGGAGCAGCATCGGAGCCGCCCCCCTTCGCCGGCACCTCAGGCGCGGTGGCAGGCCCGCCCGCTTCCATTGGTCCTGAGGAGGGGCCGACGGTTAGGCCCATCTCCACCAGTCTCAAGGGCTCGCTTCCCCCCATGTGGAACGGGAAGGGTCCCTGCGTGGACGGGTGGGCGCCTGTCAGCAAATCCTCACCCTCTAGGACACCCCAATCCACACTGGCGGCTGCCTCATCAAACTCGTTGTCATCATCATCGTCGTCGTCATCGTCACTGCCTATCTCCTCTCCTCGATCTCGTGCTTGCTGCTTCCGAAGCAGCTTCTTCTTCCTAAGCTCCCTCGTCTTTTTGTCCCACTCGATCGTAATACGGTTCGCTCTCGCCAAGGTCTGATCCTTCGGCAACGGAGTCGGGATTTCTTTGAAGAATAGTGCCCTCGGCTGGTCCCGCCATCCCAAGGTCAGCTTTAAGGGGTCAGAAATTCAAGTAAAAAGGAGTACGAAGAAAGAAAACTTACGAAGTCGACGAACCCCGGTTTCGGCCGCATTGGGGGATGCCCCAACACCGGAAACACAAAATCAAGGATGACTCCAGCAGTGTCCTTCGAAGGCTCCATCGCCTCTTTGATGCGCTGCGCCACTTCAGAGGGAGGCAGCACTTCATCGACAAGCACCATCCCTTCAAGCGACGCTTCGGGCACCATCTGGTGCAGGGGGAGCGCGCGCGCCATGAGCGGCGCCACCCTCCTCGCGTGGTAGGCGCCGATGATCCCCGATCCCTTCATGCCCCTGTCCTTCAGAGTTCGGATGGCAGCAAGAAGGTCGTTGATGTGATTCTTTTCCTTGGCCAGGACACCCCACTTCCACGACCCCGGGGCCTCCACGATGAAGCGCCCGGAGAAAACTGGCAAGGGGGCGGTGGCATCATCCTTGACATAGAACCATTACGAATGCCACCCCTTGTTGGAGGCCGACAGCCACATTAACAGGTACGCTTCTGCCCAGTTGTTGCGGAGGTGGATGCCGGCGCATCCCACCGGCACATGCAGATCTTGCTTCCCGGCCCGCTTCTTCAGAAGATTGACGGTGAAGAGATACCGCCATAGGTCAAAGTGGGGACTAATCCCCAAGAACCCCTCACACAGGGCGACGAACGCCACAATGTGCTGGATCCCGTTGGGGGCAAGGTGCTGCAATTCCACCTGGTAGTAATCCAACAGCCCCCAAAGGAACTGATGAGCGGGTATGGCGAATCCCCGCTCGTGGAAGTGAGCAAAGGACATGACTTACCCTTCGGGCGGCAATGGCTCATCTTCATCACCGTGCAGCCGCCACTCCTCGGCGGCAGTCAGCGGGCAAAGGAGGCCATGGCGAACGAGGCCCTCTAGGCGTTGAGGGGTGATGTTGGACCTGCACTACGGCTCCATTAACACAAAATTGGGAGGGGGTGGCTGTGGGTTTGGCAATGGATGCGAGTTTGACGGTGGCCGCGATGCGAATGCGGGAGGCTCTGGCAATTGGCGGCGGAGGTTGACGATGCGAAGGCAAAAAGGTGAAATACGGAACCCTGGGGGCAAACCCCGTGGTTTTATAGGGGCGACGGATGCAAGAAGGGCAACCATCTGCCTCAATCTCCAAGCCTACCACGACACACTGCTGCGGCACGTCATGGGATACGCGCCCGCGATCCCAATCCTTTCCCACCAAAATCGTGCCAGATAGTTCGCCTTCCCCAGGCAGACCGGGACTCTTTTCCCACCAAGGGAATACGGGTCAAAGGACCCTTTCTTTGGCCCACCTGGGCCCAGAAGTCCAAAGGCCGGTCCAACATTCTCAACGACTGTCCTAATAAGGGATGGGCCCACAAGCGACCAGGATTCAGGGACACGAGCATCAGTAGGACCTCGACCCGTAGTCGAGCCCCAGCCGGGCTGACCCTGGACGAGATCCCCGTGAACGGGATACCAAGGTTCCCCTAAAAAACTACCCAGTTGACAAAAACCGAATCTCACAGCCTTACCCACGAAGGGTCCGAAATTACCCCCGGAGCGATTCTATCCGAATCACCCGAGGGCCCGGGGGCTACACCCGACGGGTGCGCTCGCGCGCACCCTCTGGCGAATCGAAATACCCTCCGGACGATTCTATCAGAATCACTCGGGGGCTCAGGGGCTACTGTCGGGGACCTAATACCAGGGTACCCAATGAGGTGGGACTAATGACCATTGAATGTTGATGCTTCCAGTCAGACAAAAAGCACTACTACGCTTCTTGCCCAAACGACGGAAGACTAGTTCCGCCTCGCCCGATGGCTAAGGGCTAGCCCCGCCTCGCTCGATGTCCGAGGGTAGGCTCTGCCCCGCCCGACCCTCGAGGGCTGGCCTTCGCCTCGTCCAATGACTAAGGGTTGGCTCCATCTCGCTCGACGTCCGAGGGCGGGCTTCGCCTCGCCCGACCCCCGAGGGCTAGCCTCCGCCTCGCCCGATGGCTAAGGGCTGGCTCCGCCTCGCCCGACGTCCGCCGATGGGCTCCGCCTCACCCGACGACCGAGGGCGGGCTCCGCCTCGCCCGACGATTGCATCCTGCTCCTTCATGATGACAAACAAAGGTACGACTAGATATTCGAGTCAAACGCAATACCGAGGACCATGCCCAGTACGCCTGTAGGAAGGTACCGTCAGGATACGATGGGACGGGTGCTTTAGGTCCTTTCCGACGTAACAGTGCCCGAATAGTGTTGTAGGCACCGACTTTTGTCCCACAATGTAGTAGGCACCGCCTTCAGTCCTCGGGCGCGGATACTAACACAGGCATAGAATAGCCATTACGGTCCAATACAGAAATCACATCATCTATAGTGACGGACGTATGGTCACTTCCCCTGTTACTCCCCGAGGGGTCACATCTCTGCTCTCCGGCGCACCGCACCATCCGCCGGCGTAGGATGTGATGCACCCACTTGCTAAATGAGGCCAGGGCATGGCCTACGAGGATCAGCGAACACACCACCTCTAACATGGCCTGCCGTGTCAAGCAGGGCAGGCATAGGGAAAAAGGAAGACCCGGCTCCCTCAAAGGACCTTCTATACCTTTGGCATTTTCCTTTTTCTTCGATCTGTAACCCCTGCTCCCCCCTTAGTCTATAAAAGGAAGGGTAGGGCCCCCACCAGAGGGACCAACTTTTGACGGATCAGTTCAACATACACAACACATCACGCATACAGCCGAGCAGCGACCGAGTTCTTGGCATCCCTTTCGACCATTCTATCAGAGACCTGGGACCTCTCCCTCTCTCGACCGTTTGTACCCCCTACCACGAAACTTTTTTGGCACTAATAACATGAGCAGCTGCAGACTGGACGTAGGGACATTCAGCCTGAATCAGTATAAATCTTGTGTCCTTTAGTGCACCATCCAGGTCTAACGCGCAACAATCATAAATTTACTAGCCGGTGTTTGTTCGAAACACCGACACTTGCCACCACAAACTTAGGAAAGTCCACAGATTCAATGTCAGCATCATCATCTTTTCCCTGGAAAACAATCCATAAAATCAACATTTAAGTACCACAACAATTATAAAAATAAAATTCATATGATACAGCTGAAAATAAGGATTACATACCACTAGAATAGGGAGCAGCTCGCGAGCGGGCTCGTTAAAATAGCGAGCTAGACTTCCACAACTCAACTCGTGAAAAAGTTAAAACGAGCCGAGTCGAGCCAAGCTGAGCCGGCCACGAGTCGAGCGAGTTGGCGAGTCGCAAGTATTTTGTCCAGCCCAGTCCGGAGTGCTCAACAAGAGTATTAATGACACGCCCAAGTGTAAGCAAACTCTTGTTAATTTCTCCTGCTTCGCGAGCTCGCCCCTATAAAAACAGATGGCAACTATGTAAGTATTCTTCACTTGTGCAAGATCATGGTATTAAAGCAAGTGGAAAAGGAAACTGGAGCTCCCCACTTACGTCTCTAGCACCAGACCTAGATATGTTTTCAGAGCCAGCAAGGTCAACGAGATTAAGCTTTCCACACTTGATCATTTCCTCACCCTCAGGGGTGCATTCCTTAATATGGATGGTGATAGAGAAAATAGAGTGTGAGCGACTGCTTTGCTTGTTGAGAAGAGTTTCAGCAGTTTTTCTCTTTGCAGAGCCTCTCTCCAGTATCCTGTAGATCTCAGCAGCTGAAGAAACTAGCTCTTCCTCGAGCCCTCTAACAAAGACTCCTCCCTTGCCATCCTCCATGAGTGCGATAGGCTTCTTGGAAATATTGTGCAATTGTAACCATCCAAAACCTCGCTGACAAGTGGCACAACAGCATGGTTCAAGACATCCTGCTGCTGAGACTTTGGTCCGAACACCTACGTGTTTCATTGGTTACCGAGTGATGAATCAATCAAGTGAATGCCTAGGTGTCATGTGGCAGTGATCAACAAGTGGAAGTGGTAAAGGGAAATAAAATAGTTGGCATGAGTTACCTTGTCGAACGCAAAGGTGCGATCAATGTGCTTGTTAGCGATGTTCCTCCTCGCTCAGTGGCCTAGGAATAGGATGCAGTGACGTTGAATCGATGAGTAGTGATCATGAGTAAAATAAATGATACAGTGGATTAATTGACAGGCATTGTATTGGTGGATCGATCAGACAGTGGCATGTATTGGAAAAGCATAGATAAGTATAGTAAAGCACATACTCCACTGGTGATCTATGGGTTGATCGTGGGGCTGTCTATAGAAACGCTAGTATAGGAGATGCATGCATAGGTAGGTATTGATTACTGTAATTAGGAAGCAGTGGATATTACTATGGTAAAAAAAATTAATGTACCTGCATCTGAGGAGGACCTGGACGTTAACGCCTCCGGATCCGGACCCCTTGGAGGAGGAGGAGGAGGAGGTGGAGGTGGAGGTTTGCTGCTGCTGTGCTGCGGTCTGCTGGGCAGTGTTGATGCCGCTGTTACTGCTGCCGTTGAAGAGGAGGGGGCCCCGATCCCGGTGCCTGCTTGTGGGGGGCTTGTGGGTGGAGGAAGAGGCGCCGCTCCTGGGCGTGTGGGAAAAGGAGGGGGACATGGCGGCGTAATCGGCGAGGGGTGGGGGTGGAAGCCTCCATGGATGATTGAACGAAACGCAGGGAAATGGGGAATAATCGACTGACTGGCTCCAGACGTTTGATTTTGAATGAATCGGAGAAGAATGCCCTGCCTGCGCCTGGCCACCGGTCCAGGTCCAGCCGAGGACTTCCCTCTTGGGCCCCGCACCACAGCCTCGTATTCCAACGGAACTGACGGGGCCTGGGGCCCACTTTGGGTTGCATTTGAACTCTCCGACCGTTGCACGGACAGGGAGAGCGAGAGCGAGCTTCCTTCCTTCTTTTTTTTTCTTTGCACATTTGCATGCACTTGTATCTCCTACAGCTAAAAAGAATAAAGTGTGGATATATTTTGATGCGATATTTATTTTGATTCGTCCGTCTGTCCACGCCTGCGATCTCCGCCTACTTTGAAGGAAAAAAATCGATCACCTGAGGCCACATGCATGGAAGGAAACAATAATCATGCACCGCGTGATAGAAAAAGAAATTGTCATCCCTGCGATCCCCGCCTGCTTTGAAGGAAACAAATCGATCTCCTGAGGCCACATGCATGAAAGGAAACAATAATGGCTCCGTTCGGCTGGAGGAATCTGGATGAATCTGGAGGAATTTATGAGAGAAAAATACTGTTACGAATTAAAAAAAGCGGAACAAGCCGGATTTAAGGGCACGCGAACGGAGCCAATCATGTGGTACTCCTCTCTCGCTCGGTCAGATATCTTTCATCTCCACGTAAACCGGATCATATGGTATTGTCCATAATTTGGAAGGTATTAAATTTAGGCTGGGTACATAGTAGGCCACCTAGCTTTATTTCTCTTTATGTGTTAGTCTTTGCCAATGGTATAATTTGTTCGTAAAGCTCAAGCAAGACAATTGACAAAGATCAAGCAAGACAACTCAATGAGGCTGGCCCTTAATTTTAGTGTTTCCAGCATGCAGACCTGAAATTAAAAAGTGGCTGCTCCTTGAGAACATCAGTGGTGCCAAATAAAAGATGTGCAGGTTATACATGGTGAGACTGATGAACCTTCTGCAATTTTGTAAATGAATATTCCCACCATTAGTATATAGGTCCATTCCCCTACGTTTCTTCGTGCTCCTATTAGCATATAATATGAAAGTATTGTTGTGTTCATCACGACTTTCAGTTGACTACTCCCGTTAGCATATACTTCCTCTGCCCTAAAATATAAGTCGTAATGGGATGCGTGCAGGTCAAACTTTTTCAACTTTGACTAGGTTTGTAAAAAATACGTGCAACATTTATATCTCCAAATAAGTTTATTATAAAAATATATTCAATGGTATATGTAATGATATTAATTATGTATTATAAATATTAATATTCTTTTATATATAATTGGTCGAAGTTAAAAAAAAGTTGACTTCTCGAGAAGCGAGAATGAATTCTATTTTGGGACAGAGGGAGTATATGAAAGCAGTGTTGAAAATATTTTAACAATCAAGTTCATCTCTGTCTGATTGATAAGCTTAGACATCATAATGGCATCAAAAATTTTGACTCTCATGGACACCCTCATAGATCAGTGCAAAGCATCCTAATCCTACAATATACATAAATGGCAACCTTAAAGTTATGATATTTTCAAAAGGTGGACAATAAAGACCATCTTAGACATTCTGGCATTAGAGTATATACGTGCAGGCACATAGGCATGGTAGTGCAAGTGAGCAGCCAGCAGGAGTCGAGAGTTAGAAGGTATTCGGATCCCAGGACTAAACTTTAGTCGCTATCATATTGCATTTTTAGATATCAATTAGGATGACTAAACATGCGCTAATTATAAAACTAATTACATAAGTTATGGTTAATTCGCTTGCCAGCGCCGTGTACAGGATGGTATGGAGATGTGGTGGAACTTATTCGTGGATTTGTTGGCGCACGAAAGAAATGGATATCGGAAATCTCTTCCTGTCGGTATAAAAAATGATCTTAGCCGCATCACGAAAAGATCTACATAGTAGAGTTTATGAGCCTGCGACGCCACGCTCTCTATGACTATGTAAATTTCACAAACATAGCTTTTTGGATTAAATGTCACTTTAACGTCGGTCATATATTTTTACAGTATTGTTATCTTATCGTACGATCCGTGTGTTTTTAGTACAAAAGTTTAGCTGTCCTGTAGCAACACACGGGCACGAACCTATTTGCATATATACCCGAACCTGTGTGTACATGATTATATGGAGATGCAGCGGAACTTATTCATGGATTTATTGGCGCATGAAAGAAATGGATATCGTAGAATTCTTTTTGCCGATATAAAATATTATCTTAGCCGTATCACGAAAAAGTCTATACAATAGAGTTTGTGAGACTGCGACGTCGTGCTCTCCATGACTGTGTTAATTTCACGAACTTTGCTTTTTGAATTAAATGTCACTTTGACGTCGATATTTAATTTAACAGTGTTGTTATCTTATTATGTGATCCGTGTGTTTTTAATACAAAAGATTTAGTTGTCTCGTAGCAACACATGGACACGCTACCTAGTATAGTAATAAATAACAAATATAGCAGACTCGGTTATCTATTGCTCTAATTATTATTTATGCAAAGTATATGCTTCTTATTAGCTAATACTATAATAATAGTACTAAATGCCTAGCTTAGTGTAATCATGCACTACATACAACAAAAAAATGTAAGGTACTCCTCAATTATAAGGCCTTGTGTAGGTGAATTAACTCCCTCAAAGTCCCAAACACATACGTACCTGCCATTAGTGTCTACAATCTGGCTCAAAATATGATAAGCATAAAGTCTCTCTATAAATTAGGGAGGATTATATGCGTCATTTGCCTTATATTTCAGGGCGGGCGAGAGCTATTTACCACTTGTTCATTCTGCTTGCTTTCATTCATCTTTCTCTATTTCTCCAAACAGAAAACCTTTGTGACCATATTTGTTTCTTTCTTCTTCTCTTCTGGTCCTAAAAGTTCACATCATTCATAATACTGGTTGTTCTAATAATTTTCTTTAGAAATCTTCGTACTAGTACTTTTTCTATAACTTTCAAGACAACTTTCCTAAATCTTAGTTTTCTTCATTAACTAACGTAATAGAGAAAGAGTGTACATGTGCACTTTTGACATCAATAAATTCACACTTACAAAGGATTAACTAAGGATAGGATTAGCTCCCGTGGCCAAGCTTAAAATAACACTCACAAATTTCACTCATCGAATTCCTTCATAGCTGCCTACTTGAGTTGAAATCCTTGCTTTGACATGAGTAATTATCACTTTTTCCTATATTTATTCCATGTAGAAACAATTA
This sequence comes from Miscanthus floridulus, assembly GCF_019320115.1. NCBI lineage: Eukaryota > Viridiplantae > Streptophyta > Magnoliopsida > Poales > Poaceae > Miscanthus > Miscanthus floridulus. The sequence goes on from NC_089589.1 coordinate 299,479, forward strand.
GGCCCGTTCGGCTGCATTTAAGACAGCGCTGTTGTGGCTGCCGCCGCGTCTATCATCAAGTAGTATAGCATGGCTGCTGCACGGCACTCAGACCAACAGGGCCAATTGGCAAAGATGAACACACCCTATAGGTGAGAAGAAGGCACTAAAGGGTATGGTTGTATGGGCTGGTGTGGACCATGGTGGGCTGAAGCCCAACAAGCCAGGAAATCATAAACAAAATGTTGCCTAGGCCATAGTATACGAAGGACTAACAAGCCAGGAAGTCATGACTTCAAAGTGGTTCTCGTTCAGTGTACTTCTCTTAGCGAAATGATTATGCACATTTTATCAATAGAAAAAAGGCAAACTTCTTATAGATATATTTTTGAAGAACTGATGAGAAGTAAGGAGTAAAGCAAATTTATGTGAAAACAAATTAGGACACATATGATGAGTTATCTTATAGGATACGGAATATGGCCATTGAAATTGTGGTTTTGGCATTCCGGGGTAGTATTTACCTAGCTAAATAATAAAATATCAAGTTTACTTTAAAAAGAATTAAGATATTTTTAAGCCATGGAAGGCTAAAAAGTGAACTTGTTGAAATGTAGAAGAACTAGACATGCTTAATGCTCTACTGGTGGTATGTTTGTTCTTGTAATGTCCATAAGTGTTCAAGACACATGGTCACTTCATTATTACTCCCAAGTTGATCTTTATAAAATTCTTTAAGTTTGGTAATTTTTAATGTGTTTTGAGTGGTTTGGTGCAAGAACAATATTTACACCTTAAAAAACAATGATATTTATTTTTCAAATTAGAGGTATAGTCTAAACACTATTGTTCTCATCTTGTTTTGTTGTAACCTTGTGCGATTGCAATTTGTGTGTTATGTGCTTTTTGCTTTTCTCTTGCTCTTGCTTGTGGCTAGAGTACGTCCCACTTATTTTCTTCTAGGTTCACCACTGACTTCGTAAATCTTAAGTTCTACTAGTTCAATCTCTTGGGTTTACACGAGCATGTGCGGATGTATTTTTTTAAAAGCACTCAATAGAGTGTCTCACATCTGATATATCTTGAGGAAAACAAAGACTAGTAGCATAAAATGATGGACAACAAGACACAAAAACAAACCTCTAGAAAGAGTACGTCAAAAACCAAAATAGTCATCTTCTTCCTACGATTGTTCACTACCTGCCGAAGCTTAAAGATCGCACTAAAAAGACAACAAAGAAAAGGGACACCTAGAAACACACTCGTTGGACAAGGCTTTGAAGACCACATAAGCCACTCGCCGCTGACAACGAGATCTAGAACCTACTAAAAGAGCATCGACTAGAGGAACCCTCGAAAGATTGTAGGCTTACAATCCTACACCGTCAGAACGAAGTGTTGGGGATGATGACCTTGCTATAAAATAGACCAAAAGAAGAGGTCAAGATCACTGTGTCAAAAGCCAACCAATTGCTTTGCCTGATAGACACACCAAATGCCAAGATCTGAAGAAGATCAATAGACATGACAAAGCAAACTCTAACAGACCCTTCCCCGACGCCAGATCTAACGTAGACCAAACTCTCACAAGACCTTCGCCGATGCCAGATTGAATGTCATAGAGGTAGGGATAGATCAGAGATACCTTATTCCAAAGTACCATCGTCGCCACTACCTCACCGGTGACACCAGAAACCAAACCCTAACCAATGAAACGCAAAAACCAAACCATAGATCAACAAGGATCAACAAACCTAACCTAAAACTACAAAGGAGAAAGGACCAGCTCCCTGCTCCTCCGTCCACCAGTGACATCGCCGGTTAGGAGAGGAGGGGGATCAAGCCAGTGTCGGAGGAGGATGGCGGCTGAGGTTGGGAGAGGATGGTTGTGTGATGCGCACACCTAATTTTTCCTCCACGAGGAGTTGGAGAACACCCTCACACCCGCTTTACTTGATAGGGTTGGTTTCTCGCCCGTTAGCAAATTAAATTCACCCCATTTTCATCCTCTAATGGATGAATTCCCCGTCAGGGATCAGGGCCCGTTGCCCTCCTAGTCGTGGCTGGAGGAGGTTGGAAATTAAAGCAAGGAGACTGGTGCGGCGCATTAGAAATGTTGTTGTGAGGAAGAAGAAGAAGAAAGCTAGTCCCAGTGTCATTTGATCGTGATCTAATGGCCTGAATCCATCAAAAGAACTTTGTATTTAGTTTTCAGGCACATAGCAGGTAGCACCTCCCCATAACTTATTTCTTTGGTATGCCCTTCAATCTGTTTCAAATTATAAGACGTTTTGACTTGTCTAGATACATTGTTTTTACTATATATGTATCTAGAGTTCTAGACATAAGTGCATAGCAAAAGCTACGTATCTAGAAAATGTTCAAAGGTCTTATAATTTAGAATGGAGAGAGTACTTAGGAATCATGTTGCATGCACGCATGTTTCGATACACAGACATATATTAGGAAGAAGATTATTAGGTCAGTCTCAGTGGGAGTTTCACTAGAGTTTCATTTGCATTTAATAGCCTGCCACGTATGTATTTTTTGATGACATGACAATGCTTTAATGAAGAGAGAGAAGAAATGAGTTTCATGGGGGGATGAAACTCTCTTGGCATGATTACCAACTCTATACAAGTCTTAGAATTAAATGCCTACGAAACCATGGAATGAATGACTGCGCATTGAGAGCGGGTATTTTATCCAAGTTTCATTCCATTCTGTATGACATGGCAATCTTGAAAACAACGCAATGAAACTCTCCGTTGAGATCGGCCTTGTTAGGCTATGTGCACTGAAGGAGCGACAAGTGAATGAATGAAGTGTGGCTGAAAGTTGAAACACATGCATGGGTGCAGGTGTATCGGTTGGAAGGATTAAACAATCTTGTATCTAGATAATGAAGTGTGGCCGGCCATGTGCTCTGCCTCTTGAGCTAGGCAGGGTCGTCATTGGCGTCAGATCCGATGCCTCCTTGCTTTCGCCTCTCATGGGCTGGGCAGGGCCATCTATAGTTGCATCCTCCATCTCATCTCATTGTCTTCGTGATGCACATGCATCGCTGTCGATCTCCAGTATATGCACGCCCACCTAGCTAGAGGGAGGGAGACAGAAACAGTAGTACTGAAGAAAAGAGAAGAGAATTAATTACTAGCAGTGGATCGGTACGGTGCAGTGGCCGCTCGATCCTGTGTGTCTCTGTATTTTCTCCATCTCGTCTGCATATGCTAGCTTGCTGCAATTATCAGCATGTTCGGTTGGCTGGTTCGTATCGTTGCTGGTTCGTGAAGAAGTACTGCTGACTGGTTTGTGTGAAAAAAAATACTGTTCTGGCTGAAAATTTACAATCGTTTACGATAAGTCACAGCCAAACGAACGGGTTGTATATTGGTAAGGCTGAGCTAGCCTAGCTTAGCTGTGCTTCATGTCTTCCTCCATGCCATAGCTATATCGCTGGCTCGCGCTGGCTCGCTGCACATCAATCGATAACTGCACATGCCTTCCATGGGGATAGATGTTCATCTCATCAGCAGCAGCACAGTAGCGCTCTCTCTCTCTCTCTCTGTAGCTAGCTAGCTAGCTTGCTGGGCCATCGCATCCCAATCCCAATCCCAATCCGCAACAAGCAATTAAGCAAGGTTCTCCGCCGTGCTCTGCCTCTGATCCGATCCTATGTAGCACCGAGTACTCACCAGCAGCAGCCGCCGGGCGCAGGCGGATCGAGTAGTATCTGACCGACGACTGCCGGCAAGCTAAGGCACAGCCGCCGGCAGCCTTGCTGTGCTTGCTGCGATCGATCCGAGTCCGCTCATCTACCCACCGGAGCAGCAAGCAAGTAAACATCTATCTAGCTACCTATACTACTACATCTATCAATGGCTTTCAAAGGTACGTACCTACGTATATATGTATATTATATATACACGTACTGTACATGCATATGTATATATACTCCATGCATGGATTACTTTACTCCTTTTATATATACATACTATATATGCTACGCACTACTCCTAGCTAGCTAGATAGATACTTGTATACTAATTAGTTTATTATTAATCGCTTCGTTTGCTTGCTTGTTGATGACGATGATGCATCTATCTGAGAATAATCCTATTATACCTCTAATGTAATAATTAGATAGTAATATGCATCTATATCTGTAACTTGATCCTTGCCCTCTGCAAGCTGCTCTACTCCCTCCGTTCTAAATTTTACATCATTTAGACTTTTCTCTGTACATAGTTATTATTATGCGCCTAGCCAGATATGTACAAAGTGGTAATTCAAAACGGCTTACAATTTACAAACCGACGGAGTAGTAGTAATTTACCTTTGAGCTGTAGCAAAGCTAGCTAGGTATACAAAACTTATAGCTAGATGAATATGTACTCATGCATCCTAACTTAATTTAGGTAGATTATTAATCATAATATTGGGCTATTTATAGATTTACCTAAACAAGCCCGCAATGCTCATCGGACAGAACCACCGTCCACGTCGTCCCGAAACTCTCCTCCGTTCGATCTCCCCATTCGATGGCTGAAATTGGTTTTGTCAGATTTTACTGAATCGGATTCTCCTTCTTCTTCGTAGCTTCTTGTGGCTCCTCCTCATGTTCCTTTGTCTACAACGGCTCCTCTTCAAAATCAGCGTAGGTCAAATATATACACAGCTTCTGCTTCTCCTTTCCGAGACTTCTCCTCTCCCGCACGCGCCCTCCCTTCCGAGCCCGACGCTTCTCCTCCCGCGAAACGCCGCCTCCACCGCGTCGGCCCCTGCCTTCCCTTCCTCTCTCTCCCTCTGCCTCCCTCTCTCTCTCCCGGCGTCGAGGTGGCTGGGCGACGGCGCCCACGGGCAGCGCCGGCGTCGGCCCCGGCGGCGGCCTGTGCCTGTCCCCGGCCATGGCGCGGCGAGGCGAGCCCCACCGGTGGCCGTCGGACTGCCTACCCTGCCTTCCCTTCCTCTCTCTCCCTCTGCCTCCCTCTCTCTCTCCCGGCGTCGAGGTGGCTGGGCGACGGCGCCCCCGGGCAGCGCCGGCGTCGGCCCCGGCGGCGGCCTGTGCCTGTCCCCGGCCATGGCGCGGCGAGGCGAGCCCCACCGGTGGCCGTCGGACTGCCTACCCCCGCCGCTGCCTCCTCTGTCTGCTCCGCGTGTGCTCATATGCTACAAGTGCTACAGGAACCCTACCTGCCTTTGCTACAGGAAACCCTAGCTGTTGGTTCCGCTCAGGTCAGCTCTCGCTCATTCATTCTCGTCTGGTAGGCCTACGTCTCTTCTGATTTCACGTGTCCTAGGGTTAAGTCCCATGGTCGATGGGTCGATTTAGAATACCAGCAGAGTGATCATCTACCTGTTCACTCCAGTTGCGTCGCCATTCACACACCTTGTTTAGAATTAATTTTCCTGTTGAATTTATGCATCTGTACATCGATTTTGTTCTCATGGATATCGTCTACCACCTGGTCTATCACTGCAGCAACAAGAAGGACAATTGGAATGCCTACGTATTTTGCTGGTACCTGTCTATTTGGTGCCTTTTTCTGTACTACAGCGATTTAAGCTCTGTCTGTCTCTCAAAATTAACCTATCTGAAATCATTACAATGCAGGGTCATGTGGTGGATTGTTATTTCAAAATGGTGAGTTCAACTATTTCAGATCCTATTTATTGTTCCTGAATATGAATACTTATATTTTGCAAAAAAGGAATAAAATTCTTGTTTGGATGGTGAGTTCAGCTATTTCAGATCCTACTTGAATATGAATACTTATATTTTGCAAAGATGGAATAAATAAAGCATTGGAAAGGAGCACTGTCCCCTTCAATAAATCAGAATTATTCAAATATATATGCATGTAGAATGTTCTGTTTCCTAATTTGGTGACAACTTTTCAGATTTGGTTTCTTAGGTCATAGGATCAGCAAGATAATAAAGAAATTGGAAGCTACCTGCTACATTCTAGCAGCATGAAAAAGGTTAGCCTTGAGCCTATTTTTTCGATGGTTTGTGTTTATGCCTCCGAATGGCAATGACATAATTTATTGTTATAGCCTATATAACATTTGTATTTGAAAGACATATTTTATCAACTACCCGCTGAAAAAATGTATAATGTGACGTCTCCTTGTCATTACTTCGGTTGTTTTTTCACATAAACAACCGAATTTTGATGACCTTTGTAAACCATACACTACAAAAGTAGTCTATAATCTTCTTCCAATTATTACAGGTGTGTAACCATGTCCTTCTTAGTCATTGCATAAGACAGAACGATTGAAATTGAACTTTCCATGTGCAGGTTACATCTTGTGCAAGTCAACAAAATGCTGTGCAGTGCTATTAGCTTCTGCAATAAGTGTGAAATGATATAGTCGATAATAAGAGTAAGAAACAACAATAGTAGCAAACCATATTATTGTCGCCAATCCTAGGTTCGCTGATGGAATTTGCAGTTTTCTTAGGAATATTTTTCCTCTGTTTTTCGTATGCTGGATCCGGAAGGGGCTAAATCTGGATACTGCATCTCATTAAGTTGGTCGATGGTAAATAATTTGGCGTCCTGTTTGTCCTCTCAGTTTTTCTCAGTTATAGGGTATCCTAAATGGGCACTGTGCACCATCTATTTTAGTTTTCATGTACATGGAAATAAAGCATGAAGGTTTAGAATATGTTGGTGCAAGATCTCTTAAAATAACGAAATCATATAAGCTATTATCTTGCAGTGAACAAAGGTAAAGCAAAACAAAGCAAAGCAAGAAAATGGTGAACCTTTTGCTTCACGGCGATCATTTTCTTTGGATTTCTTGTCCTGTCTGCCACTGCTGCTATCCATTAGAGGGGTACGGTTAAGTTGTCACCTGGAATGTTAAGGCTAGATTTTTCTTCCACCCTTGTAATTGCCTCTTGATCTCTCGAGTCCCTGGACAAGATAGAGTTATGAGCAAAGTTCAGGTTTTTAAAGAGAGAGAATTGGTGGTTGCCCATACCTGTACCGAACAAGGCCGCCCTGCTCCTCCGCCGGGAGCGCCGTCCACGTCGCCGTAATTTTTTCCATCGTTGGATCTTGCAATCCGATGGCTTAGGTTGCTCCCGCGAGATTCTACCGAATCAGCTTCTGCTTTTTACTGTACAGCTTCTACCCGCTCTCTCTTCCGCAAGAATCAACCTACTCTTGCTTCTTGTCAGAATCTGGGCAAACGAATATATACTCAACTTCCCTTCTCTTTCAATGTCCAGATACTTCTTTGCCCCTGCCGGTCCATCCGTAAAAAAAAGAAAAAAAACAGCTCCTCCCTCTCTTCTCCCTCATTCTCCGACGCCCACAGGGGCGACGACGACGACGCCGTGCGCCAGCGCCGCGCCGCGGCCTCCCTCCCTCCCTCTATCAGATATCAAAAACTATTAAAAATATATATTTTTCTGGGAAGAAGACTCTATGTCTATATCCTCATGCCACCTTTACCTGCTAATTGGTTGTTTCAACTGACAGATATTTAGTGAGCACCCATTTACAGTTAATAATTGGATGTCCGGTTTACTCCCGGTCTTCCATCTTTTCATGTTCCCTTGATAATTTTGGGGTGTTACTTACTATTTTGCAAGCTGCGCTTTTGTGAAAAAGCACCGGTCATTCTTGTGGTACAGGTACGTTTCCATTTAAAAGCTTAGCCAACTTGGTTTTCTGGTAAGTCAGCTGCTCCACATGGAACCGCCTCAGCCTGTCTCTACTGAATCAGCTTTTTGACATACTTTTGGCTTGGCCTAAATATGGTGCATTCTTTACTCAGATTTACTAATGCTTTCACACTGTGTTCTCATTTGAAAGGCATGAGAGATGAAAAAGAGCTTTCTAGAGTGCTTGAAACAAATTAATTTGGATCTGCGCTATTCAATGTCGGTTTTCCCTAACTGTACTTCTCATTTCCCTATTGCTATGCAGGATATGATCTTGATAAGTGGAACTACCTTCCTCTCTATAGATTTGCCTGAGCTCCAATGTCAACCTTGGTTACCTACCTGGTCTACTTTCGGTGCGCTATCTTCGAGGCTAAAAATAATGCTTACAAGGTACTACACCATTGATGCCCTGTTCGCTTCCTTGATGAACTTATAATTCCAAATGCATTGCATTTGTACATTGACACCCTCAGTATCAGTTTCTCTATTGAATTTTTCATTATCTTTGAAGATCCCTGACATGCCGTATTGCATAGGTTTTACAGATTTCTATTATTATCTGTTGTTGTCGATTTGAGTAATTTAGTATGTGCTACTTAGCAATCTCAAGTTCTCAGCAGTTTGAGAGGAACTATCTTTTCCTGACTGGAATTATGGTAGTTTTCCCAAGTTTAGATGGCAACCAAGAAAGTTCTCCTTATATTCTAAGCCAACGTATCCCTCAATAATATGCTTCTGACCCTACAGTTTCTGTTTAGTGCATCTACCATCTCTTTCATTCCCAGCGTTCAGTCTGATGAGTATTTCTTCTCTACTGATTTAGCCAGCTGCTTCCCCAAGCGTTCAGTCTGATGAGCATTTCTTCTCTACTGATTTAGCCAGCTGCTTCCCCAGCAGCAGTAGCATAGGTGTGTCTGCTGAATGTTGCCGATTCTATCACCATGATCTTGGCATTGGGAAGCGAGCTGCCAAATAGTTGTTGTCGTTCAAAGAAGAAAGGTTGGGATAATACTTCTACTTTCAGCTGCATTGAATAAATTATTTCTGCACTCCACAGTCTAGGAGTATATCTCTTAGGGATGGAACATGGACAATGTGTCAGATACTGCTATCAGCACTTGGCCTTCTTACAAAATAACATTTCTTTCTCGGCCCGTCGTAGCTTGATAGGACCCCCTCGGGGAAATAGCTGGGATGACCAGCGGTGTTGGCGAGCCCTCGGTGTTGGCGATGTCCACTTGCCACCTTGGTTAATTTCAATCTGTTATATAATTCATGGTTGGTTGCGGCATGTGTTGTTTTTGTAGGTTTCCTTTGTCTACTATTATTTATGCATTTTACCTTTGCTTGTCCCACATTACTTTTCATGCTTTGTGCTAAGTGTATTGATTTATGAGCAATTTGTGAGAAAAATACATTGTTATAGTACTTGGGCGGCCTGTTGGAAAATATTGCATGTAGAAATAATTTGGACTCATCTTGCATTTGTTGGTTGTTGGAAGGAATTTTTACGAAAGGAGGTTGCCTACATAGTTATTCATCATTATTCAGTTTCATGCAAGTTATCCACCAAGATAATTATAGTATGACAGCACCCTATGTAAGTAAATTGTATCCAATATGAAACTGAGCTATGTTGGAAGGTGTCTCTTCCACCAGGCACTCCTAAAATTAATTGTACTTCGTTTTTGTCATTCATCTTAATATCATCGTGATCATATAGATTACATATATTCATGTAGTTACCTGTCCCTTAGTATTTACTGCAAATTGGTCCTTGCTTATTGCAAGACTGCTTTTAGTTGTTAGAAACCATGGTTATGGCAGGTGGTTAAACACCAGCACCTGCATGTAGCAGTCCTATGCAAATAGTGGGAAAAGGAAGGTATTAGCAGCTCTATCATGCTCAGCCAATAATATGTTACCAAAAAATAGTATTCTTTATGATCCTGAGGGGCCTTGTTTTCATTATATGCTAAATAAAATTCATGTGATTTTAGGTAGTTGCCTGTAATTTTGGATTACAGCTGTCTGGTCTTTTAATACGAGCAAAATGGATGTCATCAAAGTTACATATGGGACATGGATGAGACAATTATTTTGCTCAAGTCACTTCAGGGGCTTTTCATGGCCTCAACGATTGTGAGAAAATTAATGAAATAGGGCAGCGATGGGAAAACCTTTGTTAACCTCTACGATTACCACTTCTTTTAGGAGGTCAGTCAGTATTTCCATACATGCTATCTGTGTACTACATGAACAAATGGTATACCATTTTTCCTTCATTGTTCTGCTTAAGACATTTATATGCTCGTTTTTTTATATGTTGTTTCACTTTTTTAAGCTCGTCTCTTAATTTTATTCAACCGATGTTGCTATTTTTTCCATTCTAGGATATTATTTTATATTGCTCATAGCAGTTCTGTCCAGTTACCTAGCTCAATGCACTTCCACACCTGTTGAAACACTTATGATGGCCAACAGAAGCTTCAGTTCAGTGAGAACTTCCTGTAATAGGATGCTTAGACTATGGTGGTTTTTTTGGACAATAATCCTATCTCTATATAAATGAAATAGATGAAATGATGAGCACACCTATGTTACTTATACCAAAATTTAGTCAGATTTGAGTGAACTGTGATATTAATCCAATGACTGTCTGATGATCCAAGCAAGTTTGATGATTCCAATCTCCAGTTCAGGTGTGTACCTAGGCAGCTTGGTGTGTACCTAGCCAGCTTGGTACCTAGATGAGGCAGTACATTTTAGATAGAGTGCTATAGTTACTAGATGTACACTGTAGTTTTATTCATAGTTTCCTCTCAATTTTCTACTTTAGCTTTTCACCTTGCAGCATGTAGCAGGCGCTCAAATGAGCTTTTATTTATGCTGCCCGTACCAAAATTGACTTTGAGCAAGCTTGGTTTGATGATCTCAGTGGCCATCTGTGACTGACATTGTGGATAGCCTGAAGGCCTCTTCCAGCCCTTTAAAGACTGTAAACTAAAGGTTATTGTAGTCACGCACAAGATGTAGAATTTATTCTAAGTCGAAAAAGAATGTGGCCATGCTCTGAGCAGCTTATATTGTTCTGTTTTCTCTGATGTAACATGTGTGTTATGTCAATCTATTATATATCATTGTAATGTGCCACCACCAAATATTATGTCTTCGAGTCACATCTATTCTTTGTCATATGGATATCGAGATTATTCCATTTATTAAATAGTCAAAAAAAAATACCAGGTGTAAAACCACGTTATTTAGCTACTTGACAACAAAGTCCACACGCTTTCCAGAACGGACGCGCTCCTTATACTAATGGACCAATGAACCTAAGACTGGTACCAGCAATAACATATAAGATATGTTGATGCATATGTTTATTCTCGCATGTCTACCATTACTTGACCACGGGCGCGTGAATGCGCGCGCAACGATATTAGTGTATTAACATTGATCATCAGCTAGATACATGCATTCCCCTTTTTCCCTTCAGAATATATATGCATTGGTACTACTCCAGATATAGCGCTAGCTAGCTTTCTTTTGATTGGTTCTGAAAATTCTTCCTTATCCGATCCATCATCGATATGCGACCCAGTCACCCAGCCGACCGGCCACTGTCAAGCATCCTCCAAATTCATCGTTGCTTCTTCTGACATGTGTGCACGACTTAACTGGTGCCCTGTTCGTTTGGCTAATACGCTATGGTTGTTGACTGATTTGTTGTAAGAGAAAAATATTATTCGTTGACTGAAAAAGTACGACTTATAAACCAAGCAAACATGACGTTGGATTGGACGACATCCACCAATTAATACCATCCTCATATAATTACCTTCCTTTTCTCTAATAATTTGTTACGGAGTACTAGTATCTACCTGAGCATGTGAGTACTGCTGTCTTTCTCACGTGCACCCATCTGCTTTTTTTCGTCTTTACATGCATACATCCTTTCCATCTTTACTCGATCTTGTACAATTTGTTTGATCCTGCTGCCTTTTTTTCCTTAGCTTTCTCAAAAATACATCCATCAACAAGCATCTCTCTCCTTTATTTACCTTCTTTTTAACTAGCAAATATACTCGTGTATTGCAACCGAATACATAGCTTTGTTGCATGAACAGAGATAGAGAGAGGGATGGAAAATTTTCTGACCAGCATTATTGTAGTTACCTGAGCTAAATTTACATATGCATACATCATGCACGCACCTGCAAATATGTGCATACAACTGGCAAACACCCAACACAACAGGAAACGGCTGATTTGCCGGGAGCAAAAAAAATTTACCGGGTGCTTTTTATCGAGCACCTGGCAAAGGAATTCTTTGCCGGGTGCCAGGCCTGACGGCACCCGGCAAAGAAAGGCCTCCGGCAAAGCAGCCTTTGCCGGGTGCCGGGCACTCGGCAAATTCCAGCCGTCGGCAAAAATTGGTCTTTGCCGGGTGCCGGCCACTCGGCAAAATATGGCCACCGGCAAAGGTGGCCGGCTTGACGGCGGCCAGCGTCAGCCTTTGCCGGGTGCCACGCCGTTAGGCACCCGACAAAAAAATTTTTTATTTTTTTTAATTTCTTTGTCGGGTGCCCCATGACCTGGCACCCGGCAAAGGCTTCTTTGCCGGGTGCCCGGGGTGGCACCCGGCAAATTATTTATTTTTTGTTTTTTTACCCCATTTTTTTGTGGGGACTTGCTACAGTAAATATATCCCTATTTCAAAATTTGGGACAATTATGAGTTTTTTAACTATATTTCCTTAATTTTTTCCATTTCATTGAATTTTTCCAACTATTCCAAATTTGAACTGCAGGTACATGAAATAATGGAATTTGGTCATTCAAAAAATAGTATTCATGATATTTAGGCTATGTCGAGGCCGTATGCAGGAAGTGGCATGAAATGTCGCGCATCATGTTGTCGTAACATGATGATGTACTCGCGGGGGAAGTTTATTTAAATTATATAAAATCCAAACGATGTCCGAAAATCACGAAACTTGTCGATGTGTCTTGTTATCACATGTGGAGGCCCTGGTAAAAAGTTGAGAAAGTTTCGAGCAAGTTGCGACGTCGGTTGCCTAAAACCCAGACATCTCAACATGTGATCCCATGATGCAAAAAAAAATAATCTTTGTCGGGTGCCCCATGACCTGGCACCCGGCAAAGAAATTACGAAAAAAAATAAAAAACTCTTTGCCGGGTGCCCCCGTGGTGCGACATCCGGCAAAGAAATTATAAAAAAAAATAAAAAAATCTTTGCCTGGTGCCTCCCCGGCACGGCACCCGGCAAAGAAAATTTGAAAAAAAAATTAAAAAATTATTTGCCGGGTGCCTCTGACATGGCACCCGGCAAAGCAAGGGATGACGGAGCCGGTGCCGTAACGACCACTTTTCTTTGCCGGGTGCCGGGTTTGCACTCGGCAAAGTCTTTGCCGGGTGCCCGATAAAAAGCACCCGGCAAAGAAATCTTTGCCGACTAACTTTTTGCCGGAGACTCTTTGCCGAGTGCTGCACCCGACAAAGGCTTTGCCGAGTGCAAAGTAGCCTTTGCCGGGTGCATTCGGCACCCGGCAAAGCGCCCTATGCAGAGAGCTAGCAACGACCTAAACATATGGTTTTTCTTTTCCATCATTAAGTGCAATGCTCACGTGGAAATCGTCGCTGCTACTAGGATGACGACATAGACCTTTTACATAATCCGGACGTATACATAAAAATCAAATTATTGTACCTCGTTTGTGCAAAGCCTCTCCTGGCACTACTTTTGGCTAGACATGTGTTTGTATCATAAATATAGATATCTTAATGAGAAGAGAGATGGCATTAGTATTTATGAATTTTCATGTGGTGGATGAACAACACTAATCTCGTGTGGTGCAGGACTTCCGCGTGACTCCCGCGGATCCCTCGAAGTCTTCAATCCAGACGCCCCCGTTTCCTCCGCTGCCGCCGCTTCAAATCGGGCGACCACCTCCCCATTCCTCCCCCCTCCTGCAGTTGCTTCCCATCCTAGCCTCGCCAGGGATGATGAGGATGCTGACGTGGGTCGGGCGACACAGAGGGCCGCCGAGTGGGGCCTTGTCCTCCAGACCGACGAGCACACCGGCCGCCCCCAGGGTGTCGTCGCCCGCCCCTCCGGCGGCTCCAACCGCACCAGCGAGAGTGGAAACTCCATCGACGAGAGGGTCGCCGCTGGTAGAGCGCTCCCCCGAGTGTCGGAGGAGCTCCGCGCCGCACTCTCTGCGTTCCAGCAGACCTTCGTCGTGTCCGATGCCACCCGCCCTGACCACCCCATCCTCTACGCCAGTGCTGGATTCTTCAACATGACTGGTTACTCCTCCAATGAGGTCATCGGAAGGAACTGGTTCGTCGATTTCATTCTATTCTATTCCATGCCAATTTAATGCATAGATATATACAACTCCAACTAGAGTACGCACTGCACTTATGCCTCCACCATCTCTCAACTGCAGCCGCTTCCTTCAAGGTTCTGGGACCGACCCCGTAGAGATTTCGAAGATCAGACAGGCTCTCGCAGCTGGGTCAAATTACTGTGGTCGTATTCTCAACTACAAGAAGGATGGTACACCATTCTGGAACCTCCTAACCGTTGCCCCCATCAAGGATGAGGATGGCAGGGTCCTCAAGTTCATTGGGTCAGCTTTTTCATCATATATATATCATCATGCCACTTTATAGTTTTGTTCAGCACTATAGTTATTATTATTACAAACCTTGGTGTGCAATGTGTCACAGGATGCAAGTGGAAGTGAGTAAGTACACAGAAGGTAGCAAGGATACAGCTCTTCGCCCAAATGGATTGCCAGAGTCACTCATCAGATATGATGGTACTATTACTACTAGTAGCCTTGCCTACTTTTCAAAAAAAAAAAGGTTTTACCTTGCACGACTGTGAAAATAATAATATTCTTTGCAGCAAGACAGAAGGATCATGCCCGTAGCTCAGTCTCGGAGCTTCTACTTGCCCTGAAGGATCCACGGTCATTGTCAGAATCAAGAAACAATACCTTAAAAAGGAAATCACAGGAATCAGGAGATGTGCTTTCAGGTGATGAAGTACCCGGCAAGAGAAGCTCCGAAAGTGGATCCCGCCGTAACTCATGGAGTGGAACGAGAAACTCTCTACAAAAAATTAGTGAAGTGCCTGACGGAGGGAATAAGACCAGGAAATCTGGTTTGCGTTCCTTTATGGGGTATGATAATGAACCACATGATATAATCATAGCATTTGCTTTATTTCAAAGTTTCCTTGTAGAGTCTCTATTATCTTTGCATTTGTTCTCACATTTAATTCGTTTGTGCAGTCTTATTGGTATGGGTCATGGAAATGTGGAGAAGAACATTCTAAAACCAAGGGAAGATACGGTACTCGATAGCGATGATGAGAGACCAGAAAGCTTTGATGATGATTTTAGGAGGAAAGAAATGAGAAGGGGTATAGATTTGGCTACTACGCTTGAACGTATTGAAAAGAATTTTGTCATCACTGACCCGAGGTTACCGGATAATCCAATTGTAAGACAAAAACTCGTATATCTTCTACCTTTAACATCATTGTTCTTTTCTTTCTATCAACATAGATATCAACCTTCCATTGAACTACATCATTATATTTTTCGGGTGAATGTCATAGATTTTTGCATCGGATAGCTTTTTGCGATTGACAGAGTATTCACGCGAAGAAATATTGGGAAGAAATTGTAGGTAAATTATGGCATTAAATATTACCTAAATTCATTGCTTTCAACTGTTCATAAACTACATATTACAGTGACTAATGATTTAATGAATCCCTTCATCTATATATGCTTCCTTTGCAGGTTTCTTCAAGGGCCTGAAACTGACCGTGGGACAGTAAAGAAGATAAGAGATGCCATAGATAACCAAACAGAAGTTACCGTTCAGCTGATAAATTATACAAAGAGCGGTACATACTCTTCACATGCTCCCATGTTCTTGTAAGATCATGATGCAATTTCTATACCCCAAACATTTATAACAGTACATCACTCTAGTGTTATGTTACTGCATTAGTACTAACTGCTGGCGGGTAGAGGCTAATAATGTGCAAATGTTTTTTTTCCTATAGTAATGAATCAAACTAAAATTTCTTGTGGTTTTGAGCAGGTAAAAAATTCTGGAACCTCTTTCACTTGCAACCTATGCGTGATCAGAAGGTACCGTACGTAATAAGAGATATGAAACTTTTTTACCTAGATATTTGGTTTGGAACTATTTCATGTGATTTGAGAAGCATCCAATTTGATGGTTGATTAGGGTGATGTTCAATACTTCATTGGGGTTCAGTTGGATGGAACTGAGCGTGTTCGAGATGCTGCTGCAAAAGATGGTGCCATGCTGGTTTGTTTCTACCTTAATGGCGACTAGCATATATGGGCTTGCTATCACAAATATCTGGAAAAAATTGAGAATACAATGCCAAACAACTTTATCGTGACTGCTATGTTATAAATGCAAGCCATGCATAGTGTAGTACTTGCAATGTTTATTAGCATTTAGCATCATCTAGCGTTATTAAAGATTTATATTTCTTAAACCCTAATGATCAACACTGGACTCATAGACTAGTGGTAAAGTTCCATAGATGGCATCTTTAAGGTCAGTTCTTTAGTGCTCTGATGAATTCCCTCCTTAATTGACTTCTTTTGTGTTTTAGTTTGCATAAAGTGATTTTGACAACTAAATTTTATGTACCTTACTTTTCTAAATTCCTTGTTGGAAAACATAGTTGTCTTATGCATTAACTTGAATTATTCATGTACCAGGTTAAGAAAACTGCGGACAATATTGATGAGGCTGCAAAGGAACTTCCGGATGCTAATTTGGTTCGTCTAAAAAATATTAATTTTATATAATATGAAATTAAGTATTACTAAGAACTTCTAATAGAAATTTGTGGTTATATTCAGAGACCAGAGGATCTATGGGCTAATCACTCAAAACCAGTCTTGCCAAAGCCACATATGAAGGATACCGACATCATGGAGAGCCATCCAAAAGGTATGTTATACATAGTTCACGACATAGATACTTACATGCAATTTATGAGCCTACTAGATGAAAGGGAACAATCATGAGACACTTGAGAAAGCGATTGGCATGCATTCTTCCATAGAATTAGGTAGTCTCTGCAATATTATATGCCTAATTTGGAAACCACTGGAAACAAGCACATATGACATTTTTTTTAGAAATCTCCTAGATGGTTCATGCTATTTTTTTCTTGTAGGTTCTTGAGAATGGTGAAAGCATTGATTTGAAACATTTTAGACCAGTAAGACCCTTAGGATCTGGTGACACTGGCAGGTAAGTACTTCTCTATTATAGTTTCAAGTATAGTAATGACTCAGTTTGCATGAATCTAGTAGACATACTCCTTTCTAGTTTTCATTTCCTATATACGTTTAAATAGTAAACATGTGAGTTGTTGTTGAATTGTAGTGTCCACTTGGTGGAGTTGCTTGGCACAGGTGAATACTTTGCCATGAAAGCTATGGATAAAAGTGTCATGCTTAACCGAAACAAGGTATGAGTAACATGTTTCATCACACATGACATTTTAGTTACTTCCACCTTTAATTGTTTCTTTCTCATCCGATTTGTCTATAATACCTCTAGGTCCATAGAGCTACCGCTGAACGACAAATCTTGGATATGTTGGACCACCCATTCCTTCCGACATTGTATGCATCATTTCAGGTTTGTTGCATAATGAATCTGTGTAATATATTAATATGATGTCAGGGTTGTTAATGTTTGTTCTCCTTGATTTTATTATACTTTTGTGGATGACTATCATCTCAATGTCATATATATGTTGCAGACAAAGACACATGTATGTCTTATTACCGACTATTATGCTAGGCGGGGAACTCTTTATGCTCCTCGATAGACAACCTATGAAGGTACTGAAGGAAGACGCGGTTAGGTGGGTATTGACATTGAAATTGTTTCTTTTGCTTAGATTTAGTGAAAACTCTTTATGCTTCTCCATTGTCATTGATATGCTACTCTGATCCTTAATTTGTTTGTTGTTACATAATATAATTGGTAGTTGGATAAAGAACCCAAGAAGTATTGTTGATGTAATTGTCCATGATTATTGCAGGTTCTATGCTGCAGAAGTGGTCACGGCACTTGAATACCTACATTGCCAAGGTAGTCATATATGTCATACTAATTATATAAATGAAATTCTCTTTGGTGGTGGTGGGTACCATGCATGTAGTGGATAGTCAAACACAACCCAATATTCAATAACCATATTGTTTTGCTTGACCAATAGTAATTATTTGCCAACATCTCGAATGATTGTTTTAGGTAGGCCTGGGCGTTCGGTCTGACCGAACCGAACTGAACTGATCGGTTCCTCGGTCTTTTCGAAAGTTCGGTCATCTAAAAACGAAGACCGATCGGTTAGTTCTAGAACTCAGGACCGAGCAAGTTCAGTCTCGGTTAGTTCGATTCGGTCTTGGTCATGACCGAACTAACCGGACTAGACAAAATAGCTACTAAATAGCATGATTTGTAGCAAATTTTAGCAATATTTTTTCTATTTCAAGGCAAAAATAACGACACGGCTTATAGATTAAACAAAGTGATAAGAGTGATGGTTGATATAAACCCATTAGAATAAATATTATATTACTAACAATAGTCTAAAGTACACATTATGTCAACATAACTCAAGCAAATGTTCGGTTAGTTCGGTTACCTGAGGCACGTAACCTGAACTAACCGTAAAAAGTTCAGGTAGTATGGACTCGGGACCGAACTAGTGATCAAAAATTTCGTCTCAGTTAGTTCGATTTGGTCTTCATTCTTCGATTAATTATACCTAGGGCTAGTTTTAGATAAGAATTTAAGCATGCATAAAAGTGGTAGGCTTCCTTAGAAGACAAAGGGGAAGGGTTCCTTGCACTTATTCATCACATTTTACTAGAGAAACTTGAGATGTTTACTATTTCTAAGCATTTGCTCCCCTGTTCTTTTTTCTTAGGTATAATCTACAGAGACTTAAAGCCAGAGAACATTTTACTTCAAAGAGATGGGCATATTTCCCTGACAGACTTTGATTTGTCTTGCTTGACATCCTGCCGACCACAAGTAATGTCACTTCATTAATAACCTTACTGGACAGTTTCATGACTATTATTTTAACTCGTTAGTCTATTTTCTTAGTTGCACTTCATGATTATTCTTGTTGTTTGATAGGTGTTTCTTCCAGAAGATGATAAGAAGAAAAAGAGGAGGAAGAGCAGGAGCAATCCCATATTCTTTGCTAAACCAATACGAGCATCAAATTCTTTTGTTGGTACAGAGGAGTACATTGCACCAGTACGTGTGTGTGTGTGTGTATGTTGTTACTTCGCTTTATTTATGTGATTTTCCCAACATTTTCATTTCTTGTCTCTATTTGACATGTGTGATAGGCATCACCATTTGTGGCATCAATCCTTGTATGCATGTTGTAGGAGATTATTACTGGAGCCGGCCATACAAGTGCTATAGATTGGTGGGCGCTAGGTAACTAATCTTGTGCTAAAGGAAACATGTATAATACATGCTACTATATAATAATGAGTATTCTCCCTATTTGTTGGATTAGGAATTCTTCTATATGAGATGTTGTATGGTTATACACCGTTCAGAGGGAAGACAAGACAAAGGACCTTTGCTAATATTCTGCACAAGGATATCAGATTTCCTACGAGCATACAGGTAATAATAAAAGCATTTATTCTAGTAGGTGAGCCTTGCAGTAAGTGTTTGTGATGTATATATGTTAATTGTAGGTGAGCCTTGCAGCAAGACGGTTGATATACCAATTGCTACACCGGGACCCTACAAATAGGCTTGGTTCCTACGAGGGCGCCATGGAGATCAAACAACACCCATTCTTCCGTGGCATAAACTGGGCTCTAGTTCGTGCCGCCACACCCCCAGAATTAGAGGCTCCCCTGCAAGATACATTATTGGAGGCCACAGGAGAGACATTGCCTCCTCCTGATGCAGCTCACACCGATATGTTCTAAACATGCATTGATCCATGAAGCTACATGCTAATTTGCTCAAAGGAAGCAAAAAATAAAATATTAGATGATGAAGATGCATGTTTGTCTATGCATGAATGTGATGTAGATAAGAACAATAATGTATGTTAAGGACTAATTAATAATCTCAATCCATCTTTATGCATGCGGGTGCAATGAAAATAAGATTGTGTGTGTATATTATTTCTACGATTGCAACATGCACGTGGGTCTAAAATATCTCTCTCTTTCTCTTTCTCTCTCTAGCAAACATGCATACCCTTGGGATGTAATGGGAGAAAAAACAATCAAACAAACTATTTTATGGATGGTTTCATGTTGTATTCAAGGGATAGTGAGTTTCGGTTGTGTTATATGATATTGTTTATATCTAAAATTTCCTTAACACAATGTAATATATGTTTTCAAAGGATCTTTCCCTATGAGGGTTCTAGCTCCAAAAGTAGGTGAACTCAGATAAAACAGGAGACTACAGAACAATGATAGACTATCTCTTGGACCTAACGCACGAAGGCAAACTCAAATATGAGTATGTAATGTTATTCTATTGTTAGTTTGCTGTTAAATCTTGTTGACATGCCTTCATCTAGACATTGTCGTGCCTGTAAATAGAAAAACAAAGTGAGTCCTTAGAAATATATTGATTTGTTTACAAGACGGAGTTGATTTCTTTCAATGATTTAGCTCAACCGGAGAAGATCCTATATAGACATGGAAGCCAGCCAAAGCAAGTTATCATGTTCTGAAATAAGGGTAGGCTAGGAGATCAAAGAGCATGCAATCGGCATTGACCTATATGAATGATGAATCCTATAGTTGGTTATGTCAAAGTGTCAGAGAGACTTGGAGTTGTAAATAAAATAAAGACAACTGTCTTTGGTGTAATTAGAAAACCAATGGCTTATAACTACACTTAAGTGCGAGTTCATTTTGCAATAAATGTTCAACATGAGTGTTTGTATCAATATCTAAAGTGCTATGTTCACTTGGTGATGGTAGGCGGTTGTACACATGAACTGTGTGTAAAGTTTTTTTTTAGAAAATGCTATGTTCGTTATTTTGTAGGCAGATAGTTAATGCGAATTCGTTTGTATCAATATCTAAAGTGCCTTTATATTTTTCATAAAAATGTTTTTGTTGTGTAGATCATAACTCGTTAGATTTGATTTATGTTTTTGAAATCATCCATAATTTATGGATACCATTTGAACAATAAATGTTCTAGTAGGCTATATAATAAAATGCAAACGGTGTATATAATTAAACTATTTTAATTAATTTAAAAAGGTGAAGTTGTAAATTGGACAAATAGACTCGTATCTTTTTAAAAAAAAAATTGGTGAATTCTTTTTGTTTATATAACTGATAAGTATAATACAAGTATTCTTTTTTTGTTTATATAACGAAATAAAAAAGCTAAAATTATTGGGCCCACCTGTCAGTCAACCTTTAGCCTACGACGTTCCCCAACCTCTGGCGCTGTCGTGTTCATCTTCGATCTCCCCTCTCCTCTCTCTCTCTCTCTCTCTCTCCCTCTGTTTGAGGAGAACTGCCTGCGCCTGCTCCCTCCGCTCCTCCGTGCTCCCACTCGCCATCCCTAGACTTCATTTCAGGCGGGGATGGACGATTACGCCCGGGAGATGATGGAGCTCAAGACGCTCGTCACCCGCACCCTCGAGAAGAAGGGTGTACTCGCCAAGATTAGGGTTCGTACTTCCCACTTCTTCATTTCCCCAACCCCTCCATTGATCCGGTTCCTCCACCACGCCCCACGGATCTAGCTTTTCCTCCCCCTCCGGTCTGGGGATCTACACCTCCGCTTCTGCAATTTGCCAATTTCCTTCCCAAATCCGCGGATATATTTTTTTCAATTTCTAATGTGCACATTCTGAGCGCCTGGGCGCTGTTGGGTAGGTTCTTGTTTAGGAATATGAAAGAATGCTCACGCATTGCTCAAGAAAAGTTTTTTTCGCCGCGTCTGTGTTACTGGAAATCTTTTTTTTTTTTGTTCGTGTTGTGTTGTGACTATTGCACCTAAACTTCTCAGTGCTCTTTTGAGTTTTCGACTCTAATGGTATGATGCCGGGGGGGGGGGGGGGGGGGGGGGGGGGGGGGGGGGGGTGGGGGGGGGGGGGGTGGGGGGTGGACAAAAGAATCTATTTGTGTGTAACATAGATAAATACAGTTAGCTTGGGTTTCTATCTTTTTATCTGTTGAAAGCATGCTATGGTCCATTGAATGCACATACTTCCGCCACCTTTCCTGATGATGTTTCTGGCTGCATGACTAGGCTGAGCTAAGAGCAAGCGTGTTTGAAGCCATTGAAGAGGAGGATCGGGTGGTGGAGAATGATGATGGCGGGAATCCTGCTTTGCTTGGTAGCTGTAATGACCGAGCTAATCAACTGCATGCTTCACCTTCAGGTTTGCCTTGCCCTTTGAATGTGCTGGCTAATCAGTTGTTTCAAATATGTCTGCAGAAGCCAAAGCTTGTCTCTGATGCATTATCAAAACAAAAGAAATCAAGAGAAGCTTGTCTCTAATGCTGCTACGCATATACACCCTTTCTCTTATATACTGACCTGTAGAAATTTATACTACTGTTCTGAAATATTCGAGAAGGACAAAGGTTGATATTCTGCTGCATGATAATCTTTTCCCTGCTGGAAATTATGCCATTTTTTAGCAAGCGATTTAGGACTAAACCTGAAAGATACACATTTTTTTTCTCCTGATTGATGACTAGGGTGAGTCTTTGGATTTGAATGCTTCTGCACTGGTGATAATTCAAAGAAGCATTTCCATAATGTATTTTGTTGTTTTTAAGTCCCATCAAGGACATCTCAAATGTTTAAGGTTGTTGTGCTGGCCTTAAAATGATTTTCAGTACTAAGTTTAGCCATGTGTTTTGCAAGCTGCACATAACATGGAATGTTTTACATTCTAGGAATTCTGTTGCTTGCAGGTAGGTTACTAACTGCACTTGTATGCGAATACTTGGAGTGGGCGCAACTAAGTCACACAATGAAAGTTTACTTGCCAGAGTGTAACCTGGTAAGTGGTGACCGTTCCTGATATTTCGTTTTTGCATTTCGGGAATCAACATCCATTAATGTTTCCCGGTTTTGTTTATAAATCAGCCCAAGGACTTCTGGAAGAATGAACTGAAAGACTTTTCTAACAAAAATGGAGCTGAAGGGAGCAGGAGTGCTGAAAGTGGTCCAATGCTTTTAGATGTTCGCGAAGGTTATCTGAAATATGAGGTTTATCTCTCGCGTGATCATTAGCAGAAGCAAAAATCATCCTTTTGTTTCTTTATGTTTCCCAGTAAAGACAAAAAAGGGGGAAAGCTTTTGTGGTAATGTAGCCAATTCTTTTTTCCCCAGAAAACTGTGTAGTCCTGTATGGATCAAGGTAACAAATCTCTGGCAATAGCTGCCGCTATAGCCAGCTATAGCTGTTTTAGGCACTACACCACTATTTGTACCCACATTCATTTTAGCCTGTTTTAGCCAGGCTATTTGTTACAGTAGTATGGAATCCTCTTATGCATTATGTTTGCTATGTAGAAAAGGTAGTATATTGAGTTGTGAGCAATAATCCTTCATACTATTGGTGTCTTGCTTAATCAAACTGTCCAAAAAATTAGATTGTTTGCCACAACTACAATACTCATCAAGGTATTGCCTTAGAACAAAAAGTAGGTGTTCTTATTCTGGAAGCTTAAGGAGATAGGTTTATCAAGACCCAAGCATTGTCAGAATGTATAGAATGATTCTAAGAATAACCAGAATGGATAAAAATTGATATACTCTTTTCTGAGTTTGGTCAGTTGTCTTGCACTGCATGCATGGGATTTATATTTACAATGCATTGTCATTATCATTGTACTGAGATCTGCTTACATATAATTTTCCAATCTCAACTTATTGATGCAAGGCCTGTACTCAAGGTCTCCTTTTGATGGTCTGTGGTGCTTGGGGTATGAGCTGCATTTATGCTGCTTTCTGCCTATGACCTTTAGTTCACTGCACGCACAAAATTTGATTTTTTTCCCCCAGCTTGGCTTTCACTGTCCCTTATACTTTATTAATAACAAGTTTATTTATTATTAACCTCCAAATATAGTCAATATGCTCTAGCTTAAAAGTTTTGGTTTTCTACAGCATGCTTTGGTCATCTAAATATGTTGTGTTGGCAGAATTTGTCTCAAACAAGGATGGGCGGCAGGAGGATGATGAGTTCAGAGTCTGATCCATCGCTAAATGCTGAACACCGGAGCATGAGGAGGCCACCATCAGCGTCAGTTGGGAGCCTGCCTCCTATGGGGAGGTAAGCGTGATGCCATACTGCTGTGCCGTTGTGAATATGCACAGCTATTTGTTTTTGGCATTATATATTTGGATGTGAGTGTAACATATAGTACTTTGAAATTGCCAGGCCAATCTCTTCGTTGCAGGCATCAGGTTTGTGCACTGCTATGTAATCGTTTCAGCTTATCGTACGTAGCTGTGTTGTTCCGAATTCTGAAACAAGTCCACTTGGTACGTGTACTTTCAGATCGCAGAGGGGGATCTTCAGCTTCCAATAACACAAGGAAAGATGAGTACAACTGGAGATACGATGCCGATGATATATCTGAAGAGGTGCTGCGGGCATCGTCTGCTCTAGAAAGTGTCCAGTTAGACCGGAAATCTCGGAATCTGCCAACATCTTGGAGGTAGCTGGGGATCGATTGATTAATCGCCCCTCCATCATAATGTGTGTCCAATGCAATTTCTTTTGTCCGAGAACACCGTGTGAACCTATGGTGTGCCATTGCAGGCATTCAGGGGATGGCGCCGAGTGACAAGCAACAAGGCTTTGGAGCTGGTTGCTTTGACTGACACTGTATCGTGTAATTTGTATACCACTCATTTGCGGTGGTACGATGCTTGGATTGCTGTTATACTAGAGAAATGGTACATTAGTTATGTATGTGTTGTCTTGTAACGAACAAACAAATCAAGTATTAAGTTTGTTGAGCTATGGGTGGACTTGATCCGATAAGATTGGCACGCCGTTTCAGTGCATGTGCATCCATCCCAAGGGGAAAAAATGCTCGTGCGACACCGTGTGTGCGCTCCATCGCTCATACGCTGCCACTCCAACATCGAGTTTCCTTGTCATTGGCATACTCAGATGCATGCTTCATCCAGTCCAACTGTATTGTGTAATGCATATATTAGGGTGCGTTTGTAGAATTGTACAGTACTGTAGGAAGCAAGGGCAAAACACACTTGTCTTCATCGTTAATCATTCATTGCTGATGCTAGCTAATATATAGCACGAATTGAATTGAAGGGGCTGGGAAGACAAGCACCAAGGGCCGGGCTGAGCCTAGGAACTCTGTTGGCTGGCCAGATATGTGGATCCGCCCCTATAAAATCAATTACTATTTGGTACTGTGTTATACTCCACTCTATTTTCGATTGAAATTGAAACAACGTGCATTCAATTAGTAATTAAAGTAATAGTCCACCGTTTTTTATTTTTAAAAAGGTGTGCCGCTAGTAGCTACTTAGGTGCGCCTTTAACTTTGTGCGAGATGCACGCAGTGAACTAGAGATATTTATTTTCTGCCAAAAATAAATAAAATAAAAGCAAATATGCATGACCAAAAGATAATTTATTAGACAAAATAAAGTTGAAGATGTATTTGCACTCTGATTATTACATGCTATACTTATAAGCAAGTGCCGGGGGGTCAATATCCCTTACATTAGCTCCAAATAAACAGAGTCTAAATATATTTGATACAGGCCACTTATATCAACTGTTTTCAAATAATCCCCGTATCCAGCATGGCGTGTATGGGAAACAGGTTCTCATGCCCACTGGTATATGTATACGTCCGCCCAACTGTTGAAACTTTGAGGTATTCAAATTATAAGATATTGTCCCAGATGGTACGCAAAAGAAGACAATCTCTTTGTAAGGATGAAATCCGAGGAAATCAACAGGGTAGTGCCCGTCTGCTTAAGCTGAGCTTATTATCTTTGGCTTCATCGAGGACACTGTCAGCATTGTCAAAGTCCCATTCATCATCAGCAGCAGCAAACTCGTCGTCGCCATGTGCAGCAGCAGGTGGTACTTCCTCCTTGTTATTATAGTTACGGATGACCCTCAATTCATCATCAGCAAAGCCGCTGTGAAGAAGAGGGCGTCTATTTGCAAGCAGCGGTGGAAGGCTGATGTTAGTCTTCAACACCCACTCCATGTGAATGTGATCATTTTCTTCTTCCTCCTCCTTGAGGAACCAGACTCGAAACTGGGGGCAGCGACCGCAGTCGACCCAATAAAGTAACGTAGAGTATACCCCTTTCTCTGATTTTCCCAAATAAAAGGTAGCACCCTCACCAAGTTTGCCACCTGCTACCGGAGATTTCATCATTTGGTACTTGTCACTGGACAAGGCTATCCTGCAATTAATTAATTACAAAAGGCATGAATATATATGCATGTGTGCTTAATTAGCACTAGATTGAGCAAATAAATCATATATATAGCATGCAGTTGTACAATAATAATAATAATAATAATGATAATAGATGAAACGACGATGCCTAGTAGCTTTTTTTAAAAAAGGAAATGTATTAATATTCCAGCTTCTACATCGACCAATGTATATACCTGTTCCTTATTACAACACAAGCACTGCGGTCCACGCAATCTCAAACACAAAGTTTTAATCCAAATTGAATAAAAGAAAGGTTTGCAAACTCAACATCTAAATAGCAATTCTATTACTAAATCTCCAACCGTCTCTTGCAAACACCTCGATCGCGGTTGTCTCAATATTTCTGCATCCCATCTTCATCATTTGACGATCCTCCTCCTTCTGTAATAGAGACCAGGACCTGGTCCAGTAGGTCCCCCTGATGATAACCAACAAATAAGATGGTGTTGCGGCCTTGTCAAAAATTATATCATTCCGGGTTAACCATATCGTCCAACAAATTGCACTTGCGCCCACAAGAATCTTATATTTCAGTTTCCTATTTATCCCATGTAACCAGCCTGTAAACAAATTATAAACGCTAGTTGGAGGAATTAAATTAAAGGAAACATGAACAGTTCGCAACACGAATCTAGCAAAATGACAGTTAAAGAATAGATGTTGTATAGACTCGTCAGAAGAACAGAAACAACACTTTCTATCCCCTTGCCACTGCCGCCTTGCTAAATTGTCCTTTGTTAAGACTACTCCCTTATACAAATACCACAAAAATACTTTCATTTTGAGAGGTAGTTTCAGTTTCTATATAAATGTGTTATATGGTATAGCTTCAACTCCTAATAAGGCTCTGTACATGGATTTGACTGAAAACAATCTATTCTGATGTAGCCCCCACACAAAATGATCTCTCTGGTTTGTTAACTGTACATCTGCAACCATAGCAACCACATCGTGCCACGCTTGTAAATTAACACATACCAGAGATCTCATGAAAGCCACATTTAACGGCGTCATAGACAACACCGTTCTTACAGATGCGCCTTTTCTCTTAACAATATTATATAATGCGGGAAAGAGAGATTTTAAAGGACGTGGTCTTATCCATAAGTCCTCCCAAAATCGCACTTGAGATCCGTCACCTAGATCAAACTTGCCCAACGAGAGGAACTCCTCTTGACCTTCATTAGAGCAGCCCAAAACTGGGAGTCCTCAGGCAAGTATTGAACCTGTGTCAAAGTTTTGTCTCTTAAATACTTATTACTAAGCAATTGTTGCCAAACCTCATCTTCATTCAGTAACCTAAACAACCATTTGCTTAGGAGACATTCATTATGAACATCTAAGTTTAGGACTCCCAACCCTCCTTGATCTTTCGGCGTACATACTATCTCCCACTTAGTCAATCTATATTTTTTTCTTGTGTTCATCGTTCTGCCAAAAAAATCGTGACCTGAAATAGTCCAACTTCTTCAAAACCCCTCTGGGTATTTCAAAAAAAGAAAGCATGAGCATGGGGAGGCTACTCAAGACGGAGTTAATCAGAACAAGCCTCCCTCCTACCAACAATATTTTACTTCTCCAACAATTCAGCTTCTTTTGAAAACGTTCTTCAACATGCTTCAGGTCCTTATTCATGAGCTTTCTATGATGCATAGGAATTCCCAGATACCTAAAAGGAAACGACCCCAAATCACACCCAAAAATTTATGCATATTCGTTTTGGTTGGCTCTGGCTGCTCCATAACAAAACAATTCGCTCTTATGGAAATTGATCTTGAGTCCTGATAGCTGTTCAAAAACACAAAGTAAAAGCTTTATGTTTTTTGCCTTCTCTAGATCATTGCCCATAAAGATGATAGTGTCATCTGTATATTGAAGGATTGAAAGTCCCTCATCTACCAAATGCGGAACAACCCCTTGGATTTGACCGACCTCTTTAGCTCGTGAAATAAGGATAGCCAGCATATCAACCACTATATTAAACAGAATTGGATATAACGGATCCCCTGCCGCACTCATTTCCTAGTTTAGAAATAGTGGCCTACATTATCATTGACCTTTACTGCAACACTCCCTTTAGACATGACTTCTGAAATCCATTCACACCAAGTTGGTGAGAATCCTTTTATTCTGAGGACCTGTTGTATAAAAGGCCACTTTAATTTGTCATAAGCTTTTTCGAAGTCTAGTTTTAAGCCCAAAATTTAGGCTGTGGATAGGCAGTCTCCCAGCATGGAATTCATAAAAATGATTCATCAAATCCGGCTTTACAACCTCCCAAAAGAATTGGTAAAATTCTGCGGGGAAACCATCCGGACCGGGTGCTTTGTTATGTTCCATATCAAAAACTATCATTTTAACCTCCTCCTCCTCCTCCTCGCTGAATGGAGCCGTCAAAACCTCATTCTCGTCATCCGACACTTGAGGTATGTCATGCCTCAAAGTCTCGTCCATTGAGAACAAATTCGGTGTATGAGGTCCAAACAGTCCTTTATAGTACTCAGTTATATAATTTTTCAAATTCCTATCCCCAACAATCGTTCCTTCTTCTTGTTCTAGCTGGACAATTTTTGTTTTCTTGTGTCTCCCATTTGCCACTAAATGAAAGTACTTAGTATTATCATCTCCTTGCAATAACTTTGTTGCTTTTGATCGTTGGAGCCAATAAATCTCCTCCTCTCTCAGCAACTTAGTTAATTGCCCTTTGAGATGATGTCTAAGTTCCACCTCTTGAGGTGACAACAAAATTGTCTCTGCCTTTCTGTCTAGGTCATCTATCTTAGTCAACAGGTTAGATTTATGTTTCTTATTTTGTGAAGACAAGTTCCTAGCCCAACCTCTCAGGAAACATCGCAACCTTCTAATTTTGTTTTGCCATTTCTCCATGGGTGACCGACCCCTATTCTCAGATTCCCACACCTCTTTGACCAGGCCAAAGAAACCATCTCTTGTTAGCCACCCTAGTTCGAACTTAAAATTCATAATATTGCCTCTATGAGATGGTTCACCACTATCTAGTAAAAGAGGTGTATGATCTAAGATCTCTCGGGTAAGTGCCCGGACAGAAGCTAATGGAAATTTTTGTTCCCAGTCTGTTGTTACTAAGATACGGTCCAACTTTTCATATATTGGAACCCTGTCAACTCCAGCTCTCTTAAATTCAGCGTTTCAATAATAGCACTAAACAAAAGTGGCCACTTATTATTATATCTTGAATTGTTTTTTTCGGATGAGTTCCTAATGATATTGAAATCTCCCCCTGCTAAGAAGGGTAAATCCCCACAGCTAGTACAAGCTTGTACTAACTCTGATAGAAAGTGTTCTCTGTGCTCTTCTTGTGCTGTACCATATACAGACAATAGAGCCCATGGAAAACCATCTGCTTTATTTTTGACAGAATCATTTTGACAATGCAAATAGAGAGCTCCCCGGAAATATATGGTCTTGCGGTCCCAGCAATCGGATTGCAGCATATCCGCCATGGTCCCGGCAGGCTCGCCATGGCGGACCCAGGACCTCTCCTCCCACCTCCATCTCCTCGACGAGAAGACGTGGATTCTCAATGTCGATGGCGGCCATTGTTGCTCGTCAAGGTCGATGGTGATGTTTTCCCGATTGCCCAGATCATGGGCAAGTAAGGGGATAAGAAATACCTCGAAGGGCTGAGGCGACTCCGCCATGGGATCGTACACAAGGTAAAAGCTTGAATACAACAAGTGGTGGTCGTCGTTCTCCTGATCCTGATCCTGATCCGTCGTGGTCCCGGCCCAGACCCTGACCCCAAGCATGTCGCTAATGGATGGTTCCGGGGAGGTAGGCAAGTTAGCCCATTGCCGTGTGGCAGGGTTGACCACCAGTCCACCATGTCACACTCACACACCAAGAGCAGACCATTGCAGTGATCCTCCACTTCCAGAACGTAGTAGTCTTCTTCTATGAAGTCGAGGCGGCTGCCCGAGATTCGGCACGCCGTCGAGGGAGATGCAGAAGAAGGCGTCGAGGCGGAGAGGGAGGAGGTCGGCGCGGAGGAGGCGCCGGGCGTCGATGATGGAGCACCAGTGCTTGCGGACGCAGCGTGACGCCGCTAGGCTGCTGGGCGGGAGGCGGCCCAGGACGTCGGCGAGCATGTCGTCAGGCAGCTGCTCCATATTCTTAGCTTACGATTACGATGGATAGGATCGGATCAGAGATTTGGAGGTGGTGGACCGTGGATCTGGACGGGAGGTGTATACGGATACGGTGGCGACCGGCCGGAGAAGATATGATGCTCGTATTGTACATATGATGATGGAGTCGATGGATAGATCGGAGTCGGATGGATTAGCTTAATTAAGCGGTGGGAGCCAGGGAGGTACGGTGGCGTGGGCGGATATGATGCATGCAGACATGCAGTCGTCTTCGTCTCCGCTTGGCTTGTATCACTCATCATCACTGGATAGGATGATATATGGTGATGGATCGGAGAGGTAGAGGGAGAGCTAGGCCGGATATATATGAATTCACGCCGATGCGTCTCCGATCCAATGAACGAACGCTAATCGAGTTCGACTATATATAAGCGGGAGTACGGCGCCCGCACGTCCGGCGCCAGCAGCGCGTCCGGACGCCCCGCGCCTGCTGCCCGCCCCTTGTCCGGCTTTCCCGCGCAGCGCCTACGCGTGTTCCTTCTCCTGTGCCTCTGGCGCTGGGTCCCGATTTGACCGGGCACACTTGTGGGGGGAATCATCGCGCCCGCTGCCATCAGGAGCAGCAGCGACAGGCCACGCCTGGCCGCGCACTCCTGCTGCTCGCATGCTGTTGCTGTCAGGCCGCATCTGGCTCGAATAAGGAGAGAGAGGAGCCGAGCATGGATGTAGCTTCGTGCTCCACGCCTGCTGCCACGTCCATAGATACAGCTTTGTGCTCCACGCCTGCTGTCGCGCCCGCTTGGCTTCCCATGCGCACGTGGGGACCGCTGCGCCCGAGGGGACCATCTCTGCCTGCGCCCCCTAGCCGCGCCTGCTGATGAAACACTTGCAACATAAAGCATTTGCTACAACATATGTCCGAAATAGATGAAACATTTACAACATACGCTTGCAACATGCGTGTATGGGCACTGCAACATATGCAATATCTAGATAAAATACTTGCAACATACGTATGAAATAGCTGAAACATTTGAAATATACACTTGCAACATACGCGTATAGTTATTGCAACATATGCAACACCAGATCTATTTTTGCAACATCTAGATGAAATGTATGCAACATACATCTGAAACACATGAAACATACGGTTGCAAGATGTGCTCATCTACTTGCTGCACCATCAGTGATCAATTTATAGGTTTCGTCGTAAACCTAATTGGTTACTTCCAATTACGTAAATCAATAGTTCAAACTGCACTCAAAGTTAGGGCATTTCCCATTGATATATGAACTTTTGTACCAGAAATAATAGTATCTCCAATTATAGCCCCTCTGGGATGTAAAATATATCTCTTCTCACCATTCCCATAGTGTATGAGACAAATATATGTATTTCGATTAGGGTCGTATTCTATGGTTATGATTCTACCAGATGTCTTTTTGATTCCGTAGAAAATCGATTTTACGGTATAGGCGTTTATGACCTCTCCACAATGGAGGCTCGTTCACGCGGAGCTCGACGCAGGCGTGGAGCTCGAGGTCGCCCACGGTCGACAGGCGGAAGGATCGTGGCATGGCGGGAGGCACGAGGCGTGGGTGAGGGTGCGCGACGCAGGGGCAGGGGTAGGCGCGTCCGTCCCATCCTTTGGCGCGGGGCACCGTGGGGGTGACGACGCGAGGTGCGGGGCAGGCGCGTCCGTCCCGTCCAGAAAGAGGGGACGTCCCGAGAGTATCCAATATATAAGAGCACACTAATGGCGTGTCATGCATGCATGGTGTTGGTGTTCCCCGGGGCCAGGGCCCGCATCTGGAAACGATTTAATTTTCAAAAAGCCAGTTGGTTAATAATCTCCTAATTCATCTGTTCGATTTTTTTTCCCACAAAGGCAGGCAGGCAGCAATCAGTAATCAGTCCGTCAAAATAGCCTCTATTTTCCAAATCAATACTCTAATTCTATTTAGCCACCTGATTGAAATAAAATGCTAATTATGAGTATAGTATGCACTCTTTTGTTTGCAGCGTGTCAAAATTCTCTCTAAGTGATGAACACTCCCTCCTTCCCTCCCACTAGATTGATTATTCATCACTGTATATATACATCTCGCTGGTATGGAAGAAAGAAAGAGTGAGAGAGAGAAAAATACACATAAAGCAAAGGACACGAAACACCATAATAAATTAAATTCAAATGACAGTTTCAGCAGCCATCACATCACATAAAAAATGGTCCTGATTGAATCAGATATGTAGTAATATTGGCAACAGCTAGTCTGCTATTTGCCACTCTTATCACACCAGGTGCCCAACTGATGTCCAGCAACATATATAAACATACCTACCATTTCTAACAATCAACAAGCTCACTCTTGTTTCCAAATTCCTCCAAGAAAATGCAACTGCCACCAGATGCTGCAGCAAAGTAACAGAGTATTGTTAATAATACCATGCATGTCGCACATCACAACCTCTGTGCTTGTTGATGACAATGGCTTACTGGGGAGACAAGGCTTGCCTGGCTTAGGGTGGTTGTGCTCACCGCTGTACACAATTTCAACAATTTGGCCATCTATTGTTGTCTCCACCTTCCTCTTCACAGGGCAGCTGGGGTGAGTACACTTGTAGTAGCTCCGAGGGAACTCGCTACCTTTCACTTTCTTTTGCCCATATTTCCTCCAGCTGTATCCATCAAGTGATAAACGGCCGCCCATACCATGCCTCTTGGAAGTTTGGCATGTTGTTACATGGTCGCAACACTTGAAACATACTTCTACGCCCTCAAATATGGTATCCGACCCAGCATCCTGTAAGTTAAGTTTAACATATACTCCCTCTGTCCCGTATTGATTGTCGCTCTGGCACACTTCAGCTCTGTCCACGTTCACACCTTCTGTTGTGCATCTGGACCATCCCTTTGTCCACATTCACAGGTTTTGTGCTGCACCTCCTCAAAAGCTACAACGACACTGATAAAGGGACAGAGGGAGTATTTGAAACAAGATCACATGAAGATACCCTGGATAAGTTCAATAACTGAATATATAACAGACAGATACTTTAATTTAGAAGGCTCCACTTAGCATAAAATTATCGTTATCAAAATTCATCAAGCTTCTTTCCAAAGCAAAACCAGTGTGAGACTTACTGTGGTTGCTGCTATCTGTGTTGGAAGATCACCCAGCAACGATGCCAACAGAGCGGCTCTTAGCCTGATTAGATCTGACTCCTCCCAAATGGTGATTGTTGGGGAACTGGTGTCATTGAAGTCTTGCAGAACCTTTCGGAAGAACCTTAAGCTGGAGAAAGGCCTGGAGGCCACAGGCTTCAGAACAACAACCTTCTCATGAGGTTTCATCTTCCCTGACCTGAAAAAAGGGGACAATTTATGAATTTGTAATCAAAGCAGCAGCTCATTTGCTTGTTCGTAGAAGAGAGAGAGAGAGTAACAAAACTAATGTCTAATGCAAAGGGGAATTATGGAACTTAAAGAGAGTAGTAGACCAATACTTCAGAGACAAACTGAACTATATTGTGGTGAAAAATTCTGCAATAAATCAACCAAATTATAGTAATCCAAGGAAGGGCATTCACATAGGCGACGAATTGAGCAAGTAAAGAGAGTAATCGAAAAACAGGAGGGTTCGCATAGGTGGTCACCTTAGTCCTCCACTCTGCTGCAGCTGTATAGACTGGTGGAAGCAATGCAAGGCCAACAAGTAAGGGAGTTGAGCAGAGGACAAAGAGGGAGGTAGTTAGTGCACAGGCATGTAAGACTGTTAGGTATGGACACAAAGCACGGGAGTAGGATATATACAGATACGCCTTCCTATGGTCAACATTTAGTGATGGATCAGACTCTGAACCCACCATCCTCCTCCTGCCTATCCTTGTTTGATACGAATTCTGACCAACAAGCATGTTTAGAACATTTGAGTATATTGACTATATTTGAAGATTAATAAAAAAATATTAATAAACAAAGAAACTTTACTTGCTTGAGGACATGAAAAGCCAAGCTGAAAAAAAAAATTCTTATTACAGAGTGAACTAAAGTTCATAGGCAGAAAGCCGCACAAATGCAGCTCACACCCAGAGCAGTCAAGCACCACAGACTATCAAAAGGAGACCTTGACAATAGGTCCTTGCGTCAATATGTTGAGATTGACAAATCACATGTAAACAGATCTCGGTGCAATGGTAATGATAATGCATTTTAAATATAAATCCCATATGGCATAAGACAACTGGCCAAATTCAAGGACTAAAGGAGCATATCAATTTTCATCAATTCTGGTTGAATTATTGTCTACACTCTCTGAATGTTTTTCCTTTCTAGCGAACTTACAAATAATATCACATCCTTGATACTGCACATAATGCATAAGAGGATCCATAAAGGACCATACAGTTTTACTGGAGAACAAAAAAATGGGTACATTACCCCCAAAAGCTTTCCCTTTTTTTCTATATATTGGAAAAGAAATAAAAAGATGATTCTAGCTTCTGCTATATGATAATGATCAAGCAAGAGATAAACCTTATACTTCAGATAACCTTCGAGGACATCTAAAAGCATGGGACCACTTTCAGCACTCCTGCTCCCTTCAGCTCCACTTTTGTTAGAAAAGTCCATCAGTTCATTCTTCCAGAAGTCATTGGGCTAATTTACAAACTGAAACGGAGAAGATTACTTGATTCTGATTTCTGCGATGCACAAACAAAATGTCAGGAACAGTCACCACTTACCAGGTTACATGACAGGTAAACTTTCTTCATGTGACTTAGTTGCACCCACTCCAATATTCGCATACAAGTGCTGTTAATAACCTACCAGCAAGCAACAGAAAGTCTACAATGTAAAACCATTCCATGCTATGTGCAGCTTGCAAAACACGTGGCTAAACTTAGTAATAAAGATGATTCAGGCTAGCACAGCAACTTTAAGGTTGAGATATCCATGATGAAACTTAACAACAGAAACATCAACAACAAAATACATTCTGGAAATGCTTCCTTGTACTAACAGCAGTGAAGAAGCATTAAAATCTAAAGACTCACACTTGTCATCAATCAGGAAAAATGTGTATCTTTCAGGTTTAGTCCTAAATTGCTTGCTAACAAATATGTGTAACAAAATGTCACAATTTCCAGCAGCAAAAAGATTATCCGGCAACAAAATGTCAACCTCTATCCTTCTGGACTATTTAGAACATATAAAGTTTCTAGAGGTCAGTATATGAGAGGATAAAAAAAGGCGCACGTGTGTAGCAGCATTCAGAACATTTAAAGGGCCAACCTGAAGGTAAAGCATGCAGTTGAATAGCTCGGACACTGCAGGTACCAAGTAAAGCAGCATTCCCACAACTGTCATTCTCCACCACTCAATCTGCCACTTCAATGGCTTGAAGCACGCTTGCTCTCAGCTGGGACTAGTCAGAAACATCATGAGGAAGCTAGTGAAACTGTGAAAGTATGTGGATTTGATGGACACAAATCAGGGGATATACATATCTGCTTTCTGCATTGGAAGCCTGTTTCAGTTCAACAAAAAAAAACACCGGTTTGTACCATCTAATATCACGTAGCACTTTGCAGTTCAAATGTGGCTATTAGATGAAAAAGAAAAAAAAAACTACAGTATGTGCAAACATGGATACCATAGTGTTCATTATAGTAAAATATTAAAACACATTTGATAATAAACCATGCCAACAGAAAGGCAAAAGATCATGTGGTGCTAGAGCTGCTGAGATAAGGAAAATAACAGGAATGC
The DNA here is from genome assembly GCF_019320115.1 of Miscanthus floridulus. Classification (NCBI taxonomy): domain Eukaryota; kingdom Viridiplantae; phylum Streptophyta; class Magnoliopsida; order Poales; family Poaceae; genus Miscanthus; species Miscanthus floridulus. Next base: position 335,641 of record NC_089589.1, read on the forward strand.
TTAAACTAGAATTGAACATAATACATCTCAACTAGAACAGGTTCTGGATTACCTAGTTAAACAGCAGGTGTTTCTAGGATGATAAACTAGAAACTTGCATGTTTTACAATAAAATATCAAATATGCATATTCAATGAAACATTTGGGTAAGAAACATGTAAGCACATTTAACATAGCTCTCAAGTTCTAAAATTCCAGTGACTAAAAGTTTCAGGAAACAACACTTGAACTGCTCAACCAACCATTTCGCTATTATCAACTAATTCTCAATTGTCATCCAAAATCCATATACACACACCCAAAAAAAAAATGTACCAGCACTAGCCTCATATACAAACTCCAAAGGCATAGAACTTCAACACGAATCCATTCATACTCAACAAACTTGCAAGCATAAGCACGGTGAGATCGCAGCATTTTGATCACGATCAGTAATAGTCAATTTGCTACTGGGTTTTGCCAAAAATTTACTGACATGGACAGATGTATTTTCCTAAGACTTAAGTGTACGCTCTACCAGTTCTTCTTCACAAACAAGGCGACATAGCAAGAGATCCCTTGATTAAGATCAACAGGGGGTGTACCAGACTTGAGAGTTGAATCACTAGCAGCAACTAAGCTACTGCCTATCAATCTGATGACCCTAGGTCAGTGTCTCCCTCAGATGTGGAATTGGGCTTGGCCTTCTCTTGGATGAGGGTGTTGGATGACTGGTGGGATGGGGTTTCCTTTTTTTCTTTTCTTTTTTGACAATGGTGGGATGGGGTTTCCTAGTCGAAAATCGGCATCGTGGGCCGGGTGAGGCTGGGCCTTCTTCCTCTTTCTTTCTTTCTATCTATATAATAGGCCTCCTCTCCATGACCCGGCCTAGGCCCAAGGCAGCACATCCCACAAGGAAGGAAGGAAGGAACACGTCGCGGTCCAGCTATCCGACCTTGAATAGGATGCCTGCTTGTACCACAGTAAGTACTTTCTCCCTTCCCTTGACATCATCATGCAATTCATTCATTCATTCAGGCGTCAGTAATCTCATTTTCACACTCCACTGTCATCAGGTGATTCTATTCTATTGTCCAACCCGTGATGCTACTAGCATTGTTCCTCTCACTTCCATCAGAATTAATATATTCTTTCTCGAACGTGCATTTTGAATGCACGGGATTCATTAAGAAGTAGTAGAGAGAAATAATACAACAAAGTTCCTGAACAACAGTAATCCACCCCCTTCCATCAGAATATGGATCAGAGCACGGCATCATATCAAAGACGAATCCTACAGTTGGCTATGTCAAGCGTCAGAGTGACTTGGAGTTGTAAAAGAAGGGTGTCGGCCTTTGATAGAATCGTCAAAGCAGCTTATAGCTAGATCTATGTGCTGCGAGTCCATTGAAAATATATCCTTTTGGTTCGGTAACAATGGGAGAAAAGGAGAAATTCTGCACATTTTTTGCACTTTGCTTTCAAATTATAATTATGTGCTCCTGTATTGCTGAGGAAAAAATTTCAACTCATCTAGTTGCTAAAGAAAAGACGCACCTTGCCTTATTGTATTGGTCTAGTTAGTTACCATCATCACCGATTGCATGGCACACTCGTTAGGAGGAGATGTGTTGTGTCACTGCAAATCTTGTTTTACGTCTTTTGCTGTGACTATTGCACCTACAGTAGTACTCAGTGCTGCTTCCAAGTTTTGACTCTAATGTTATGATGTCAGGGTAATTGAGACTACAGTTTCTCACTTTCGCTAGAGCTTTTTGGAGAAAAAAAAAATTCTCTTATGTCAAACACAGAGAAATATAGTTATCGTATCTCTATTTTATCCGTTCAATGGCGAAGCACACTACATTACGCATATTTATCACCACAATAAAATAAAAAAAACATGATGGGAAAAATATGTAAATATATAATGATAAAAGCAAAGTTGGAGACCAGCCCACTCTGATTATTAGCAAGCGGGGAGGAACCAACTGTTACATTTATGGGCTAATAAGCTAACAACAAAGCGAAAAGACTACTGATATAGTATGCTCCAAATAAACAATAATGATTGCGAACTCAACCTGCCTTTGATATATGAGTAGTAAGCTATACTATGCCTTATTCTTTTCAGATAACTCCCCCATCCAGCATGGTGTGTATAGGAATCCGTTTTCCATTTCAGGAATATCTATGGTGCCTAAATATTGAACCTTTGAGCTATTCAAATGATAAGATATTACACTTGTTTGTGATATGCAAAGGAAGGCAATCTCTTTGTAAGGATGAAATCCGAGGAAATATATTAGATGCAGCCAGTTGTCTTTGCCCTTGGTTTGAGGGATGATAGCACCATTGTCGAAGTCCCATTCAGCAAACTCCTCCTCTTGTGCAGTGGGCTGTGTTTCCTTCTCCCTGTTGGAACTCTTCTTATCGTTAATGATCCATGGTCCGTCGGCGCCATATTTTTCATTATGAACGGCAAAATTCACCACTGCTTCAAGGCTGACGTTACACTTGAGCACCCACTCCGTCTGACCAGCAGAAAATTCGCTAAGCAACCAAACTCGAAATTGAGGGCCATCCAAATCAACTAATGCAGAGTATACCCCTTTCTTTGATTTTCCTAGGTAAGAGGAAACATAGCGGTCACTAGTTTTAGTTTTGTTCTGTGCTAGTGCTGCCGGTGGTTTAATAATTTGGTACTTGTCATCGGACAAAGATAGTCTGAAAATTAATTAGAGATGGTATATATCATGCATCGTCATTGAATTAATTGAGTAAACTAATCATACATGCAGGGATCAGGGTAACAATGTAACATAACATAACATACCTCATAACAGAATCATTTAGACAATGCACATAAAGTGATCTTCGGAAATAGACACCTTTTCGTTCCCTCCTGGATTCGATATGCATCATATCAGCAATGGTCTCGGCAGCCTCCGCTCCCTGGCAGTGGCGGACAAAGGACCTCTCCTCCCATCTCCACTCCTTGGTGGAGGAGAAGACGAATGCAGTGTATGGCGTTGGCGGCCATTCTTGCTGAAGAAGGACACGGTGGTCGTCGCCGCTGCTGCTTCTTCTATCATCATCATTGCAACCAGGTGGTAGTAGGGGAATAAGAAACACCTCATAGTGATTAGGTGACACCATGGGATCATACACAAGGGAAACACAGAGGTTATACGACGTACACAAGTTGTCCAGGTGTTGTGGTCTGGGAGGCCAGGTGGCCCATTGTCGGGTGGCAGGGTTAACAACCATCTCATAATGCAAGAGGAGGCCATTGCAGTGATCCATGGCTACCCGAGAGACGTCATCGTCGTCGAAGAAGTCAAGATGGCCGCCGGGGATTCGGCGCGCCGCCGAGGGGCATGCGAAGAGGAATGAGTTCTCGAATAGGATGTAGCTGTTGCAGAAGAAAGCCTCGACGCGGAGAGGGAGGAGGTCGGCGCGCAGCAGGCGCCGGGCGTCGATGATGGAGCACCAGCGCTTGCGGACGCAGCGTGACGCCGCTAGGCTGCTGGGAGGGAGGCGGCCTAGGACATTGGCGAGCATATCGTCAGGTAACTGCTCCATGGATCGATCTCCCAAGTCCAGTGGACTGGATTGGATCGGATCGGAGAGCTGAGGGGCTAGGTGTGGCGGCTGGAGAATGAAGATGCGTATAGCATACGAGGGAGATGGAGAGATGTAGTGCAGCCTGGCGGCGCGGCATACAGATCTGATCGAGGCGCAATCAGTTTGTCGCTTGGCAACCAAAGGATAGCTAGTAGCTAGGATCGTACGATATGCATGCATCCCACCGACCATTGAGATGATCGATCTGCACTGCGCATGCGTTTCCTCCTCCGATCGACCCGCCCCTTAACTCATGGATCATGCATCCCATATGCATGCTCATGCATATGGTGTGTCGATCGGCATATATGCATCATGTTGTGCAGGCGGCAGTATATATATCTCATAAGGGCAAAGGAATTACTCAAGACAACCTATTATGCATGCCTGCCTGCCCTCATCTCGCCGGCCAGGCACACGTCCCACACCTACTCCTGGATCCGCCAATCCCAACTAAACGGACCATGCCGCAGCGCAAGGTTTTCATATTTTTACTAGCCTGCTTTTGGACCCTTGGCTCAAGCAGCTCCACCTATCCACCATATCTATTTTGACCTTAAGACTCAAACTTACAATCAAGTGTACAGCAAGCTAAAAGAGCTACTGGAGGAAAACAATTGATTATTGGCAACAACGTCGTGATTTCTATGGCAAGCCGCCTGGGTGGATCTACATCCACGCTAGATGACAAGGTGACAATGGCCATAACCATTGATGTATCTTATTGGCTTCAGGAATGCCGCTAACTAAAGGTTGTGTAGAGAAGTGCATGACCAGATTTAGGATAGATGGCCGTACTATCAAGAGGGGCAAATTTATTTGCATATCGGTCATCTAGTGCCACTCGAGTGATCTAACTTTACATCGTTGCTAGGATCGAGTGGCGTGGCAAGTTGAGTGGCTAACTCCTTTGGAAAAAAATGTTTTGTGAAATGCTAACACACTTGCACATGATGGTGTACACTTGGTGGTGTTGGCACATTTGCAAAGAAGAAGTTGGTAAATAAAAGGAGTTGAAAGCGCTGGTCATGGGTGACCAGATGTGTCCGACATGTGGACCGGACGCGTCCGATATCTGACTCAGGCGGTTGTGTTCCCGACGTGACCGGACGCGTCCGATATCGATACCGAACATGTCCGATAGTCTAGCCAGGCGCATTCAGAGTGGCCGAGTTGATTGGACATTGTACAGTAAAAGTGACCGAACGCACAGGGCCTACGTCCGATCAGTGGTGACGTACACTGTCGTAGCGCGTTGTGTTGATCCAGAGGGGATCGGATGCGGAGGCGAGTCCGGTCACCAGGGACCGGACGTGTCCAATTTTAGAAAAGAGGCTCTGAGAGCTATCTGGACACGACCGGACGTTGCGTTGTTGCGAGTCAGGTCATGTCGAGGAGGTGTGTCCGGTCATATTGTCAGGTGCACAGGTGAGTTAGCCGTTGGCGGCAACGGCTAGTTCAAATGGCTAGTGACATGTGTGAAAGCTCTAGTTTGGTTTTGGTTAATTGATGAAACCCTAAGTGCTAACCTAGTTTATCAAGATGATCATGAGATAGGTAGCACTACTCCAAGTGATGAAGCAATGGAGAAGATCATGACGATGATGGTGGCATGGTGATGATCAAATGCTTGAACTTGGAAAAGAAGAAAGAGAAAAACAAAAGGCTCAAGGCAAAGGTATAAATAGTAGGAGACATTTTGTTTCGGTGATCAAGACACTTAGCGAGTGTGATCACATTTAGGTTAGATAGCTGTACTATTAAGAGGGGTGAAACTCGTATTGAAATACGATTATCAAAGTGCCACTAGATGCTCTAACTCATTGCATATGCATTTAGGATCTAGTGGAGTGCTAACATCCTTGAAAATGTTTGTGAAAATATGCTAACACATGTGCACAAGGTGATACACTTGGTGGTTGGCACATTGGAGCAAGGGTGGAGAAGTTAGAAGTGAAAAGGAGTTAGTCGCGAAGACGCTGGCGTCGGTCAACTGACCGGACGCTGGGTCTAAAAGCACCGGACGCTGACTGCCTGCGTCCGGTCACGCTGACTCAGCAGTACAGAGGCTAGGGTTTACCACCGGACGCTGGGCGGTGTCCGGTCGAGGTGGACCGGACGCGTCCGGTCAAGGAAAACCAGTTTTCGACCCTTACTGTACTCGACCGGACGCAGTGGCTCCAGGGTCCGGTCAGTTTTTACCGGAGTGTCCGGTCAACTTCGTAGCCGTTAGAATCTGACGAACAACGTTCGAAGCAGATGACGCGTGGCGTTCATCTGTGGACCGGACGCTGAGTCCAGGGTCTGGTCAAGTAGACCGGAGCATCCGGTCAGAGCGCAGTGCGCCCAGTGAAGGGGTACAACGGCTCTATTTCGTAGGGGCTTCTATTTAAGCCCCATGGCCGGCTGTGGCTCACACTCTTACACATTTTCATTGACATAGCAACCTTGTGAGCTTAGCCAAAGCCCTCCCACTCATCTCCATCATTGATCCATCATCATTGTGAGATTGGGAGAGAATCCAAGTGCATTGCTTGAGTGATTACATCTAGAGGCACTTGGTATTCGTGTTGCGCTGCGGATTTCGCTTGTTTCTCTTGGTGGTTGCCACCACCTAGACGGTTGGAGCAGTGGTGGAGGATTGACACGAGTTGGTGATTGTTCGTGGCCATCTTCGGTGATTGTAAGGGGAGTTGTACCTTCCCCGGCAGAGTGCCGAAAGGTAACTCTAGTAAATTGCTCGTGTCATTGAGTTACCTCACTTGTGGGTCGGTTCTTGCGGTGTCCAATCGTATGGACGAGGTTTGTGAAACACCTCTTAGCCGCCGAACCACCAAGTGTTGGTCGACACAACGGGGACTAGCGTGTTGGCAAGCACGTGAACCTCGGGAGAAAAATTGGTTGTCTCTTGTCGTTTGCATTCTCCCGGTGATTGGCTTAATCTTCATCTTGTGATTGGTTCATCCCCAACATGGCGGTATAATCACCCTACTCACTTATTTATATTCTTGCAAACTAGTTGATACAAGCTCTTTAGTGTAATTAGAATTGAGAGCTTGCTTTATTGTTTACATTCATCTAGTTGAGCTCTTTAGAGTAGCGAGATTGAGAGCTCTTAGTGAGTAGCTACATAGCAAGTTTGGGTGCCTAAGTAATCATTGCAACTAGAATTATTGGATAGATGGCTTGCAACCCTTGTAGAGCTAGAGTAAGTTTGCATTACGCTATTTGTCATACTAATCAAATTGCTCTAGTTGATTTGTAGATCTTTAAATAGGCTATTCACCCCCCCCTCTAGCCATATTAAGACCTTTCAAGTGGTATCAGAGCCATGGTCACCGTTTGATTGAAGGCTTAACAACATCGGTGTCATATTATGGCTCAAGTTGTGTTCAACCATATGGGGGGCAAACCACCGTTCTTTGATGGCACAAGCTATGACTATTGGAAAAAATAGATGAAGATGTATCTTGGTTCAATCAATGATCAAGTATGGGAAGTGATCAAAAATGATTATGCCATCATTGATCCCGACAATTCCACCAACCAAGATAGAACCAACAAGCAATGCAATACAATGGCTCTCAACACCATATACAATGCCATTGATTCCAAGGTGTTTGAGCAAATCAAGGATTGTGAAAGAGCTAATGAGGTGTGGACAAGATTGGAGGAAACATATAAGGGAACACCGGCGGTGAAGAGTGCCAAGTTGTATATTCTTAAGGACAAGTTGACAAGCTTCAAGATGAAGGAAGATGAGAGCATTCCGGAGATGTTCCATTGATTACAAGTGATTGTCAATGACTTGAAGGCTTTGGGAGAGAAGATCAAGGATGATGATGTCTCTCATCGATTCTTGATGTGCTTACCTCCAAGATTTGAGATATTGAGATTGCTTATCATAAGAGGAGGATTAAAGGATATCACCCCTAACCAAGTACTAGGTGATGTCATGACACAAGAGATATACCGTGTGGAAAGGGAAGGGGATGACAAGGATGATAAGAAGGAAGAAGAAGACAAGAAGAAGAAAAGCATAGCATTCAAGGCTAGTTCATCATCATACAAAAACAAGGGCAAGTCCAAGAAAGAATCAAGTGATGATGAGGATCTAAGTGATATTGATGATGAGGCTATGGCTCTCTTTATGCGCAAGATGGGAAAATTCATGAAGAAGAAGGGCTATGGTGCAAGAAAGAGAAGAGATCACACCAAGAAGAAAGAGTATGTGAGAAGATGCTATAATTGTAAGAGTCCCGATCATGTAGTAGCAAATTATCCATATAATAGTGACAATGATGAGGATGAGAAGAAGAAGCACAAGGAGGATAAGAAAGAAAAGAAGGAGAAGAAGGAGAAGAGAATGACCTTCCAAAAGAGGAAGAAGGGTGGAGGCTATGTTGTCACTTGGGATAGTGATGGCTCTTCGGATAGTGATAGCTCTAGTGATGATGACAAGAAATCTATCAAGAGAGTACTAGCAAGCATCGCCATCAACAACAAGCCCTCCATCTTCGACACTCCATCGACATGCCTCATGGCAAAACCTACCAAGGTAAAATATGATGTGAGTGATGATGATGAATGCAAAAGTGATGCTTGTAGGAGTGATGATGATGATGATGAGGAGTACTCCAAGGAGGAGCTCATGGACATGTGTGAGCAAGTGCATACTTGCTTTGAGATGAAGAGAAAGGAGTGCAAGGAATTGAACAAGAAAGTCAAATTTCTTGAGCAATCCCTTGATGAGCTCAATGCCACTCATGAGAGGCTAATGGAAGCCCATGAGAAGCTTGGCAAAGCTCACTCTAAGCTTGAAAATGCTCACTCCTCTCTTATTGAGCAAGTCAAAGTGGAGGAAGCCAAGAAGGAGCAAGTGATCATATCATGTGATGTGGGACTAACATGTGATCTTATTGATGAATCTATTTTTGTTGCTCCCACTAACACTTCTTGTAGCACTACCACTTCCACTCCATCTATAAATGATGCATCACTTATGGTGGAAAATGAGAACCTCAAGAAGGAGGTGAATGAGCTTACTCGTGCCTTAGGCAATGCCTATGGTGGAGAAGCCCACTTGCTAAAGTGCTTGAGTAGCCAAAGGTTTTCTCTCAACAAAGAGGGATTAGGCTATACCCCTAAAAAAGAAAAGGCGGCCTTTGTCACTCCCAAAGCTAGCTTTGTGAAGAGCAATGGTCGGTTTTGCAATAGATACAAGCAAGTTGGGCATATAGAGCAAAATTGCAAGACTAACAAGAACAAGCTACCTAATGTATCCTCAATCAAATTTGATTCTTGTTACATGCTTTATAAGGGTACCAATTGTGTGAAGGCTAAGTTCATTGGTACACCAATTGTGGGCCCAAAGAAGAAGGCCATTTGGGTACCAAAGTCCTTGGTGACTAACCTACAAGGACCCAAGCAAGTTTGGGTACCTAAAAAGAATTGATCTTTTTTGTAGGTAAATTATAAAGCCGGAGAAAGGCATTGGGTGCTTGATAGTGGATGCACACAACACATGACCGGTGATTCAAGAATATTCAATTCAATCAATGAAAGCAAGAGCAATGGGATTGATAGTATCACATTTGGTGACAATGGCAAAGACAAGGTCAAAGGGCTTGGTAAGATTGCAATATCCAATGATTTGAGTATTTCCAATGTGCTACTAGTAGAGAGCTTGAACTTCAACTTATTGTCGGTAGCTCAATTGTGTGATCTTGGTTTCAAGTGCATATTTGGTGTGGATGATGTAGAGATCATAAGTGTAGATGGCTCTAACTTGATATTCAAAGGATTTAGATATGAGAATCTATACTTAGTTGATTTCAATGCTAGAGAAGCTCAATTGTCAACATGCTTGATCACTAAGTCTAGCATAGGTTGGTTATGGCATAGAAGGCTTGGTCATATTGGAATGAAACAATTGAACAAATTGATTAAGCATGACTTAGTTAGAGGCTTGAAAGATGTCACATTTGAGAAGGATAAGCTATGTAGTGCATGTCAAGCCGGAAAGCAAGTTGGTAATACACATCCTAAGAAGAGCATGTTGAGTACATCCAAGGCATTTGAGTTGATGCACATGGACTTGTTTGGACCAATCACATACACTAGCATTGGTGAAAACAAATATGGATTTATGATTGTGGATGATTTCACTAGATACACATGGGTATTCTTTCTTGTTGACAAGAGTGATGTGTTTGCAACGTTCAAATCATTTGTCAAAGGCATTCACAATGAGTTTGAAACAACAATCAAGAAAGTTAGAAGTGACAATGGAAGTGAATTCAAGAACACTAGAATTGATGAGTTATGTGATGAATTTGGAATTAGACATCAATTCTCGCCCAAGTATACTCCTCAATCAAATGGCTTAGTTGAAAGAAAGAATAGAACTTTGATTGACATGGCAAGATCAATGTTGAGTGAGTACAATGTGAGTCATTCATTTTGGGCCGAAGTAATCAACATGGCTTGCTACTATAGCAACCGACTCTATTGTCACCCCATGATGGAGAAGACACCTTATGAGCTTTTGAATGGAAGAAAGCCTAACATAGCATACTTTCGGGTATTTGGTTGTAAATGCTATATATTGAAGAAAGGCACTAGATTGAGCAAGTTTGAAAAGAAATATGAGGAAGGTTTCTTGCTTGGTTACTCCACTACTAGCAAGGCTTATAGAGTTTGGAATTTGGCTACTGGTACTCTTGAGGAGGTTCACGATGTGGAGTTTGATGAAACCAATGGTTCCCAAGAGGAAGATGAGAATTTAGATGATGTGAGAGGCACTCCATTGATCAATGCAATGAAGCACATGGACATTGGTAATATAAGGCCTAGAGAGGTGATAGATGTTGAAGATGACAAGAATCAAGTGCTCTCTAACTCAAATGTGCAAGCTAGTGGTTCTCATGATCAAATCCAAGCAAGCACTAGTAATGGCAATGTGCAAGATCAACAAATGGCTAGTTCATCATCTCAACCAAGTGATCAATCAAATGCTAGCAATCAAGTGCAAGTGCTTTAACCAACCAATGTTGCAAGAGATCATCCATTGGATACTATCATTGGTGATATTTCAAGAGGTGTGCAAACAAGATCAAGATTGGCTTCATTTTGTGAGCATTTCTCATTTGTGTCATCCATTGAACCTAAGAAGATAGATAAAGCTTTGAGGGATATTGATTGGATCAATGCTATGCATGAAGAGCTAAACAACTTCACAAGAAACCAAGTATGGAATTTAGTTGAGAGGCCTAAGGATTATAATGTGATTGGAACTAAGTGGGTCTTTCGGAACAAGCAAGATCAAGATGGGATAGTAATAAGGAACAAAGCAAGATTAGTGGCTCAAGGTTACACTCAAGTTGAAGGTCTTGACTTTGGAGAAACATATGCCCCGGTTGCAAGATTGGAAGCAATTAGGATCTTGCTAGCTTATGCTTGTGCCAACAACATCAAGTTGTACCAAATAGATGTGAAAAGTGCATTTCTCAATGGGTACATCAATGAGCTTGTGTATGTTGAGCAACCTCCCGGTTTTGAAGATAAAAAGAAACCCAACCATGTTTATAAGTTGAGAAAGGCTTTGTATGGATTGAAGCAAGCACCTAGAGCATGGTATGAGAGGTTGAGGGATTTCCTACTCTCTAAGGGATTCAAGATGGGAAAGGTTGATACCACTCTCTTCACCAAGAAGCTTGGAAATGACTTGTTTGTAATGCAAATCTATGTTGATGATATCATCTTTGGATCAACAAATCAATAATTTTGTGAGGAGTTTGGTAAGATGATGGCAAGTGAGTTTGAGATGTCTATGATTGGAGAGCTTAGTTACTTCCTTGGTCTTTAAATCAAGCAAATGAAGAATGGCACATTTGTGAGTCAAGGCAAGTATATCAAGGACATGCTCAAGAAGTTCGAAATGGATGAGAGTAAAGCTATTAGTACACCAATAGGGACAAGTGGAAGCTTAGATAGTGATGCTAGTGGTAACATGGTGGATCAAAAGATGTATCGGTCTATGATTGGAAGCCTACTCTATGTGACCGCATCAAGGCCGGATGTGATGTTTAGTGTATGTATGTGTGCTAGATTTCAAGCCTCACCAAGAGAAAGTCATTTGAAGGCAACAAAGAGAATATTAAGGTACTTGAAGCATACACAAAATGTTGGATTGTGGTATCCCAAAGGAGCAAGATTTAAGTTGATTGAATATTCGGACTCCGATTATGCGGGATGCAAAGTTGAGAGAAAGAGCACATCGGGCACATGTCAACTATTGGGAAGATCACTTGTATCTTGGTCATCAAAGAAGCAAAATAGTATAGCACTTTTAACCGCCGAAGCGGAGTACATTTCGGCCGGTAGTTGTTGTGCTCAATTACTGTGGATGAAGGCTACCTTGAGTGACTTTGGGATCAAATTCAAGCAAGTGCCATTGCTATGTGACAATGAAAGTGCCGTAAAGCTCACCAACAACCCGGTTCAACACTCAAGAACAAAGCATATAGATGTCCGTCATCACTTCATAAGAGATCACCAACAAAAAGGGGACATTTGCATAGAGAGTGTGGGCACCGAAGATCAACTTGCCGACATATTCACCAAGCCACTTGATGAGAAGAGGTTTTGCAAGCTAAGGAATGAATTGAACATACTTGAGTTCTCCAATATGTGTTGATGCACCCTCATTATATGACATGCCTCTCCTTCGAGCAAAGCAAGGTAAAGTTGATTGACATGTCATCCATCCATTGCTAAGGACTTGTTTAGTGCATCTAGTCATTCCTATCATGTCCTAGGCTCATTCATGAAAATCAAATGAATTTGATGCTTGTATGGTACCACTATTGCTTGTATGTTTGAAATGATCTAGTGGTAGCATATGACATGTTTGTGGGCTTGTAAACCTAGTGTTTGATTTAGAAAATGAGCTATAAGTGTTTAACTCAACATGGTACAAGATAACCCTTATTTGGAGGTGTGAAGAAGCTTGTCCTTGGATCAAACCGAGTTAAATATCTTTTGCAAGTAATCTAGATTGAACCAAATTGGGAAAATAATCCTCATTTCACATGGTTTCACCCCAACCTATCTATAATTTGAGCTCACCTTTTGTGCTAATTGTTGACAAAGGGGGAGAGAAACAAAGATATGAGTGATAGGGGAGTATTTGACGATATGATAAAGGAAAGGGATCAATTAAAATTTTGATCACACAAGTAGGGGGAGCAAGCTCATAAACTTGTATGATGCATTTGAATGAACATTTCATATAGCTCATAAACTTGTATGATGCATTTGAATGAACATTTCATATATTTGCTTGCATGTTACAAGTTCTTAATTTCAATATCCATGCTTGTGTGGTGTATGCTAGTTATAGGTTTGAATGATGAAATAAAAAACTAGCATGCATAGACTAAAGTAACTAGACTTATGTTCATTCTATGGAAACTAGACCCTTGCATGTAATGTTGATCTCACGGGGTACTCTAGTTTTTGTTTATGTCTAGTTACTAATGGTGCTAAGGATGGTATATTGGTGCACTCCGGTTGGTATCACGCTTCAAAGGTCCATCTCTTATACCTTAGCATCATTTGGTAGAAATTGACTCCTATATTTCCTATCTAAGCATATGTGCAAGCTAAAATCCAAACTCTTAGCACATATGTAGGGGGAGTAATTACTACCATTTGGAGTTCATGAAACTTGTCCATATCCTTTACACATGGTAAATATGCTTGGGCAAGCAACATGGATTCAAATGAACTTTAATTCATATCTTTGTATAAGGGTTGTCATTAATTACCAAAAAGAGGGAGATTGAAAGCTCTAGTTTGGTTTTGGTTAATTGATGAAACCCTAAGTGCTAACCTAGTTTATCAAGATGATCATAAGATAGGTAGCACTACTCCAAGTGATGAAGCAATGGAGAAGATCATGACGATGATGGTGGCATGGTGATGATCAAATGCTTGAACTTGCAAAAGAAGAAAGAGAAAAACAAAAGGCTCAAGGCAAAGATATAAATAGTAGGAACCATTTTGTTTCGGTGATCAAGACACTTAGCGAGTGTGATCACATTTAGGTTAGATAGCCGTACTATTAAGAGGGGTGAAACTCATATTGAAATACGGTTATCAAAGTGCCACTAGATGCTCTAACTCATTGCATATGCATTTAGGATCTAGTGGAGTGCTAACATCCTTGAAAATGTTTGTGAAAATATGCTAACACATGTGCACAAGGTGATACACTTGGTGGTTGGCACATTGGAGTAAGGGTGGAGAAGTTAGAAGTGAAAAGGAGTTGGTCGCGAAGACGCTGGCGTCGGTCAACTGACCGGACGCTGGGTCTAAAAGCACCGGACGCTGACTACCAGCGTCCGGTCACGCTGACTTGGCAGTACAGAGGCTAGGGTTTACCACCGGACGCTGGGCGGTGTCCGGTCGAGGTGGACCGGACGCGCCCGGTCAAGGAAAACCAGTTTTCGACCCTTACTGTACTCGACCGGACGCAGTGGCTCCAGGGTCCGGTCAGTTTTTACCAGAGTGTCCGGTCAACTTCGTAGCCGTTGGAATCTGACGAACAACGTTCAAAGCAGATGACGCATGGCGTTCATCTGTGGACCGGACGCTGAGTCTAGGGTCCGGTCAAGTGGACCGGAGCGTCCGGTCAGAGCGCAGTGTGCCCAGTGAAGGGGTACAACGGCTCTATTTCGTAGGAGCTTCTATTTAAGCCCCATGGCTGGCTGTGGCTCACACTCTTGCACATTTTCATTGACATAGCAACCTTGTGAGCTTAGCCAAAGCCCTCCCACTCATCTCCATCATTGATCCATCATCATTGTGAGATTGGGAGAGAATCCAAGTGCATTGCTTGAGTGATTGTATCTAGAGGCACTTGGTATTCGTGTTGCGCTGCGGATTTCGCTTGTTTCTCTTGGTGGTTGCCATCACCTAGATGGTTGGAGCAGCGATGGAGGATTGGCACGAGTTGGTGATTGTTCGTGGCCATCTCCGGTGATTGTAAGAGGAGTTGTACCTTCCCCGACGGAGTGCTGAAAGGTAACTCTAGTAAATTGCTCATGTCATTGAGTTACCTCACTTGTGGGTCGGTTCTTGCGGTGTCCAATCGTGTGGACGAGGTTTGTGAAACACCTCTTAGCCGCCGAACCACCAAGTGTTGGTCGACACAACGGGGACTAGCGTGTTGGCAAGCACGTGAACCTCGGGAGAAAAATCGATTGTTTCTTGTCGTTTGCATTCTCTCGGTGATTGGCTTAATCTTCATCTTGTGATTGGTTCATCCCCTACACGACGGTATAATCACCCTACTCACTTATTTACATTCTTGCAAACTAGTTGATACAAGCTCTTTAGTGTAATTAGAATTGAGAGCTTGCTTTATTGTTTACATTCATCTAGTTGAGCTCTTTAGAGTAGCGAGATTGAGAGCTCTTAGTGAGTAGCTACATAGCAAGTTTGGGTGCCTAAGTAATCATTGCAACTAGAATTGTTGGATAGGTGGCTTGCAACCCTTGTAGAGCTAGAGCAAGTTTGCATTACGCTATTTGTCATACTAATCAAATTGCTCTAGTTGATTTGTAGATCTTTAAATAGGCTATTCACCCCCCTCTAGCCATATTAGGACCTTTCAATGTGGCGAGCGAGCAGTGACCGAACGCAGTGACCGGACAAGTCCGGTCGCCACACCGGACGCATCCGGTATGCACAACCTATGCGTCCGGTCAGTGCGCAGAGTGCCCAGTGAAGGGATAATGGCTAGTTTAGCCCGTTGGGCTATAAATAGAAGTGTTGGCCGGCCTTTGGCCGGTTGTTGAGCACCCTTGAGCCTTAGTGGCTTGTGTAGGTGTGTTTGGAAGCCCTCTAACTCATTTGAGCTTGATAGTGTTCATTCGATCGAGTGAGTGAGTGATTCTAGTGCGATTGCATCATGAGGTTGTATCGAGTGGCACTAGGTGTTCGAGTTGCAAGCCGGTGATGCTTGTTACTCTTGGAGGTTGCCACCTCCTAGACGGCTTGGTGGCTTGCGACTCCGTTGAAGCATGCAAGAAGATTGTGCGGTGCTCCGGAGGAGGATTTGTGAGGGGATTGTGCCCATCCCGCGGGGATCACGAAGAGCAACTCTAGTTGAGTGTGTCATTGAGCTACTCTCACTTTTGGGGTAGGTTCTTGCGGTGCTCGACGTGCGGGCTTGGCGGGTGATGCCAATTAGCTGCCGAACCACCAAGTGAGCGTTCAACACAACAGGGATGTAGCTTGGTGGCAACCAAGTGAACCTTGGGAGAAAATCACCGTGTTAACATTGTCTTCGTCATCTTCTTGTTGGTTTGCTTTTCGCAAAACACAAGCTTGTATTTCTTTCATATACATTGTGCTTGTGTAGTTGCTCTTGTGACTAGTTTAGCTTTAGTAGCTTCCTAGTTGCCTTCTTCTTTGTGTAGCATAGAATTAGCTCTCTTGCGTGGCTAATTTGGTTTTAGTAACCTTGTTAGTCACATTGCTTAGTGTGTGTAGCTAAGTAATTTGTGCTCTCTAATTTAGCTTGTGTAGCCTTGTTATTGAACATTGCTAGTGAGCTTAGGAGCTTTGTGCTTTTGCATCACTAGTTGTGTAGGAGCTCCCCCGGTTGCTTGAGTACTAGTGCATAGGTTTGTGTGACCTTGCTCTAGAATTGATTAGGTGAGCTCTAGCTAGCCCAGCATCTTTGTTGCTTTTTTAGAATCATTTTAAGGTGCTTGTGAACTTAAATAGAGGGGTGTAGCCTTGGCTAGACTGATAGATTTAATTCCGCATTTGTTTCGATTAGCCGGCGCGATTAAGTTTTAAAAAGGACTATTCACCCCCCTCTAGTCTGCCATCTCGACCCTACACCTTTGAGAGCTACATGCTCTCAATGATCGGGTCAACTACTAGAGGAATCGGTCTAGTTGAAGGACATAGTTGGAGTGATCCGAGAGATCAAAGATGACATGTTCGACTAGACCATGTGGACTTCACCGCGGGTGAGCTCATGTTGCATCTTGGATTTGTAGGCGTTGGTGCTCCAGAATATCATGAGGAACCTTCAGGGTTGGGGAACCCGCCTCAGTCTCCCTTGTCATTGTTGGTGTTGGTCGGAGGGTCTTTCCTCTTTGCGCCAAGGCTCTTGAGTTCCCCCTTGATATAGCGCTTCATCAGATCATAATACTTGTAGGCATGTTTGACCAAGCTATCGTGGTTTCGGCACGAGCCCTCCACGAGCTTCTCGAACCGCCCTGGCTTGGGCTAGCCAAAGTAATCGACTGCATCAACGAACTCGATCACCACCCTTGCACTTCTTGTTCTTCCTTTTCTTCCTCTTAGGCAAGGAAGGGTCATTATCGTCATTACCATGGGCTTTGCCCTTTCCATGGTTGAAGTTGGTGAGGATGGATTCTTCACCCATGGTGTGGGTCATGGCAATGTCCATGAGCTCCTGTGTGGGGTTGAGCACCCAAGCTTATATTTTTGTTGGGATTTGGATCCGTGGATCATATAGTTCCACTACCTTATATCATAAAGCCTAGAAAAAAATTATCTTACTTCTGTATCTTTTTTCCTATTTTATTTAACATGACCAGCATTATATTTTTCCTTTTTCTTTTTTTACTCGGGTTAGACAAAATATTGTCTTACTTCTATATCTTTTTTCCTTTTTCCTATTCTGTTTAACAAGACTAGGATTCTGTTTCCTTTTTCCTTTTCTGACTCGGTATTATATTCTCTCGTGCTCCTATTTTTTCTACTGTGAGCCAGATTCTTGATTCTTTTTTACCGACTCGGTATTCTGTACCTATTCTGTTCACCGTGAGCTAGATTCCATTTTTTCTTTCTTTTTCCCCGACTCAGTATTCTATACCCTCATGCACTCGGAACTCCAACTCCTACTCTTAGAGCACAATGTGTATAGCAAAATAATATATTAAAAGATAATACCATATCAAATCAGACTTTGAACAAAGACCTCATGAACAAGAGAAAACTTTCATACCATCATGTTAAGGCAATCCTCATGTTGTGTAATAAATATTTTCCTACATAACAACATGGAAGATGTTTGGTTTGTCTATTTTAACCGGTTGTTGCAGTGACAATGGTTCTTGGTTTGTCTATTTTAACCGGTTGTTGCAGTGACAATGGTTCTTTTGGCCTTGGATGGCTCAACTTATAAAAAATCACACCATGGACTGATCTAGCCATATAGAACACCGCTCCCCTATACCCCCTCTAAACGCTATTAGATCCCTTCACGCTCAAGGAGTAGATAAAAGTCAAAGAGTAGTCTGTTAGTGGTATCCCTAACTATTGGCGCTGGCATCCCTAACTATTGGTGCTGGCATTGCCATTACCTGCCCTGATCAAAAGAGCACCTTACAACAGTGATCTAACACCATAACAATCTGTTAGTACATACAGAGGAGGAAAATTGATGAAATTAACCAATAGTCTGTTAGTACATACAGAGGAGGAAAATTAATGAAATTAACCAATAGTATGATATAGGCAACTTTTTCAAATGACTAGCAGGTCCTTAAGGTGGTAAACCAGCTGTGCTAAGCACATCACGTGGCAATGCCATTGATATTAACTATCATACCCGGGAACATTCCTTGGAAGTGGATAATAATGGAAGAAATAGAAAATTTATTTGTTTGGCGTGTCAGGAAAGACATGTATGAAAATTGGCTAGGAAGAACACTTGTCCACTTGAGTTGTCATTTGAGATGTTCCCGCATATCTTAGTACTCGTTTAAATTTTCTCCCGTTGCAACGCATGGGCAAACATTTGCTAGTAGATGTAAAAAAGTCGATAGGATGTCGGTTCCCTCAAATGGCCCTGATCCTCTAGTTTATATAGAGGGGATGGTCCTATCCCAGTAGAAAACAAGTCCAAATCGTACCTGTAGGATCTCTGGTTAGCCTAGAAGGGGGTGAATAGGCCTGTTAAAACAAAACTTAAACTTTTATCAAATTTAACCCGCGGCACTGTCGCTTTATGCCCACGGCACCGCCGCGCTGCGGCACTGTCGAGTTAGAACAGCGGCACTGCCGCACCTACAGACAACTTCGTGATGTAATTCAAAATCTGTAAAAGAAAACCTGGATCAAGAGGTTACTGAGGTCCCTGCAGGTATATTGAACACAGATCGACAACAAGAAGTGGTAGGAACACTACACACAAGTAGATCGATCTCAAACCTAGAAATCAGCTCAACAATAATATGAATTACAAGAATGTAAAACAAGCACAAGGTGACACAATGATTTATCCCATGGTTCAGCTCGCCACTAAGGCTTGCCTAAGTCCACGTTGTTGAGGTTAGCCACTAAGGTTTAGGGCTTTCCAACCCTTACTCGTTCTCAAGTCAAGAGACTTAACTCTTAAGATTAGGGGTGAGTTTACTAGCTATAAGAGGTTGTTACAAATATCCCAGGACTACCACACAAGTTGGCAAACTCCACGGGTGATGCTTTAGCCGGCTAGGAGCCAAGCTCCAAGAGTAACAAACACAACCGCTGGCCAAAACGTGAACCAAGTGCTCTTTAGAGGTTGGGAATCAGTGAATCTGCTCTCTAATCGAGTTTGACACCTTTTTCTCTTAAGGATTAATGGAGAAATCAATGGAGAAGCTTGGGAGCTCAAGGTCACCAATGGAGGAGAGAGAGAAGCACTTTTCTATTTCTGCACAAGCTGAATGATTGAAGAAGAAGAGAGAGACGTTGGGGAGGAAGGGGAAAGGTATAAATACCCCCATCCCCAACGGTCACTTAAGTCACGGCAGTGCCTCTCTCCATGTGCGGCACTGCCGCACCAGGCAAGACAGCAATGGTAAAAGTGAAGTGCTGGCTATCTTGGCTGTGAAACTGAGGATATATGTGTAGGATTAAGCACTTGGTAGCACATGTTAGCTTAAGCATTGTGTCCCCCTTTATAGTACGGTTTTTTCTATACTCAAATTCAAAATATAAAAGACTTTAAACCTCCTTCGAATTTGAAGCCATCAACATTTATAATTTGGGGCTCCTCTATTTCGTATAACATCCTCGATTATAGATTCTCTGCTTGTCATCTCGATAAATTTCATTAGTCCTCTAATTGCGTGGTCATTATCACAAAAACCCATAATTAGGGCTTGATTGCACTTTCAATATAAAAAATAGCTAGATCCAAACCGATTTGGAAACAAATTAGTTCGGACCGGGATAAGAAAACCGGGTAGGGCACATGCGGCAGGGCAGCCTCAGTAGGGAAACCAGCTAGGCCGGTTTTGCAGGCTGGGTGCTGCTCATTTTTCCTTTTTTTGCTTTCCAAACTCCAAACTCAATGATCCAAATATCTTTTTCTATTGCTTTACTACCAAGAACATTGCCCTGAAGTCCTCTTCATGTTTTAGCTACTTTTGGCTGTCAACAATTTACCATTGGATCTAAGAGAGCCATCATGGATCCAATAACAATCTCCAATGTCAAGACATCATGATGCCAATAATCTCCAACCGAACACGTGTGGTCCTAACATCATCTTCTTCGTCGTCTTACCATATCTTCCAACTACCTAGGGCAAAGAGTCGCCATTGTTACCAGCTCTGTTCTCATGTGTCCTCTCCGTTATATTTGGCATTGTATCTTTATCATCCTATTCATGTCGTTCATATATGAGCAAGATTTTAGTGCGCTTCGTCTTATGATCTACCATATCATTATGTTTGAATCAGCGTTAGGGCTTTAGATACAAGGGATAATTGCTAGCTAGCTAAAATTTAGCCAATTTTAGCTAAGTTTTCAACTAGTTGTTAGCGAACTAGCTATCGGATCATAGCTAATTTAGGCTAATTTTTAACTGTAATAACAAGTAATAACCATGTGTATGGAATAATGGCCATGTAAAAGAAACTGTAGCAGAGGAAGGTGGAAGGATGAATGCGGTGCATTGCGGCCACAGAGGATCCCACCACGCAGGCGCAGCCCGGTGTCCCTCCCTCCCTTCTTCCTCCACACCCGGCAGGCGCAGGCAGAGGCACAAGGCACACCGCATCGCCCCCATCCTCCTCCGTGTCCACAGCGCCCGCGCACCCCAACCACAAGGAACAAGTCGGAGTCCAGCCATCCGACCTTGAATCCGCTCGCACTCCTGCTTGATCCCGCCGTCGCCATCTCAATCGCCCACTCCTCCCTCTCCCTCTAGGGTTCCCTGCCGCTCCCGCGAATCGCGCAATCGGAGACCCCCGGCCCGCCCTCCAATGTGAGTTCCTCTCCCTCCCGCTACTCGACTTCCTCTTTTCGGCTCGATTCACTACAATCTCATGGCGATTTCGCCGCCCCGCCCTCTTCTTCTGTAATTATTGCTGTTGTTATTATTAATATTAGTCCGTCGTGTATCCCCGTAGCAGAGCAATCCGGTGGAATTTAGGACTGTCATATGTTTCTGCCTATGGATTTAAAGTTGGATGTCTGATTTGATAGAATCGGGCAACGTTCGATGCCCTCCGTGTCTTCTACACTTCAATCAGTCTCCCATGTATCAGTTTATCCTGTGAAGTGCCACGATATTTGGGATCTCAAGTTCCTGATACTGTACCTTAAGGATTGATTGATTCATGTCTTATCTGTTCGAGTCTGGGCCGTCTTCTTATTCTTCCACATGCATAATACTTGGGACTTGGGTGGTTGTTTCTCCTCACGCTGGCTGACTTCCAATCCACCAGGACGACCATGAGCGACGATGGCGACCGCACCTGCCCGCTCTGTGCCGAGGAGATGGACATCACTGACCAGCAGCTCAAGCCATGCAAATGCGGCTACGATGTATGTCCACCGATCCTCCTCCTATCCTATCATATCGATCAGATTGCAGCCATCATCTAATAATAACTGCCACTTAACTCTGCAGATTTGTGTTTGGTGCTGGCACCACATCATAGACATGGCTGAGAAGGAGGAAACAGAGGGCCGCTGCCCTGCATGCCGCACACGCTATGACAAGGACAGGATCGTCAAGATGGCTGCCACTTGTGACAGGTCCGTCACAATGCTTCTCTTCTTAACAATCAATTTCTGTTTTACTTCAACAGACTGACTACAACATTTGCCATTGATTACCCTTTTATATATCATGGGAAATAGGAATAGGTAGAGCCATCTGTGAAAGTTGACCTTGCCACTAGGTATCTCAAACTTACCTTTACATTGATGATGGAAGCAGGACGGTGGCAGAGAAAAATGCAGAGAAGAAGCACAAGACCCAAAAGGTTAAGCCAAAGGCAGCACCACCAACAACAGCAATGTCAACCGTAGAATCTAAGAAGCATCTGGCTAGTGTCAGGGTTATCCAGAGAAATCTGGTGTACATAATTGGGCTACCTGCGCATTTATGCAACGAGAGCGTGAGTTCACATCCAGATTTGTCCAAGTTGTGTGTGATATGTTTAAATTTTACTTCTCATACCAACTCTACAATTATTTCTTGTTTAGGTACTTGAGCGCAGGGAATACTTTGGTCAATATGGGAAAGTTTTGAAGGTTTCAGTTTCCCGTCCGACTGGGCCTCCCTCTCAGGCATCAGCAAACAGCAATATTAGTGTGTATGTCTCTCTGAACCGTACGCTGTACATGCATGATCTGTTCATACTTCATATGCAGTTAGATTTCTACTTTCAGTATTGGTCAATTAGCCTAATGGTATATCAAATAATTATCCACTTTCTATGCAATCGCATGTTTCAAGTTTCTAATGCTTCCTTGTAATACTGGACCATTGGTATTATAAGAAAGTAAATTCAGACTTCAATCTTGTTATTATGTGCTTTTCTAGTGAACTTGGTGAAAATGTGATATTATGTCCATATCCTTGCAAGTAGCTCAGTCATTTAAGTTTAATCTGAACTACTTAGCAGTGTGATTTGCTGATTTGCATAACTGCTTGAAAGTAACATTTGTACCCTCATTGCCAACATTAGGATATGTATTGTATTATTAGCGTGAAATTCAAAGAACCAGATAGATGCAAGGTATCTGTTTCTGGGCTAAGCTCAGAACCCAATCCTGCATGTGCAGATATAGATGAAATTCATCTCTTAATGAAATGCCTAATTTTCTTAGTTTGAGTACTTTATATTGTTCTCCTGGGATGTGTTTTTTAGTTTCTGGGTGATTTCTATAGGAAATCCCAAGAAAGTGTCTGGATGTATTCTGAAACTGTGTTATCCCTCCCTGCCTTAAAAAAAGAAACTGTGTTATGCCAGAAACATGCATTGTTTATAATTAAACAGAACTGAGTTAGGGATTATCATTAAGGCATTAACCGCCAAAGGGCGCCTAGCTCAAACGGTTTGGTGACCCAGCGGCACTCCTCAGGTCCTGGGTTCGACTCCCCGTGGGAGCGAATTTCAGGCTGAGGTTAAAAAAATCCCCTCGTCCGTCCCCATAACCAAAGCACTGGGGGGGCACCGGCCCAATTTCACTTGGGCGACGGAAAGCCACCGTGTAAGGGTGGGGGCGGGGGTTCGGGGGTTTTCTCGGCCGGGTGAGAAGGTCCTTCTTCTTATTTGTAATGCTGCGGGGGCAGTCTTAACCCCCCCGGTCGAGTTTTTTTTTTATTAAGGCATTAACCAAAATGGAGTTAGGGTGCCTTTTTTTTCTAGTGTAGAAATTGCTGTGTATATTAAAATTTGCATGCTTGCAACACGTCTAATATGGATTGTATTTGAGTGGTCTCTTTGTTAAAGAACATGTGAAATTAGAGTTGTAGTCTTCTAGAACACACACTGTTCCTCTTCTTTACTTTCTCTACATAATTCTTGCATGTGTTGATATGTTGCCGTTACTCATTGGTTTAGCTATCCTTATATGTACATGCTGTTACATGAACCAATTAGTTTTTCCCTGAAGAGATTATACCTACTGATTTGTTGAGGATCTAGTAATCATGGTCTTAAACTGTTTAAGAACCATTGTTGTTATTTGCATGTTGTTGCAACAAGTTATTCCCTCGAGTCACAGATAAGTGATCTTTTGCGCTGTGTGCAGTCTAAGTATTTAAACATTGATCATCAACACCTCTTGACATAGTTAGATTGAATATGTGAAAATGACATGAGCGTATCTGTCTCAAATAGTAGTTGCATAATGTTATGATATTTCTGTACTTTGTAATTATTGCAAGCAATGGGAACTATTAGACAAAGGCCATTAGGCTTTGTATATTCCTTGATGATGGATTACAGAAGGGATTACACTTATATAGGAGAGAGAGGGGATGGCCCAAGGGGCCAGCAGTGTGAAAGGGCCAGTATAGCTGGCGCCTGCACAGTTAGCTAGGAGATTACAGTAAATGAGCAATTAATTCTAACACCCCCCCGCAGTCGGAACGGTGGTGGAGCGAACGTTCAGATTGGAGCGAAAGTCCATGAACACAGAAGATGGAAGCCCTTTGGTGAAGACATCTGCGAACTGTGAGGTGGTGGGAACGTGAAGCACACGAACAGCACCAATACCAACGCGTTTTCGGACGAAATGGAGGTCGATTTCCACGTGCTTGGTGCGCTGATGCTGAATGGGGTTGGAGGAGAGGTAGACGGCGCTGACGTTGTCGCAGTAGACGAGGGAGGCAGTCTGTAAAGGGTGGTGCAGCTCCTGTAGAAGTTGCTGCAGCCAGGATGCTTCGGCAACGCCGTTGGCAACAGCCAGATACTTAGCCTCGGCGCTCGACCGAGAGACAGTGGGCTGCCGCTTGGAGGACCAGGAGATGAGACTGCCCCCGAGGAAGACAGCATAGCCAGAGGTGGAGCGTCGGGTGTTAGGACAGCCGGCTCAATCCGCATCAGTATACACAACAAGTTGTGTTGGCGCAGACCGAGGAATAATCAGACCGAAGCTGAGGGTGCCCTGAAGGTACCGAAGGATCCGCTTGGCAGCCACAAGGTGAACTTCCCGGGGATCATGCATGTGAAGGCAGATTTGCTGGACAGCATACGCAATGTCGGGTCGAGTAAAAGTCAGGTACTGGAGTGCACCTGCAAGGCTGCGGTAGGCAGTGGGATCAGCAACAGGAGGACCGGCATCTGCAGGAACTTTGGCGTAGGTGTCAACAGGAGTGGAGCAAGGCTTGCAGTTGCTCATCCCATGGCGAGCAAGAATGTCCAGGATGTACTGACGCTGTGACAGAGTGAGGTGATCCTTGTGGCGCTGAACTGCCATACCGAGGAAATGGTGAAGGGGGCCAAGGTCCTTCATGGCAAACTCGTTCTTGAGGGCTGCAATCAGGTGATGCAGTAGCTGCTCGGAGGAGGCAGTGAGGACGATGTCGTCGACATAGAGAAGCAAGTAGACTGTATCGGTGGCACGGCGAAGTATGAAGAGGGATGTATCTGACTTTGCTTCACTGGAACCCAAAGAAAGTAGGAAGGAGGCAAACCGGCTGTACCATGCCCGTGGAGCTTGCTTTAGTCCATAGAGGGATCTGTTGAGCTTGCAGACATGACCAGGAAGTGCAGGATCAGCAAAACCAGTGGGTTGTGAGCAGTAGACTGTTTCTGACAGGGTCCCGTGGAGGAAGGCGTTTTTCACATCAAGTTGATGAATTGGCCAATCCCGGGAGTGAGCCAAGGTGAGGACAGTCCGGACGGTAGCAGGCTTGACGACGGGGTTGAATGTCTCGTCGTAATCAACGCCGGGACGTTGGGTGAACCCGCGAAGCACCCAGCGAGCCTTGTATCTGTCCAGGGAACCATCGGCATGAAACTTATGCTTGAAGATCCATTTGCCGGTGACCACATTTGCCTTGGCAGGACGGGGAACGAGATCCCAAGTGTTGTTGTCCTGTAGGGCAGCATACTCCTCTTCCATGGCCCGACGCCAGTGTGGGTCGGCGAGGGCGTCACGACAGGAGCATGATAGAGGTGACAGAGCCTCAGTGTGCAGCGCGAGGCGCGGCTGTCGGTAACCGGACTTCCCGCGGGTCGCCATGCCATGAGTGTTGGCGACTGGCGGGATGGGGACAGCTCCTGTTGGAAGAGGAGGGTCACTCTTGACGAAGCGCGGCGGTGAAGGAATCATGTTGGAGCGTCGAGGAGGTGGTCCAACAGGGGACGCAGGTGGCGAGCTGGGGGCGGGTGGACGCCGGGTGTAGACATGAATGACCGGTGGTTTGTTGAAGGAGGGCGCCGGAGGTAGTTGTACAGGGGGTGCCACCACGGGTGCTTGTACAGAAGGACCCGTGGGCACCGGAGCAGAGGGCGCCATGGGCGTCGGCGAAGTGGGGGCGCCATGGGCGCCTGTACAGGTCGAGCTGGAGAGGAGCCCGGTGGCCAGGGCACGAAGCCCGGCGGAGGCTGCCGGAGGGCCGGTGCACCCAAGGTGGGCACCGACTGGGAGAGCACACGGGCGGGCAGAGGGCCAGCAGCCCACGGTGTACCTGCAGGTGGAAGTAAAACTGACGACGAATCGTCGTTAGTTAGAAAGTCAAGCTCGTGTGTGGGTGGCGAAGATCGACGGAGGGAGAAAGGGAACGTTGTCTCGTCGAAGACAACGTGGCGTGAGATGATGACGCGGTTTGTGGCGAGGTCAAGGCACCTATACCCCTTGTGGTCAGGAGAATAGCCAAGAAAGACGCACAAGGAAGATTGTGGAGCGAGCTTGTGAGGAGTGGTGGCGGTGAGGTTGGGGTAGCAGGTGCACCCGAAAGCTCGAAGGTCATGGTAGGAGGGGAGAGTGCCATGGAGGGCAAAGAAGGGAGTGCTCATGTTCAGGGTCTTGGTTGGGAGGCGATTGATGAGGAGAGTGGCGGTGGCAAGGGCATCAGCCCAGTAAGTGGGGGGCATGGATGCTTGGAAGAGCAAGGTGTGGGTGACGTTGTTGACGGTGCGAAGCATGCACTCGGCTTTGCCATTTTGCTGCGAGGTGTAGGGGCATGACATGCGAAGGGTGACACCTTTGGCAGAAAAGAAAGTGCGAGACGCGGAGTTGTCAAACTCACGCCCGTTGTCACACTGCACAGTCTTGATGGTGCAACCAAACTGAGTGAGCACATAGGCGAAAAAATTGGAGAGAGCATTAAAGGTGTCAGACTTTAGCTTAAGAGGGAAAGTCCAAACAAAATGCGAGCAATCATCAATAATGACTAGATAATATTTGAAACCGGATACACTGATGATTGGGGAAGTCCACAAATCACAATGTATCAAGTCGAAATTTTTAGTTGCACGAGACAAGGAATTGTTAAAAGGCAAGCGGACATGACGCCCAAGCTGGCAAGCATGGCAGAGAGTGTCATCGTCGGGCTTGCTGCAGATGATGGAGGACGACTTGGCAAGAGTCTGAAGAGTAGCCTTCCCGGGATGACCGAGCCGATAATGCCAAGTAGTGGAGGAGGGAGTGGCCACGAGAGCGCAGGAACCGGATGGTGATGTCGGAAGCTGCAAGGTGTAAAGGGGTCCCGAGCTGTCACAGCGAAGGAGGAGGTTCCTGGTACGAAGATCCTTCACAGAAACACCAAGAGGGTCAAACTCAACAGAAACAAGATTATCAGTGGTGAATTTCCGAATTGACAAGAGATTTCTAATAATGTCAGGGGCAATGAGAACATTGTTGAGGCGAAATGGGCCAGGGAGGGTTGAGTAGCTGGTGCCAACAACCGGAAGAGTGGCGCCATTTCCCACAACAATTGAAGAAGGAAAGGAGGAGGTTGGTGACATGGTGACCATACCAGGAGTGCCGGCTATGTGAGAGGAAGCACCCGAGTCGAAGACCCAATCCGAGGTGCTTGACGACGGAGTGAGGGTGACGGTGCTGAAAGCGTTGGCGAGTCCCTCAGTAGTCCAGGGTGACGGCGAGGTGGGCGCCTGCTGGGGCGCCTGGTAGTATGCCCCAGGGACCGACGGAGGAGCGAAGTAACCCGGGGGCACCCCGGCCATGAGAGCTTGCTGTGGCGGTGGACCGCGAGAGCCGCCTGGGTTGGACCCGAGCCACATCTGGATGGACCCGGTCCATGGGTTGAAGAAGGATGGCCACTGTTGGCCATTCGGTGGGCCGGCTTGAGTGCTGGCTTGGGCGCCGCCTTGGCCTCGTCCACCGCGGCGACGTCGTCCGCGGTTATTGCCGTTGCCGGATTGCTGGCCCCCAGCAGCCTGAGGATGGCGTGAAGGAGAAGGGGTGTGGTCGAGCTGCTGTCCCCCAGCAGGCTGTGGAGGGCGCTGAGGAGCAGGGGACGGAGCAGGCGGCTTGCTGGACAGCGCGGTGACGAGGGCCGAGGGCGGAGCTGAAGGTGACGCCATGTTGAGTTCGGCCAGCCTCAGGTCAGCACGAACGTCGGCGAAGGATGGGAAGGGCTTCTGCCTCGTTACGAGCTGCGACATGAACTGGAAGCGTTCGTTGAGGCCGCGCAACACATTCAACACCAGGGTCCGGTCTAGGACGGGTTCGCCAAGGTCGGCGAGCGCGTCCGCCATGTGCTTCATCTTGCGACAGTATTCATCCACAGATAGAGCACCCTGGCAGAGAGTGTGGAACTCGGCGTCGAGGAGCATGGCGCGTGATTCACGGTTGTTGAAGAATTGCTGCTCGAGACCGAGCCACGCCGCCCGAGCAGTGATGCCATCACGCTCGTGGACGACGTCGAGGAGGTCAGGGGCGATGGTGTTGAAGATCCATGAGACGACAACACAGTCCATGCGGGATCATGCCGCATCGTGGAGGTGGATGGCGTCGCTGAGGACGTGGTCCTTCAGGGCAAACCGGCCGAGGATGAGTAGGATGAAACCACGCCATTTGGAGTAGTTTGAGGCTTGCAGATCAAGAACAATAGGGATGAGGTTCTTGATGTTCTGCACAGCGGCCGCCTGGCTATGAAGATGGGCGACAGCCGCAGTCTCCGTGGCGATGGAGTCGGCGTCGCCCTCCGAGTCGTCGTCGCGGTGGTGCTCGGGGTGGAGCCGCGCGCGGAGGGCCGCGGCCTGCTGTTCCAGCAGGCCGGCCTGCTCGCGCTCCAAGTCGAGAGCGGCGGCAGCAGCGCGGACCCGCTCCTGGGCGGCGGCGGCGGACTTGAGGAGGTCCGCCGCCTCCTTGAGTTGGGCGCTGCGCGCCTGGTTGGAGTCGCGCAGGGAGGCGGCCTCAACTTCCAGAGCCTTGGCGGCGGCGAGTGCCTCGTCGCGGAGCTTGGTCGCGGCGGCGGCAGCCGAGGCACCGGAGCCGGAATCGCCGCCGGAGGAAAGAGCAGCCATAGGTATGGGAACCGGCGGGGTACGCGCGGCGGCCGGAGGAGGGCGCGCGGCGGCCGTTGGGGCGGGCGCAGCAGCCAGAGCGCGGCGACCAGAGAGGCGCGCGCGGGTCGGGGCTGGGCGGCGGCAGAGAGTAGCGGAAGCAGGGGATACGATTAGACTGATACCATATTAGACAAAGGCCATTAGGCTTTGTATATTCCTTGATGATGGATTACAGAAGGGATTACACTTATATAGGAGAGAGAGGGGATGGCCCAAGGGGCCAGCAGTGTGAAAGGGCCAGTATAGCTGGCGCCTGCACAGTTAGCTAGGAGATTACAGTAAATGAGCAATTAATTCTAACAGGAACTAGCAGTCAAAGGTACACATGACTGTGGACGTCTTATTTGTGACGGTAGGGAGTGTTCTGTTTGTGTAAGAGTTAGATACAGAATTTCTGCTCTTGCTTAAACAATGATGGATTCTTGTCAAATGTGTACAGTTATATTACTTATGCCAAAGAAGAAGAGGCCATCCGGTGTATTCAAGCTGTACACAATTTTGTCTTGGAAGGGAAAGTGTTAAGGTGAGTTTCTATACTTTGTTCTCTTGTTTAAGTTTTTCACAACATAGTAACTCAAATGGTTGTTGACTGTTGCAGGGCATGCTTTGGTACTACGAAGTATTGCCATGCATGGCTGCGAAACATGGTACAATTGTTGCTTCGTTCTGATATCTTCATTTACTTAGTACTTACTCTACTACCCAATTCACTTATCCTGACTGTTTCTTGTCTTTTCTCAGACATGTGGGAATCCAGATTGTCTCTATTTGCATGATGTAGGCAGTCAGGAGGATAGTTTTACTAAAGATGAGATCATCTCAGCATATACGAGGTAGTACTGAGCTATTTTAACATATCTTGTGGAACCTTAGTTTCTTGTTCTGCTTCCTTATTAATTTTAGCCCTAAGTCATGTGCTAGTCCTGGCTATCACTTTCCTTCTCTGTCTAAACTACTTGTGTTGGTCCCTCGGTTGCCCTGCACAGGTAAGCAGTAAGCTTACCAGCACACTCACTCACTGTGGCTAGAGGTAGAAGAAGATATTGAGAACAGCTCACACACACACAGCACAAGCCCAGCGCTGGCCGAAAGCTCTGCTTCTAGATGTGGCAAACTGAACTACTCTTTTGCATTGCCTTAGGTGTGATATATATACAAGTGCTAGTACTTCTGCCAGGTACATAGTTGTTGGTGAGTACACCAACTACCTACTCCTAAGGTACACCAACTATTCCTAGTACTAGTAGTACAAAGCTTACATCAGCCCACTACCAAGACATGGCTGATGTAATAGCTACCAACTAATGTACTAGAGGTGGCCTACTGCCATACTGCTATAGCAGTAGAGACTGGACAGCCGAGCTGACCAAATGCCAACTCTGTTGCAGCAAGAGAGAGAGAGAGAGAGATCAGCAGCAGATTATGTCTTACAACTTGTACTCACATTGCCTTTTTGAAAACACCATTTATTTTCCACTTTTGGATAAGTTAGTCCCTTGAAGCCATACAAGCAAAGTCTTACTATGTATAAGCTGTTGGTGTTCTCTGTGGGTTTATTTACAAAAACATGTCTTCTTCAATGTGGATGCGTATTATATTAAGTGTTGCTTTGATGAACTCATCCCTATGCAAAATTTTATTATGTATAAGCTGTTGGTGTTCTTTGTAAGTTGATTTAGAAAAAAGTATGCGTGCTTCAATGTGGATGTTTTATTATATTAAAGTACTGCTTTGATGAACTTTGAGCAAAAAAATTTTTGATAGTTTCAATTGCTACTTTTCATTCACTCTTCTACATTCCTGTCAGGACTAGAGTCCCCCAGATGGCATCTAGTGTTTCACAAAGACGTACAGGCACTGTGTTGCCTCCTCCAGGAGATGATTTCTCTTACAGTGCAGTGGTTTCAGCCAAGCATACATTCAAGAATGGAACACTTGTATGTTCTCTATGCTGAAAATTCAAAGTGCATTGGAAGACATGCCATTTTTTAAAACTTAATGCTGCTTTCTAGTCTATGGTTAATCGATGATATTTCATCATGTTTTGGCTTACATACTCCATTAACTGGCCACCATCTGTGCAGAATACCACCAACCAGCCCAGACTTTCACCTCCAAACAGTAGTTCTGGGAGGTCCACACTTCCACCAGCTGCCTCATGGTATGGTACCTCTAAAAGTCTTATGCTGGCTTTTTTGCTATGCATTGAAGCTGAGGACTGTGTTAATGATCCCCCCCCCCCCCCCCCCCCCCCCCCCCCCCCCTTTTATGTGCAGGGGGCAGCGCGATTTGAATGCCAGGACAACAGCTACTGGGGCGACATCATCACAATCTCATACAAAACCTAAATCAGAATCACAGAGTAATCCATTTTCAAGTTCTTCAGTAATTTCCAGTACAAAAACACCCTCTTCGTGGAATGATGATACAAGTACAGCAGCAAAAATGTCTGAAGGACAGCAAGTGTCAGAAAAAGAGTCTAAAACCTTACAGCCGTATAAGCCTGGTATTTCAAAGGAAACACAAGCTCTATCATCACTGGAGTCATCACTGGACATAGATTTCTCGACAATACCTTCAGCTTGGAATGATGATGACATTGTAGTATCAGATGGGATATCAAAAGGAAGCGATGAAAATCAAGTTGCAAATGAAAATGGCGAGCTAACCCATCCAGCATCTAAGCCACTGGTTTTATCTAAGAATGACATAACAATGAACATCATTACCAGCAAAAGTCCTTCAGATTTTGTATCAAGTCTAGCAATATCTAAATCAGATGTAAGTACGAGTGATGGTGACCACTCACTTACCAATATTACTCCTAAAAGCCTTACTTCAAAGGCTGTAGACTGCCAATCTAGTCATGCTGCTGGGGAGAAAATATTGGAGGATATTGGATCCAGGAACACTGACATGGAGAAGCTATCTGCTGAGATATCTTCAGTAAAATTAGGTGGCAACAATGATATTCAGAGTATGGCAGTGCCATGCACATCGGTTGATGTGCCTATGGATCAGAATTTTGACAAAGACCAACCTCATCCCAATCTTGATGAGTTCTTCTTACCTTCAGAAAATAAGGATACTATTCTTTCTTGTCAATATAGTTCTGATAAGCGTCTTGATTGGAGTTCAGAGCTGCAAAATTGTGGTGTGACTCCTTTAAATGATATAGTAGATTCTACAATGCTCACTGACAAACTTCATAGTATACTGCTGGATGGTTCAAAGCAACCATCATATTCGTCATTTGCCCAATTTCCTAGTACATTAGATAATTCGTTGTGGAATGATACAGAAAGTAACCCTGCATTGACGATTGGCACTAGAGCATCTTCACAGACAGGGTTTTCTTCAATAAATAACACTTATGTCTTGCCAAATGAAGGTCAAGATGGGCTAGGGACTGTATATACACATGGTAATGTTTCTGGGCATCCTGGAATAGGAAGTCATCAGCATAGAGCAATGGGTTTAGATAGTATAGGAAGTTTTGACAAGACCATAAGCGTAAATAAGGATGAGAGCAGAATAATTTCTGATATGTTGTCGTCAGAGTTTAATCCGTGGGATGATTCATATTCGACTGCTAACAATTTTGTTAGGATGCTTAGGGAATCTGAAAATAATGATGTCCATTTCACTGCGCCTTCATGGAAATCAGGAACTGGGAGCAAAGAGTCCAGATTTTCATTTGCTAGACAGGATAACCAAGGAAACTTGTTAGATTCATCTCTCAGAAACTGTGGTACTGGTACTGAGCAGAATTTCAGTTTGCTGCCCCAGAATTCTCGAGGAAATATTTACCAGAATGGCCTTTCATTCCAATCTCTAGAAAATGATTTTTCCAATAGCAACTCTCTTGGTGTATTAGATATGGCAACTGCTGGTGAGTACTGTGATACCTTTCACTACTTTGCCTGACTGAGCAGAATGATAGGTACTGTAAATCACAAAAAAGAAAGAAAGAATGATAGGTACTGTAATTGAATGAACTTATTTCTGTGTGCTGCACTTATTTTTCATTCAGTATTGGTAAAGATATTCTGACTCATGCAAATAGATTGTTGATCTGTTGGTGCTTATTATGTGATTTTTATGTTTACCAGTGATAAGTTTATGTGCTTACGAAGAATTTGCTTTCTCAGGTACATCGAGGTCTAAAATATCTGCCCCCCCAGGATTTTCAGCACCAGCAAGAGTCCCCCCTCCTGGATTTTCTTCTGCATTTCCATCCCAGGATAGTTTGAACCCCACTCCTGGGTTTCCTTCTGGAATTTCGTCTCATGATGGGTCTATCCCCCTTCCTAGATTCCCTTCTGCATTTTCTTCTGGAATTTCAGCTCAGGAAGTGTCTAAGCCCCCTACTAGACTGCCTTCTCCATTTTCTTCTGGATTTTCATCTCAAGATGGACCTAATACCTCTTCTAGGTTCCCTTCTGCTTTTTCTTCTGGACTTCCATCACAGGATGGCCCTAATCCATCCCCCTTCTAGATTTCCTTTTGCATTTTCTTCTGGATTTTCATCACAGGATGGGTCTAATCAGTCATATGGCTCAACATACCAAGGTTTGTTTCCTGTCTCAGTATTTTTTCTTATTTTCCTATAACTAGTTTGATTTCTCATGCCTTTTGCGGTTCTTCACAGACAATATTCTCCGGGATACTGTTTTGGGTGGCAACAGTAATCATTACCAATCTCAGTTTGGAAGGCACTCAAGTGATATGGAGTTTGATGATCCTGCTATATTGGCTGTGGGCAAAGGGCTGATGCCTGGAATTGGCGATTCAGGGCTGGAGATGAAAAATTCTCCTGCTTTTCAAGCACAGTTGCAACCAGCAAGTAGCGATCCAAGGTTTCAGTTACATGTACAGCCAAATGTGCAGTCTCATCAAAACCTGAGATTCACAGACCCTATGCAGGATGGCTTGAACCATATGAACGATAATTACCTGGCATCCAGATTTTTAGCTCAGAACCATGGTCCTGTATCCCCTTATGTGCACATTCCGCAACAACCCAGAAACTCTCAGGTTACAAATGGTCACTGGGATGGGTGGAGTGATTCGAGACAAGGGAATAACACCCCTATGTCAGACATGTCAAGGGTATTATATCCAAGTGAAGCGAACAAGTTGCACATGCTGGGTTCAAATGATATCTATAACAGAACCTTTGGAATGTGATTGTCTCCTGGGATAATGTGACTTTGTGCTGACATGTTCTAACTTGGGGCATTTTGTGGAAGTAACTGGTTGCGCACAACGCACAGTATACCTGAGGTGGATAGTGGTGTTGTGCTTATGAGCTGGTACACGAGTATTTATTGCTATTGGAATTGACCAAAATGAACCTGAGTTTTGGTCCAGCCATTTGAAATTACCAGGTATGCATGCCATTGGTTATTTTTTTTTGTTAGTGAGAGCAGGTGTTCTATGAATTGGTGCACAAACAAGTTGAAAACTGACCTTCCTTTTGGTTTATTTGTTGATGATCAGGTTCATTCTCTTCTGATTTGAGAAGCTCGAGTGAAAAGAAAGATTATGTGCCGAGAAGAACAAAGCAGCTGGAGCTGAAATAGATAGAGATGTCTATAATGTGGTGTAGTGTGACTTGTGAGTGAAAGAGATTAAGAAGCTTAGGTGGGCTTGGCTTGATGGCAGTTTGTTTTCTCGTGTCTGTACATGATGATTTTGGTCGGTGTTTGTAGTAACTTGGTGATCGGTGGCTCTATTGACTTGTGGTTGCTCTTGCTCCCTTCTGTTTGTGGCTGCCTGGCGAGTACATTTGCACAGGGAATTGAATTTACGGTTTACAAGAAAGTCATAACTGTCAGTGTTACCCATGGTATAATAAGGGCGCGTTTAGTTCGTCGAAATTTTTTGGCTTACTGTAGCACTTGTGTTTGTATTTATCAATTAGTGTCTAATTATGAACTAGTTAGATTCGAAAGTTTCGTCTCGCGATTTCTCACCCAACTGTGCAATTAGTTTTTTTTCGTCTATATTTAGTACTCCATGCATGTGCTGCAAGATTCGATGTGACATTTTGGAGTGAAAATTTTTGGGAACTAAACATGGCCTAATATACGATACTGCACTGGTTTCTTTGCTAGCATTACTTCGTTTGTTTCAACAACAAATCCCTTAACCTTTCTTAGGCTCCGTTCGCGTGCACTTAAACCCGGCTGGATCCGTTTTTTTTTCATCCGGAACAGTGTTTTTCTCTCACAAATTTCTTCAAATTCCTCTAGATTTCTCCAAACGAACGGGGCCTTAAAAACAAACTCTATGCTTCGATTTGTCTGCCAAAACTTTGTACGCTTAGTCTCCAGTTAGTGCATGTTTAGTTCCCAAAATTTTGCAAAATTTTTCAAGATTCTCCGTCACATCGAATCTTTGGACGCATGCATGAAGCATTAAATATAAATAAAAAATAAAACTAATTACACAGTTTAGACGAAATTCACGAGACGAATCTTTTAAGCCTAATTAGACTATGATTGGACACTAATTGCCAAATAACAACGAAAGTGCTACAGTACCATTTTTCAAAAAAATGGCCTTAGCTAAACATAATAAATACAACTTGGGGACTCACTGGTTCTCAAGCTACGACTCAAGACTGGTCCCATACACAATGTTTTTAGGTCGTTCGATTAATCGCGATTACTCGTCCTAATCGGTCTCTGGTGTTCGATTAGGAGGTTCGACTCGATTAGCTCGACCAGAAAGCTGATCGTTCGATTAATCGACGAGAAATCACAATTAGTCGTCCGACTAGGACAGGGACGACCAGTTTGGTTACTCTGTTTTTAGGCCTGTTTAACTGGGCGGATATGTGGGCTACTGGGCTTGCAGTTTGGCCTGGTAGGGTTAGAATGTTTAGCAAAAAGGATTGTTAGACTTTGTTGCGCTGCATCTGGATGCGAGCGTAGTTGGAGTGAATTTTTTGCTGTAAGTGCTAGTGTACTACTGCTGAGTAATTAAGTATGGTAGTAATATTGATATGTGATTCTGCATTATATTTTGTATAGGTCCATACAAAAAAGAGAAACCGATTAGACCACCAAAGGTTAAATAAGTTGGTATATGTCAGTTACAACCGCAAGATAGAAAACAGATTTAAAAAAAAATAGAGAGCTGGGTTCCAAAGGAAAGAGATGCAATCCACTCTTGCTTGGTGAATTTTATTGGGAAAATGAATGGGTCAATGAAAATTGTGAAACAGAACCAGTTCAAGAAGGTGGTAGCGATGCTACGACTTGGGCTATTGTGGATGAGGCTATTGGTGCAACTCAGGGTCTAGAGGAACGTAACTTGCCTAGGGCTGCTGCTACTCGTGCTGCTGTTGCTGCCCCTGTGAGGCGTACTTATGTTAGGAACAGGAAGCGTCTAAGGAACACGGTGATTCAAGATATTGATGAAGTTGATGATGAAGACCAAGATCAGCATGTAGATTCAGCAATAGCAATGAAGGATGAAGAATCTGCACCAACTGAAACTGGAGATGGACCAACTGGAGATGGAGATGGAGGCTTCAATTTTAATGTTGATTTGCTTAATTAGATGGCTAGTTGCCTACTTTTGTTGGACTGTTAAATGTCAATGTTCGTGACTCTGTGTTGAACACTTCTTATGTGTACTATGCTGGCTGTGTGGCTGCTATGGTCTGCTGTGTGCTAACTGCTAAATGCTAGTTATTTGCTACTACAGCAGTGCTGCTATTGAGCTGTGTCAAGATCAAGACTACATTAGTGTTACTAATTATAGTCTTCTTTGGTATTTTAAGCTTCCAGCAGCAAGTCAATAAAGAAATGGAGTTTGGCATAGGAATATGAACCTCTAGGCATAACAGAAAAGAGAAGAAAACAACTCCCACAAATAAGTCACCAACTAAACACTAATGTAGTCTTGATGCTTGCTTTATTGTATATACTATATAGTATATATAGGTATATATATAGTAGCTATATATGTCCTGATATAAAGGACGACCAAGGGTCGACTAGGCTCGACTAATCGGCCTGGTCGACGACTAATCGTGATTAGTCTCCTGGTCGGTCCCATAACGACTAGGTTCGACTGGACGACTTGAAAACATTGCGTAGGTACATACATACAAATAAGGCTGAGGCCTGAGTGCTGCTGCTCACTATGTTCTCATCTGAGACCCGGCCGCATGAGCAGCTCGTCGAAGGATGCTCCGTTCTGCTCCAAGTCCACCGCCACACTACCTGAATTGTTGTTCGCGGACGACGGGGCACCACCCATGGACCTGTTGCTGTTGGACACGAGCAACTGCTGTTGGATGGTAGAGCGCTGCATCTCCTGGGGTCCCCGCTCGATGGCAATGGCGTCCTGGATCTCCTTGAGCACCTCAGAGATGGGAGGCCTCTGCGCGCCCTTGGGCTTCACACACATTATGGCCACCTCCGCGATCTTGCAAACAGACTGCAGGTCATAGCCTCTGTCCAATGATTCGTCAACGATGGCGTGGATGTTCCCGCTCTCGATGTGCGATCGGGCCTGCCATGTTCATTTGTTTAATTTAGTTTTTACATCCACTGCTTTTGCTTCAGCAGAAACTCACTGATGGAACAGGAAGCAAAACTGATGCTAGTACTGTTCACTTCTTACCCATGCCACAATGTTACGGCAGTTGAGCCCAAAGTTGTCATTTGAGATTGGTTCATGGCCGGAGATGAGCTCCAGCAAAATCACACCAAAGCTGTAGATGTCGCTCTTCTCTGTTAGCTGCTGCGAGATATAGTACCTAACCACACCAGGACAAAATCGATTCTTTAGACAACATGAGACAAAATGATACAAAACACCTCAGTCAGATTGCTTGGCCTTACTCTGGGTCCAGGTATCCCACTGTTCCTCGAACTATACTTGACACATGAGACCCATCCACTGCAGGTTTCGATAGCCCAAAGTCTGCAACTGTTGCTCTCATGTTCTTGTCTAGGAGAATGTTGCTGCTCTTCAGGTCTCTATGGATAATTGTTGGGGAGCATCCTGTGTGGAGATACTCTATACCTGATTTTTGCAATTTCACATTCAGAATCAGAACCGTGGTGGCTAATTTCTCCATATTCAATATACAAGTAGTGAATTGTGAAACCAGCAGACCACAAACCTTTTGCAGAATCTTCTGCAATCTCAAGACGCTTCAGCCAGCTAGTTATCTTTACATTATCAGCTCCTGCGAAACACCACCAAAAGTTTACCCTCATCTGTATATGTTTTCTCTGTTGACCATGGGGTGCTGTCATCTAACACTTCATGTTGCTGCTAGGGTTGAATCACAATTGAGAGCTAAACTAGAGATATCTGGCATACA
Source organism: Miscanthus floridulus (assembly GCF_019320115.1). Taxonomy (NCBI): domain Eukaryota; kingdom Viridiplantae; phylum Streptophyta; class Magnoliopsida; order Poales; family Poaceae; genus Miscanthus; species Miscanthus floridulus. Next base: position 373,921 of record NC_089589.1, read on the forward strand.
CAAAAGCCTGTCTATCATTAAGGAGAATCTGATCTAACTTCATGTTTGAGTTCAGTTAATTAAGCACGCGCGAATGCTCTGCAGTTCCAAAAGATGTAAAATCAACAGTAGGAGCATTCTTTTAGTTAAGTTATATACCAGAAACATTTAGCTTGTCTGCTTCTGGAAGAATAACTATCCACCTACTGACAGTTTGTCGTTGGTCCTACATTGTAGATTTACCATCAGTTGGATGTGGACTTACCACAGAGGTGCTCTTTTAGTGTCCCATTATGCATGAACTCATACACTAATATGTTTTTGCCATCTTGTTGACTGTAACCAAGGAATGTAACCAGGTGTCTATGATGTATTCTGGAAAGCAATGTCACCTGAAACAAGTGTTAGCCAGCTACATATATGCACGAACACACTAAGTTCCGTATTTCAGGCTGCCATAATTCAGAATTGCATAAAAAGTATAGAGGAGGGTTATCCGGTTATGCAACTATTTTGAACTAATGTTGAGAGTATGAGAACAAACCTCATTCAAGAATTCTCGGATTCCCTGATAGGAGTCGTTTGTGAGAAGTTTGACTGCAATCTCTCTCCCATCAGCCAGCTTCCCATAGTATACTATGCCAAAGCCTCCAGAGCCAATTCTTCTCTCAAATTTGTCAGTAGCATCTTCAATTTCAGATAAAGAAAATCTGTGTGCTGATTCTGTAGCTACTTCACTAAAGTATGAACCAAGTTTTTTTGCTGGTGCTGCAATAACAACAGTGTCTGGAGATGGCAAAAGAATCACTGCATGCCCTAGCATAATATCAGATATGCCAATTGAGCTAAAGAATGTGTACCTTCGTGAGATTTCTTCTTTCTCCTACATGTAATGAAATAGCACCCAATAGCAACGCCCAGTAAGACAATGGCTCCAATCACCGCACATATAACAATTATGGTGTGGCTAATGCCATTGCTTACTATGTGAAGGCCACTGTTGCCTGAGAAGCTGCAGCATGAAACAATTAGAACATATGGGAGTCATGCGGCCATTCTAAGAACAGCATAGCTATTTGATTTGTATATGTAAGCATTTTGATGGGACTGAAGAGTGAAGGCTGTCAAGCCACATTAGTGTTCAAAAGCATGATCTGAAATTAATAGTCTGCTTTAAGGACAGGATACTAACTTCAAAATAATGCTTCTCTTGAAAAGTGCTTTTGGAACCTGCCCAGACAGCTTATTGTTTTGAACATATCTGCAAAAGTTTTAGTTCATAAGAGCAGTTCTTTTTTCCATAAAGATCCTCACACAGATTTACTCATATCAAAAAGCCTAAATCACTAACATCAATTTGGGTTTCTTGAGCAGAAAAATGTAAGAAATGAATACAAATAAAAAAATTCAGAAAGGAAAATAAATTGAAGAAATAATACACTATGCTCTCCAAAGTATGGAGAATAAGACAAGGTGCACACAACGATGTTTAACTTACACCTCTTTGAGGTTAGGTAGGTCTCCCAAAGAAGATGGCAATTCACCAGTTAACTGATTGTTCTCAAGGTGACTAGAATGAAGAAAAGCACCATATATTAGTACAATCATTTCACAATAACATATTACCAAAATAACGGAAACTCACATATACTGCAAATTACGGCATTCGCTAAAATCAGGAATTTGGCCAGAAAATGAATTACCATCAAGCCTTCTGCATTAGCAGAAACAAGTCGATCAGACAATAGAAGCCAAATACTTAGACAAGAGAAAGATAAAGTATTCAGTCCTTACAGCTCAACCAGCCCTGATAGCTTTGTCAGTTCCACCGGGATAGTTCCTGTAATGTTCTTCCCAGACCATGTGCTGCAAGAAAAAAAATTATTAGGTGCCAAATACTATTTCATTAAGGCAAAAAATTTAAGCCAGAAATGACATGGTTATCATACATTGAAAATACCCTTGGAGAAGCTTCTGAACTACATTGCACCCAGGACCATGATGCTGGTAAGCACGGATCACCACCCTCTTGTGCCCAACCTTCCTGTGGATATCGTGATACCATGCTGGCCATGATATTTGCTGTGAATGTTGCATACACCAATTCAGTCCCAAAGTGGATTTCTTATTCAGAAACATAAGGGGTTGTTGCAACTAGGACAAAGAAAAGGTAGCAGAACTGTGCACAATCGCTTACCATCTTGTGATCCCATAGTAATTTGGACATATTTGTAAATCTCCAGGGCATTCAAAATAGGCCCCTTTGAAGAATCATTTGTCTTCCTGAACCCAAACGAGAAAACAAACGGGAGTGTCAAATTCGTGTAGCCCGGTTCATACAAACGGTATTTCCCTTGAGCATTCTCCTCCGCATCAACAGTTGGTTTACTGAGTGCTGGCATGCCAGGGACCTCTAACTTAAATTTCCTCGTTTCATTTGGTGCCAGGTCTTCAATTTCTGCAAAATATGAGACTCCCCAAGCATTTGCCGGGAAACCTTCCAAATCAAGGCGGTAGTTCAAGGACCCATCCTGGCCAACTACTGCTGTTTGCATGACCTTTTCAGGTGGTTCTTCGTTGGTACCGACGAATATGGGTTTGGTAGTTGATATTCTTTCAGTCCCTGGAGCAACATCAACAAGGTAATTTGCTCTCCTCACAGAATCAGATTCCCAAATTCTATCAAATGGATCATCAGGGTATCTGTGGAACAAGAATGTTGTTTATAACTGTGGTCAGGTGTGAAACCTATGTACAATGTAAAAGGCATGAGCATGCTCGGTGTTGTGCAGTGTTAGTACCTCACTGAATCATTGCTTGCTGCGCCAAAATTTATCCTCGCAGAGAGTCCAAGAAAGAAGCGAGTCTCATCAGTGGTGTAGTAGAGCGAACCATTAAACTGTCGAAGCTCGAGAGTAGAGATGAACGGCTGTCCCGTGCTGGCATTGGAGAGACAAACACTGAGCGTGGGAGCAGCAGCCAAGATAATGGCTTCCTCGACGACGGGTGTGGTGGCGTCGTCGACCACAATGGTTGACCAGGGAGACGCGCCGATGGAGATGTCGAACTTGGGGTAGACGTTGCTGTTGTCGAAGTTGCCGTAGAGGAAAGTGGCCCTGACGAGGTAGCGTGTCCGGTTCCTGACGTTCATGGTGTAGCAGTACTTCCTGTTGTCCGCGGGGAAGTAGCGCACGGTGGTGAGCTGCTGCTGGGCCTGCTGCGGGCCGTTCGGGACCAGCAGCAGCTGCGCGGTCTGGCCGCCGCCGGAGACGAAGGTGGCGTCGGAGGTCCACTGGATCCCGATGGCATCCGTGTGATCGCGAGCTCCCCCGCAGTCCAAGCTGATGAAACCTGCAGCACAGCGGAGGATGGGAAGGGAGGCAAATTAAAGATGAGATGGTGAGGTTTAGATTTAGTAGAACACACACAGTCGAAGCTAGTTGCTTACTCCGGTAGTACTCTTAGATTTACTAGTGCTATCATTTGTGGAATCCAAACTAACTAATTAAGGGGACCCAAGAATCGAACAGGGGGTCAGCGTGGATATGCACATTCATCTGCTTGCAATTTCGCAAATTTCCTGGAGAGGCTGGAACATTTCGCTCCCATGACATTGGCTATGAGTATGAATGCGTAAAGCTGGGTAGAAAAAGGGACAGAACAACAACAAAAAAGGGGAATCTTTGGAGATGAGAATGGGGGATGGGAAGGGCAGGGCGGCTCACCAGGCTGCGCAGCTGACGGCGAGAGGAGGAGGAGGAGCAGCAGGTGGAAGTGCAAGTGGAGGAGGAGAGCAGCGGCGGCGGCGGAGAATCCGGAAGCCATGGAAGTTGGCTTGCGAGGTCCTCCGTCCACCGTCCTCCTCTCTCGCAGCCAGCGCCACCCGCAGGCGCAGGGAGGGAGAGGGAGCAAGGCGGCAGCAGCTAGCTCCTTTTCGCCCGCCCCCGCCGCTGGGCTGCTTCTGCTGCTGTTACTAACAGTAGCAGCAGGGAGTACTAGAGATTAGTGTGTGTTGGTGGACATGAGATTGTTGTTGGAGCAAAATTCCACCACCACCACCACCTCCTGCTCACTCTACTGTCTGGTAGTACTCTCAATCAACAACTGAACAAGACCTTCACGTCTTTTCTTTTCTACCACACCTTCCCGTCTTCACGCGGCGCTCGTCTTTAACTAGTGATAAAGTGACTGATTGCAAAATAATAATTTATTAAGTAAACAAATCGAGATAGGCAGGCAGACAGACATTCGTCGTTTTTTTCTTTTCTTTTTTTTTTTTTTTTGACAACAACCATTGGTCTGCGCGGTACAAACCGGAACCGGAGGAGAAAAGAAAAGGCTGACTGTCTGCGAATTTCCTATTTATCCGTGCAACACAACACAGATCAAAATCCAACCGAGCTTTGGTGCCAACTTAACAACAACTCCTTGTGACACAACACAAAACGACCCGCTTGCGTCACCCACTCGCCCACTTCTGTTTCAGCTAGTCCTTTTTCTCTGGGTTGCTAAACGTGCACATGGCTTTACCAAATATATATTTTGCTTTCAAACAAAACAGCAATTAGGGCCTAGGTTTCTCCAGAGTCCAGACCTACCATTTGAGTGTAACCTCGAGCCACTAATCTTACTTTGTTCCTTATTACTATTTCATCTTGATCTTGCTTGTTCCGAAAGACCCACTTGGTTTCAATCACATTATGATCCTTAGGCCTCTCAACTAACTCTCATGCTTGGTTTCTTGTGAAGTTGTTTAGCTCTTCATGCATAGCATTGATCCAATCAACATCCTTCAAAGCTTCATCTATCTTCTTAGGTTCAATGGATGACACAAATGAGAAATGCTCACAAAATGAAGTCAATCTTAATCTAGTTTGCACACCTCTTAAAAAACGCATGTTGCAAGCGAACATTTCAAGTGTTTCAGATGTTTTAGAGGTATGTTGCAAATATTTCACATGGATGCTGCAAAAGTAGATCGGAATGTTGCATATGTTGCAAGTTTCTGTTATCAATGTTTCATCTTTTTTTTCGACGTATGTTGCAAATGTGTTTATCTGGATGTTGCATATGTTTTCACACATATGTTGCAAGTGTTTATGTGGATGTTGAGTATGTTTTGCAATGTTTTTAAGTGTTTTTGCAAGTGTTTCAGAAGCATGTTTTTAAATATTTCATTATCTTTAGACGTATGTTACAATTGTTACATCTGGATGTTTCAAAACTATATCCTTTGTTGCATCTCCCTCCTCACTGTTGCCCTGCCTTGATGTCAGGCGCGGGAAGCAAAGGCAAGCGGAGGTGATATCCGCTGGCGCGAGCGGTCCCCACATGCATGCGCGGGCAAGCGGTAGCATGCTGCATGTGTAGCAGCAACAAGTGGGCACGCAGCAGCATTAGGCTGAGGCAGGTGCAGCGGCTCGTACGTCCAGATCTGCAGGCGCTAGCCACGCCCTTTCAGTAATGGAACCACGTGTAATAACTGCAGAGGCAGAGCTTCCATGCATAGGGCCAAATGGGCCATGGCTTCCCCTCGTCTAAACATTTTCTTATAATAAGTAATTACGAGTAAGTACTTCATCCCACCACTCAAGTGACAAGAAAATACTAATATGACCCCTCTTTTTGTTAGTAGGAATAACATAACATGTGGGTCCTTGGCAAGCAAGCTCTCCCACAAAATGACTGTTGTTAATTTAATTGCACCAGAAGGCAATGACCAATGGGGCAATGGGTCATGGATGGAGCTACATATGCATGTCAGCTTTAATTTGCCTCTTGACATCACTGCACTGTTATGTTGTTTCCTCGCTGGCCGATCCAGTTTGAGACGCAACTACGTAGGCACCAGCTCCAGATGTTGCTTTGCTGCCTAGTAGGAGCTGGACTGAGAGTGAGAGATGCACACCAGCTCCAGCACCAGCAGTACCAAAACTCCAAAAGCTAGCAGCAGGCCCAGCTGCATCATCTCAGTTCAGACTTCAGACAGTACTCCTCCATGATGCATCATTGTAGCCGCATGCAGCATGCGAATGCGTCTTTCCATTCTCTCTCTCTCTCTAAAAGGTGATTAATTTGGATGGGAAAATCGAGCACAAACTAAAGCGAGGAAAGCAAAGAGTAAGCGTTGCACATAACTAAAAGCTAAAAGCAAGTGCTGTAATACCAACAAGCACATCTATCAAGTCTTAAGCTAGAAGCATTCTTCTTTTCTTTGGGCGTGCGCGAGCACCTGGTATATATTGACACAAGAGCTGCCAGCCGGCCATTGCAATTTGCACGGCTATTGCTACTACTTGCATGCAATCACTCGATCGTGTCCTCCTGCTCCTTTTCTTTGCCCGCCATTTCATTGTGCTGCTACTTTGCTAGCTAGTTTTATTTGACTCGGTCTCTTCTTTACTCTAGACATCTGGGGGCACATGACCAAAATCCTTATTCGGTATGGGTGCGGAGCCTGCCTCACCTAGGAGCAACACATGGACATATGTCGAGAAGTGATTGGAGGGAGCCGCGCCGCGTCGTTGTCTTCACCATGCGACACTCGAGTGTCTTCTGCGTACAGATGTGAGGGTTAGGGGTGGGCGAGGTGTAGGCGGAGCACGGTGCTCACCACCAGCCATGGGCACCCGTTGACAGGCGGAGAGGGATAGGATTAAGGTTTCAATTTAGGGTTTATAGCTCTCACTCCAATATCCTTTGGCCCTTAGAAGGATGGCCCGAGGTGGCAACCGTCCCAACGATGCCTTGGTGTTTAGACGGGTGGCGAGGCAAGGAGGCGGCAGTGGTGCTAGCCTACGGTGAAGGACAACCGGTGAGCAAGGTTGACGCGTGGGGTGGGAGGGGGGGGGGGGGGGGGGGGGGGGGGGGGCAAAGGATGTCAGAATAGAAACAAAGCGGGGAAGTTAGGTGGGTGGCTCAAATTTAACTATGTTTATATATTTCACATTAATCCTATATAAGATATAGAAAAGCCCCCTTGTACATGCATCCCTATATGCAGTTCATACCTGCTGAGACACATCAATACATGAAGCTAACCTTTTACGAATGATGTTGAATTGAGAATTATCCAAGCTACTCGCTCCCTAATTAGGACAATTTTATTTTTAATGGATCGCAAAAGCATGTTTGTATAATTGCATAAGTAAAACTAGCTAGTGTGCTCTGAGCCTCCGATTGGTTTTGCATCCTGGTGTGCGGTCGTGCCTTAATTATATTAGCGTTTCTGAAATCATCAGTGGTCCGTGCTGCATCTGCATGTCGTACGTGTCTATCGCGTGGCAAATTAAATCCATCAAATCAATGGCATCGGCAATTCGGTAAGAGCTACCTTTGCTTGTGGTTAATGAACAAGTAATAATGATTGGGTACATGTACAACGTGTTCTTGTAAGCCAAGACTTGTTGCTTTGTTATCAAGACGGAGGAATCAATCATTCTTACGTCCTTAGGATGCCTTTTCGACCTGCTAGTGTCGACGTCTACTCCTTCTCTATCTAATAAAAAAGAGATTTGCTAAATTTCATGGGTTTGAATTTTAGTTTTTCTTTTAGACGACCGTTATTGCATATATTTTATACTAATATAAAATTATAGTTTTAGATTATTGCAATTTTTTGTAGACACAATCTGTAATTTTTGGTTCCGTGAATTAAAAAAGCAGTTAGACAAAACCACAAGCTTGAAAAAAAATCTGATATGTATTGACAAAAAGATAATTTAACAATTTAGGATTATTTCTATAGACAGATAAGGACAAAAATTTGATATGTTATGACACAAAGACAAATAACAAATCGACAATGATATGATGTGGACGTCCGTTCGTCTGGATGCCATCGCCCGCACTCCGCCTCCCACACTGCCTTATCGAGCGCCGCTCGTTAGTCCGCTTCTCCAAAAAAAAAAGACAGTGCTGCTTCCTTCTCCAGTGCGAGGCTCCTCGCTGCAGTCAGCGCTAGACTGCTCGCCGTGGCCTTCTCCGGCGTGCTGGCGCCGCATCCGCCCCCACCTCGCACTGCTCCACGCTCCTCTCCCCACTCCGCAACGCATGGCATGGCCACCCACCCCGCTTTAGTACGCCCCCGTCCCCTGCCGTGCCATGTCGTGCTACGTCCTCCGTCGCACCTAGACTAGGTGTCTAGGAGAGGGGGACGTCGCTAGCTGGGCCCAGGCCAAGCGTAGGGGCAGCTGGCCGCTGCCACGCTGCTCCACCATCCTCGGGCGTCGGCTGGCTAGAACCGGCCGTCCCCCCGCTCTGCGCTACGTTGTACAGAAGAAGGGTGAAAACGCATGTTGCAAGCCTATGTTTCATATGTTTCATAGATATGTTGCAAGTGTTTCATGTGGATATTGTAAAAGTAGATCAAGATGTCGCAAATGTTGCAAGTGTTTCAGAGGCACGTTGCAAGCGTTTGTTCAAAATGTTTCATTTGTTTTTCAGACGTATGTTTGCAAATGTTTTTTATTTGGATATTGCATATGTTTCACACATGGTGCAAGAGTATGTTCCAATGATTTCAACATGTATGTTGGAGTAAGTGTTTTCATGGCGCAAGTTGCAAGTGTTTTATCTGAACGTTATATATGTTTCACACATATGTGTTCACTTGTATGTTCCAAATGTTCATCTATTTTAGATGTATGTTGCATTCAAGTGTTTTTATGTTGCAAGTGTTTTATATTTTTGAGGCGTGTTCAGAGAGTCATGGGGCACGGCCCAGGTGTCGGGGGATGGGTTGTGGCGAGCCGGTTGCTCGCGGATATGGCGCGCCTGGGATCCTACGGACGGGGGCGTGCTCGTCCTTATCCTAGCTCCCGGTCTCGCCCGTGCGGAAAGAGGGGAGCGGTGTCGTTGGAAAGGAGCCACGGGCGCAGCGCAAGGGCAGGGTGCACGTGCGGGGCGTTGCGAGGCAAATGGAGGCAGGCCGCGTGGGCGTCCAGACGCTAGCCATGCCCGTAACAAATCACAGAAGTGAAAATTTACTTTATTAATTGGTAGTACAAGAGTATTACCTGAAATCATCTTAAAATTCAGGCACCTAAAATATAGAGAAGTGAATAAAAAATAGACATCTCATTTTTAAAAAAGTTATTCAATTCCATGTTTAGCTAGTATATTTTTTAAAAATAGTAGTATCAAGTATTATGTAGCGCACTGGCAGAAGTTGAGAAATCCATCAAGTTTATATAGATGGAGGCCGTCGGATCCTCAATCTGGTGTCCACGACCGTCCGATCTGACTAACTACTACCAGTCTACCACCTGCCCCGTCCTCCCGTCCCAGTCAACGCCACCGTCACTTCAGTTGAGGATGGCGTCGCCGGCTGCCGTGCTCGTCAGCAACGGCGCCATCTGCGCACACGCTCCCCCATCCGCCGCCGCCTTCCTCGACTCCACGCCGGGCGCCTACACCACCGCCCGCGGCACCCTCCTCTGGTGGCCGCGCCACCTCCGCCGCCTCGCCGAATCCACCGCGCTCCTCGCCCGTTCTCACCCTCACCTGCTCGGCCTCCCCCTCCGCCTCCCCCGATCGCGCGCCCTCGACCTCGACTTCCTCTCCATCCAGTCCCTCGTCAACCCCTCCGTGCGGGTCGCCATCCACGAGATGCGCACTCGCCTGCCCATGACCAAGGAGGAGCATTTGGCGCTCACTGCCCTGGTCAGAGGAGCAGGAGCCGATTCCATTTCTGGTTCTGGGGACGGCCTCGACGTCTTCGTCCATGTGGGGAAGTATGCCCCGCCGGTCTTCGGAGAATCGGGGGCCAGACTTGCCGTGGCCGGCAGGGGAAGGGACGCCGCCACCGCCAAGTACGCGCCCTGGGCCAGGTCGGTGCTGTACGGCAATCTTAATTTCTGCAAGTTTTGGTTGCTGCGTGAGCTGAGCTAGTATTCCTTATCGGCTTATCTTACCCCTCAACTGAATGCATGCAGGATTCGGAAGAGTATGGAAAAGATGAGGCCTCCTGGGGTCACAGAGCTCTTGTTGACTAATGACGGGGATCACATTCTTGAAGGCGCTGTCACAAACTTCTTTGTTGTCTGCCAACAGGCGAGTCCAACTTCTTTCCTATCTATGAGTGACATCTTGTTGTGATTTTTATAGATAATATGCAGGAAGAATCCTTCTGCACTTACACTGAATGCTAATGATATTATGGAGTACTCAGTACTCAGATCAGAACAGAGAAATGAGTTAAACCATCCATGTAATGGCAAGGCACAAGTGAAAATCATATGCACTTCCTTTCACAAATTTTCTTTTCATCATTTCTGGTCACTTCTACTCTACTTTTTATGTCTGCTGCTGCTGCCTTAATCGTTGTCCTGTCATCATATAAATGCACATACTCATCAGAGTTTGGGCTAAAATGACGATCCTTGGTGCCTTCCTATGAATGGATTCCAGGATGTCCAAGCCTCCAAGGAATGACCAAATATCTTTTCATTTTTCAGATTTTATTGTTGTATTTATTTGATCTCTCTAAAAGCACCCACAACATATTGCCAGCCACACCACATGGATCTTCAATACTAATGGTGTACACTACAATTTTTTAACAAAAGCAAGTGCATTGTCATGTTGGAAACTTGGAATTTTGAATATAGTTTTTTCTTCTGTACAATAACCGGTGTATTTCTCCATAGGAGGAACGTGAGAGGAATGGGCAATTCTCTAATCAAACAATGGCTGCTAAGTTTGAAGTGCAAACAGCGCCACTGAGTGATGGAGTCCTCCCTGGGATTATACGCCAGATAGTGATAGAGTAAATATTCTTCGTCTACTCTGATGAATTCCACTTGCTTTGGCTTCATCATCTTGTACGGTTTTGGAGAGAGTGAAGCAAATTTCAGGATACTGATAAAAGTAGCTGGGAGGGACCTTATGCCTGCTTTGATATTACCTTCTTTCATCTCACAGTTTTGCACTCTGTACTCTCTGCATTAGGTTCAGTGGACATGCAGACCTAATAATTTCATCCTAAAGGGGTTGCGTAAGAGGGAGTGATTGATGCTGGAATCCTGACTGAGATATTATGAGCTAGAGATAATACCAAATGCTGATGCCTTGTAACAGAAGTTGTATTTCTTTGGACTAGGGTGTGCCATGATATTGGAATCCCAGTACGAGAGATGTCTCCATCGTGGTCCAATAACGAAATTTGGAAAGAAGCATTTGTTACAAGTAAGAATTTTCCCTCTCGGATAACACAACCTGCTGGTACATGATGACCTTATTTTGAGCATTGGCTGCTGCTAATCTGCTATTTGGTGTACCATATACATCATAACTGTAACAGGTAGTTTAAGGCTTATCCAGCATGTAGAGTCAGTTCAAGTACCTTTATTTTGGGAGGACATACAATCTAAAACCTGGAGCGATGTACCTTGGGCGGTGAAGAAGTTTCAGGTATGCAATGCTTGTAGCGTCTTTGCACATTTTTTCTTCTTCTTTAGGTGATATTAAAGCCTGTTTGTAAACTTGTCAAAATTCAAAACTAGGGTGCTGGCTGCATTACCACACAAATTCAGGTTAGTTCTTCTTCACAAGATTTAGTAGATCTTCTTTTATTGAACACTTGTGATAGCTGACTCACCATGTAGAGGGAAATACTGAAGAGAGCAAGAAGAGTGGAGTACGGCATTAACAGTCTCCTTTGAGTTATGAGCATTGTCGTTGATTCATTTGAAGGGTGTGGGCTTTGCCGCTTTCCATAATGGTACTATGGCAATATATAGGTAACTTTGTGAGACCTTGTAACACTGCATTTTTTGTGTGGAGAATTCAGACATTTTGGCTGCTCTGTGCTTTATTTGTTGTCTAACCAAAACAAGCCTCACATCTGGGAAGCAGAAGAGGGAAGGCAACTCAACTGGATAGCGTTGGAATCCGGATGTGATGGGATAGAACACCACCAGTCCACCTCTCATAGCCGGGTAGTAGGGATTTGAAAGCCAAAGGTCCTGGGATAGTTCCTTTGCAAAAAGGGTATATCAGAAATTGTATATATACTGTAGTTGATATCCATCCCAGTATCTGATTTGAGGAATTAATTTCGTCTCGGATACATGAATATACAGTGAAGGGCGGGCCTGGTGCAAGCGATAGAGTCTTACCGCCTGTGACCGGAAGGTTCTGTGTTCGAGTCGCGGTCTCCTCACATTGCACAGGCGAGGGTAAGGCTTGACACTGGCACCCTTCCCCAGACCCCGCACAGAACGGGAGCTCTCTGCACTGGGTACGCCCTTTTTATACATGAATATACAGTGATGGAATGGTCCCTGCTGCGTTCAGTGGTCACTAGGCACAGGCAGTAGCGAAGGAATCCCATGCATGTTATTATGAGGATGGATCAGATTTAGCTAACTATCGGAGTCCATTTTTGATTTGTAGCTGCAACTAACTGATCTGATCTGTTTGCCGTGTATGTGTATGTTCTAAGGATGGCAGGGTCATCATGCATCCTGAATGAATATGAATGGATGAATGAATGAATTTGGGTTCCGCAAATGAAAAAAACATGGAACCAAGGAAATGTGCATGTGTCTCATAACGTAAAGGAACGCCCAAGTACAAGATGGCCCAAGCCCAAAAGGCCACGCAGCGCGGACTCACATAGGGCCGGCCCAGTCTGCCAAAAAAAAAAAACCAGACAGCAACCGCCGGCCCACAACGACCCACTCTCCTCGCAGCTGCATTCTCTTCTCTCGCCTCCCCCAAGAGACCGACTCCCGCCGCCGCCGCCGTCGCCGTCGGCCTTCTCCAAGCAGCCATGGACGAGTGGATTCGCCAAGCCGAGGTGTGGGTGCGCCAAGCCGAGAGCTGGATCCGCCAGCAGCCCCCGGAGCAGATCTATATCGCGGCCGCGGTGGTTGCCCTCACAATCCTGCTGCTTATCGTAGGTACGTGCGCTGCCAAACCTAGACTTCTTCTCAAATTCCCTGCATTCTTGAGTACGGAGTATTGTGCTGCCAACGCCCACGGATTCTTATGTGGCCCAGTAGGCATGGAATAGGTGTGTTCAGTTTTGCGGCAGGGGACTGCTTGGGGTGGGATCCCTGGAGAAACATTCTCGCCCGCCTAAATAAAAGCGCCAGAGTTGTTACTGGTTAAGTTTTTTTTTGTTTGTCCTCCATTTAATTCATTCACTGGAGAATATACTAGTTGTGGATCTGGAATTGCATATTTAGCTCTAGACTAGTGTGCTGTCTGCTTCATATATCTGGGTAAAATAAAATGTGGCCGACTCCATGCCCTGGATCATATGGGAGCTGATTTGGGCAGTGGAGGAAAAGGCTATAGTCTGATTAAATTAAGCAACTACAGGAGATCAAGCCACAGTTACCTAATTTATGAGGGGAAGAAACAGTATCATCGTTAGCCGTATAAATTAGCCGATCTGTGGAGTTTGTGAACATTTATTAGTTTTGCAAATTATAGGTGTGCTTAGAAAGGAAGAACATAGTGGAAATTTTGAGCCTTGGTTCATTCAGACTCTGAGGTGTCATTGTGCCACAAGTTAAAAGATTTCAACAGGGCAGTTATGATGGAGTGCTATCGATTAAATAATTGAAGATTAGGCCCATGTTTTTATTTTAACAATAGTTGGTGTGCATTGTCAATTGTTCCAGCTCTAAGATGATTTAGCATTTACAGTCCTTTAACATGAGGTATCTGATGATGGCATGTTTATGTTATGAAACGAAGAGGGGGTTTACTTTTTGTTCAGAGATACCTTATGATCTAATATACATGAGGTGTCATGTGTCATGCTCTCCATATTATCTGCTTCCACCATGTTGCTTGTCAAGATCTTTGCTTTATCATACCACAATTCATTACATTAGAGTCGTGAATGATAAGCAATTACTTTGTCTGCCTTTCTATTTCCGCAGCATCTTGTTTTAAATCCTCGAAGCCAAATACTATAGTGCTATCTGGGCTTAGTGGCAGTGGCAAAACTACTCTTTTCTACCAGGTAACTGCTGTTCTTTTTGTCTGTGGGGTGTAGGGTTTTACAGGTGAAGGACAAGGTTGTAGTATCTAGTTTGCAAAATAATCTTGTCTCAAGTCTGAACATCATTTCGCGCGTTAAATTCTAGCAGGATATCTCTTTCTTATTGGTTGGATTTTGTTTTTTTCTATGTAGTATAATTTGGTTTGGTTAGACTTGTCTATGCTCATATCTGGTTCTAGAAGTACTGCATTGCGATACCATTAATACCCAGGATTATATTTGTATCAATACTGTTGTAACAAGTAGGTGGGTTATACTATCTTTCATTTCTCTGCTAATTCTGTGTCTGCCTGTCAACTTCGGGATGGATCATCACATCAAGGAACTGTGACTTCAATGGAAGAAAACGATGACACATTTGTGCTGCATTCGGAGCAAGAAAGGGTAAGATGCTTCTAGAGTTACTTCTTTTTCCAACATATTGAGATAAAAAATAAAATGGATAGCATAGTTTCTTATGAAGAAACATGCATTTCTTGACTGCAATATTTTTTGCTAAACCATCCTATATCATTTTTCAGAAAGGCAAAGTAAAACCTATGCATGTTGTTGATGTGCCTGGTCATGCAAGGCTCAAGCCCAAGCTTGATGAAGTCCTGCCTAAAGCAGCTGGGGTTGTTTTTGTTGTTGATGCTCAAGATTTCTTGTCTAGCATGCAAGCTGCTGCGGAGTAATTTTTGTGCCCTCTGTTTTAGTTTTTATGAAATGGCTTTGGTGTCTATAACTCTATATCATCTACGTTTACTTGCTTTTGTGCTGGATTGAAATTAGAAGTGTGATTAGGAGCCTTCTTCATATCCCAAGATTGCAGAAATTATTGTGTTTGATTATTTCCTTATTGTAGTTAACATGGTGTGACTAGCAGCCTTCTACATATTTTAAAAATTGCAGAAAATTACTCTTTTTTGTCATTTGTTAATGTTGTTAAAACCGCAGAAAAGTTACTCTGTTTGATCATTTGTTAATGCTGTTAAAATTGCGTAACAATATTGCCATCCTTCTGGTAGGTATCTATATGACATTCTGACAAAGGCAACTGTAGTGAAGAAAAAGGTTCCCGTGCTTATATTCTGCAACAAGACAGATAAAGTTACGGCCCACTCAAAGGAGTTCATCAAGAAGCAGTTGGAGAAAGAAATGTAAGGACAGGACAGCTCTCTCATCCCAACATTTACTGTACTTGCATAATTAGAATTTGAATGACTGAAACCCAGTAGTGCATAAATGCTGTGATTATGGAGCTTATTCCTAGATCTGATGTGCAGCACGAATGTATCCAATGACTTTTACATGATATTAAGCTGCAAATATAAATGGAATTTATTTGGGTTGTGGAGTAGTAGCAGCAGGTCTTGCATATCCCCTTTTCTGATCCCAAACAGATCTATGGTCCCGATATGACTCGTAGGCACCTTTAAGGGAGCATGCAAAAAACATGTGCACCAGTCTCCAACTGATGTGAAAGATTAGATTCACGAGGTTTGTAATGCTGGCCTTCTTTTCCATGTTGTAGAAACAAGCTTCGGGAATCAAGGAATGCCATATCATCAGCTGACATAACTGATGAAGTCCAGCTCGGGGTCCCTGGAGAGGCATTCAACTTCAGCCAGTGCCAGAACAAGGTGGTTGTTGCTGAGGGTGCCGGTACGACCGGTAATGTTTCGGCTGTTGAGCAGTTCATCCGGGAACATGTGAAGGCGTAGATTGTTCTTATTGTTCTCATTGCTGCGAATGGTTCACCTCATGAGGCAAGACATCCATTGCATATACCTTCATCAGGTCCTCTGATGATAGTTTGAGGCACAATCATATTCTGCACCGCTTCAGCTAACCCTTGTTAGAGGCATTAGATGTTGATTGTTAATTAATGCCTGTCAGTCATCGGGTATGAGTAGAGGCAGTTAAGAACTGTCTCCGGCCATGGTGGTTTCGCTAGATAAGGTTGATACTTCCCTGATTTTTACTACTCTCTGTTCTAAACTCCCTGGTTGTAGTTCAAGCAAAAGTCTGGATCTGATCAAAAGCATCGGATATGAATAGAGCCTGTCAAGAACTGTGTCTGTGTTTTTCGGAAGCCACTGTTTTATATGGTGAAACACTGTAAGACAGGCCTCACCTTTCGGAAGCAGAACACGGAAGGCAATTGGATAGCTGTGGAGTATTGATATAGTCTCAGAAACATATGGTGTCTTTGTTGGGCGGCTTTGGGACAGAACGCCATTCCTTTTATATTTGAAAATGAGCTTTTGTTTGAAACCGAAAGCGCTTGTGGTAGTTTGCTAAAAGGAAAGGGAGAAATTGTATAGTTCAAAACCCATGTGTTTGTGCATCAACATTCTTTTCCAGTTTCATCTACAAAGAGTTCTGATATTCCATCCCAGGATCTATTTGATTTGTAGCTGGAGCTGCAACTATTCTCGCCAGAGTATGTTTTGAGAATGGTCCATGGTAGGATCAGCAATCAATATGAATTTCGGTTCCTCAAACTGCACTCTGCTTGCAAGCGATGATGGACCAAAAAATAAATAAAGATTGTTGTTGTAGGAATCGGATCGGATGGGATGCATCAGGCCTATAACTATAATTCTGGTAACAATAGACATCGTTGCTTTGCTTGCATCGGTCAAGAGTCAAGACTGATCGAAGAGCAAGACCATGCATCAAGTTGCTTGGTGGTTACACTCACTCAAGCAATCATATTCCTAAAAAATCACACATTCAACCAAAAAAAAAAAATCCTTCAAAACTTGAAAATGCCTTCTGATAACCTTAGAACAACTAGAGATCTAGCCTTTAGCTCTTGCATAACCATCATTTGTTGATGACCAAAATTTGAAGTCTTGAAAAGCTAGCTTAGCTGGTTCCCTAAGCCAGCTTAGCTAGATCATAGATGGGACATCACCATTGTGTAGCACTCATTGACCTGAGTAAATGTGTATATATAATCTTAGTTGAATTCGGGTGGGAGCAAAATGGCTACGGAAAGTCCATACTTGTGAAAACCAGCTAAACCTTTTTTAAAGTCGGCAAAGCTAGATTTTAGGAAAGTCTGAGTTAAAGTTGTAATTTAGCACGACTGTGTAAATTGTTATGACTTGTTCCTAGGTAGACCTCCCCACCCAATAAATATAAAGGGTCACCACCACTTGATGGCCTCGAACTGCATCTATCAACATTTTTATATTTTAACACCTTTTTGTATTTTATCCCATAAGCCTACTTTTTCAACCCCATCTGATGTTCTTATCTCATCTCCATGGCATAAGAAGGAATCCTAGTTGGCCTATTGAACCTAGGGAACATCAGAGCGCGCTTGCTCAAGTGGAACCCCTCTCAGGTGAGCGTTCGACGGGTCTACTGATGGACCTAGTTTTTCAAAACCCGCTAAGCTAGTTTCTAAATCTGGCAAGCCGCAAAGGTGTGTATGTGAGAGATGCATGCTGTGTGTGCGTGTGATGGCGTGTTCTAGCATCGACCGTCACCGATGAGACTGTCACCTCTGTTTGTTTTTTAGGCAGGAAAGGGGGAAACTACCGTGCAAGGATGAGAGGCTTGTAGTTCAAGATGAGTGCGAGCACTGCACCGTCGAGCTTGTCATGATTGTTAGGCTCTCTGCCGTTTCTGTTGTATGCCAACGGAAGAGAAGACCTGCAAGGCATCTCGGTGGGCTGCGGCTGCGCCCTGCGCCATCCATAAGACCATGCATGGCTCTCATGTGTGCCATGGATGCGTCATCAGCTAGCAGACGCGCCGCGCGGTTGCTTTCACGGAAATCCGCCGCCGTTTCCACTGGCATTGTCCGCTAGCTGGCTCTCCATCTGTCCAGCCCACTGTATGTGGCCCTCACACCATCCGTCCATGCATCCATCTCTCTCCCTCCCTTTTTCCTCTCTATAAACAAAGGCATCTCTCACAGCATCATCTCTCTTTCTCTCCCTCCTCCCCAGTGACAAGAGGAAGGCCGCCGGCACAACATCCAGCCCGTCCCGTGTACTCTCTGATCCTTCTTGGTGTTTTGATACAGGTTTGGTTGACAGATGTGTTGATTTTTAAGAGACTTTGATGGGTCTCTTTACTTGCTAGGATCGATCAATCCTTTATTTGGTGGGTGGGTGCATATATGTAAGTGCTTGTTCATGTATCTATACTATATATTTGCTACAGATTAGCGGAAGGAAAGATCCATGGACATGAGCTCCAGCACCACCAGCAGCACTGCAGCAGCATCGGCTCCCCACAACCACCAGCAGGTAACTTGGTGATCGCCTCCTTGCTCTCGATCCTCCCTTTCATGCTGGCTACTTTCTTTCCATATATATATAGATCGATATGCAGGTGAGACACGAACATATTTGTTAACCCGTACACATATAAAGGTATGTGTGCAAGTACTCGTTAGATAATGCATGAATATTCTCCATGAATCAATTGTTGGATAACCTTCCAAATTAACTCAAAGTTTCCTAAACTTTTATTTATTTATTTCACCCTCTTGATTTGTTAGTCTATAGCGTGCATCATTAACAAGTATCTGGAATTTAGTTAAACAAAGTTGCCACTGCATTTTTGGGGCGATAGGATCTTTACACCATGTATCTTCTTCTCTGGCCTTGGCGACACTAGAGATTAAGGTTTAGGGTTGATGCTCACCATAGTCCTGTGAGCCTTGAGGGAAATCCTATGGTGGCAGAGTGGTGGTGGAGGATGCGATAGACCGAAGCCTAGAGGGTGACAAGGATGAGGGAGCAATGATAGGGAGCGCCGCCAGAGATGAAGAAGGGCGATGATGTGCAAGGATGAGGGCATGGTGGAGAATGAAGGTGAATAAGGCACTGTTGGTGGGATGGAGGGGAATAAGTCTGCGAGGGTAATGTGATGCAGGCGACACACGAAAATCGACATCTCGAGCATGGGGGCTCAAGCATGCCAGGGTAACACCCATCATCCAACATTCCAACACAGGTGAGCGAGTAGTAGGGGGCACAAGAGTGTGTTGGGTACGGTACTGGTGGCGGCGTGGGTAACGAGTAGGGTCTAACTTACGGAATTAGGCTTAAACGGGGTAGGAAATGAGGCATTGGATCACACTGATTGGCGACTAATATTCAGGTGTTGGGCTTCCTAATGCCAAGTAGGTAATGGATATGTTCCCTATGAGGAAGGGGATTGGTCAAGACAAAGTAGGAAAATGGGCTATCGTACGTATCCCATGGATTGACCATCGTACAATTTAGTGGGGATAGAGAGGATGAGGCACGTGATTGACTAGTTTGTGTCCAAAGCGATGAAGGTGCGACACATACATTGGCATATCTAAGATGGGGGCTTAGGCGTGGTAGGGTGTCTCTCAGTATCCAACACTAGTGAGCAAGGAATTAGGACTAGTGTGGGGTTGGGCGAGGGCAGGAGTGTGTTATGGTAGTGAGGACGACACTGTAGGTGACTATTGGGAGGTGGAAAGGAGGTGAATCGAGGGGTGATTAGGGTTAAAAGGGGTTGCAAATGGACTATTAGATTAAATTGATTGGTGTCCAAAGATTTTGGTGCCACTTTTCATGAAATACACAAGTGGGCTAGGGATATAGGCCCTATGGGATGATGAGATCAGGCAAGACAAAAGTGGAACCTATAAAATATATATTTGGTTTTAATGTGTCATACATGTGTACTAGCACACAATACAAATAAGTTACCCTAGAACGGTATGACTGGTTATCACACATTCTAGCCAGTATAGAAAATCGCCACTTTATTTCCATCTAAAAAGGTAGTAAACATTTCATTCTATGGTTTTGAGCAAGCTTGTGCTTCATGATTATTTAATTTGTTAAATCATGAAGTTGGGTGATAAGTGTAATACTATATCATTATTTATTTTTGCTTGCAGTGATAATATGACGCTCACACATTTGTGCATCCACAATTTATTTGGTGCAGGAGGTGATGGTGTCATCCCCCATTATAAAGGAGGAAGCTAGGAGCCCAAAGCAGGCAGAGGCCACGCAACAAGCAAGTGGCAGTGGGGAGCGTAAGCCGCGGCCACAGCCGCCTGAGGCTCTCAGGTGCCCACGTTGCAACTCCAACAACACCAAATTTTGCTACTACAACAACTACAACACAACACAACCGCGCTACTTCTGCAAGGCATGCCGCCGCTATTGGACACATGGCGGCGCCCTCCGCAATGTCCCTGTTGGTGGCGGGTGCCGCAAGAACAAGCGCACCTCCGGATCCATAGGCTCTGGCACCTCATCATCCTCATCCGCTGCTTATGCACCAATATCCCCCCGCACTAACACCAACTCCAGCAAGATGAACATCAACACACAACTAATGATGGTGCCTAACATGACCTTGCCTGCCCCAACGATGATGGGCTTATTCCCCAATGTGCTCCCGACACTTATGTCAACTGGTGGAGGCGGCAGCTTTGACTTCACCATGGACAACCAACATGTCTCCCTGCCCTTCACGCCAGTGCCGGTGCTGGCTGCGGGAGGGAGTGGGACAATGCCATCTTTCTTGGAGATGTTGAGAAGAGGGCTTCTTCCTGGTAGCAGTAGCTACGACACAGGCCTCGCGATGAGTGGCGGCAACGACGAAATGGACATGCCATTTTCGCTACCATCGTATGGCACAATGCATGGGAATGGGTTGAGTGGCTCAACCACTAATGATGCTAGACAACTGGTGGGGACTCAGCAGGGAGTGGACACCGACAATGGTTTTGCAGGATCAGCTAGAGTGCAGGAGGAGGATAACAAGGCCATGGTGAAGAGTAGCAAGAGCAACAATGGTGGGTCATTTTTGGACCGCTACTGGACCAAGCCCAACAACAACAGCAGCAGCAACATGGGACAACAGGGGTAGTGTGCTACGCTGCAGAGGTGCTGCTGCTGCTGCAAACAATGCAATTGGATAGTAGTACCGGTGAAATTAGTAGAGTCTAGTAGCCTAGGACGCATGCATTTTGATTTATTTAATTTGGGTCATGATGGCAAGTCATCATGAATCACCTTTTTGTTCATTTGCATGCTTTGATGAGAGTTCATTTCTAGTAATCTATATATCATTAGACATTAATCATTTGTTTGGATCATCAGTTCTAGTGGATATTTTCCTCGTTTCTCTTATTCTTTAATTTGTTGACTAGTTTCAAGTTTAGTACTTAATTTGGATGGATGAAGCAGGCTATTTAACATGCATTTGGTAGCTAGAAGCCTATGGATATACTATTGGTAATAACAATTTATATGATTCATTCATCAATTTATGGTCGTTTCGTTTAAATTTTGTTCTAAAATTTTTTCAGTCGAAAAAATCTATCCAATTTCCCTATAAATCTGGTTTTTTTCGCCTCTCATCTAGGTACAACTGTATATGTTCATAAACAAACACATACCAATATCACACCACACACACTCACACATACGTACACAAACAGATCTTACAACTACACCTAGACTCCAAGTTCACGTCTTTGAGAAGATCACCGAAACCGTGCAAGGCTTCGCAGAGGACGGACACGTCACAGTCTGTTTACAGTAGGCACCGACGAAAATGTAGAAAAACCCGACCGGCAGCGTTGCCACTCGAGCTAGGGCTCGTTCCCCTAGAAATCTGGTTATTGTGGTGAGGCGGTGACCGGGAAAGAAAACGTTCAGTCAGTCCCACTGAGAATTTCGCTGCAAAGGGAAGTTGGAGGAGAGAGAGAGACAGAGGTTTGTAAATCTGTTGGATCCCCATGTGGTTCGTGCGATTCCGATGATGACCGGCGGCGACGACCTAGCCGCACTCCACGAGCAGGTCGCCCTCGCATCCTCCGCCGCCATCTCCGCCTCCGACCTCGACCTCGCCTTCCAGCTCCAGGTCGCCGAGGCCATCCAAGCCTCGCTCTGCTTGCCCAATGCCGCCGCCTCGTCATCGTCGTCGCAGGCCGTCCCCGAGTCCTCCTCCGACGCCGCCTACGCCTTCGCGGTCCAGGCCGCCGACCACGCGCGCGCCGAGCAGGACCGCCGCGACGCCGAGGCCTGCCGCGCCGCCCAGGCCCGGGCCGCCGCCTCCGCTCGCATCGCCGCGCACGACGCCCTCTTCGCTCGCGACCTCGCCGCCATGCCCGAGGAACAATGGGCCCACGACGGCGACTACTTCGAGCGCCCCGTCGACTCCTCGCCCCGCCCGCTGTTCCGCGTCTTCTCCAAGGGTATGCCGAGCAGGGACGTCGTGGGCCCGCGGGACCGGGACCCCAGCATCGCCGTGCTCGCGGTGGCTGTCTGCAGGACGCAGGGGGGAGTGGTGCTCAGGATACAGAAGCCGGTGGAGCGCTTTGTGGGCGGCCGCATGATTGTGGAGGTTATGGCGCTGATGGAGGGCCTCGACGCCGCCCTGGGGTTGGGCATCCGCAGTGTCACCGTCGTCACTGGTTACCGCCCGCTCTACAACCATGTATGCCATGACAACTCTCTACCTCTCCACCTTCACCTATTCTATGCTAGTTGATTGAGATGCCTAAGAGATATGGTCAGTCTAGTTGAATCAATAAAAAAACTACTTTTAGTAGATTTGGTGCTGCTGTTCCCATGTGCTTAGGATATTTCCCCTTTTCTAGTGCCTGTTCAGTTCTGAATCTGAGTGGAGAAGCTAGCAGAACTGTACTGTCTGCTGGATTGGATTTGGTTCTTTATTTTAGTGATGCTTGCACTATTTATCTGAACTCGCGCTGCAGCGGAAACAAAAGGATATAACCCATCAGATTTTTTCATTGACAGTCAGTTCTCAATAGTTTCTGTACTATTGATGCTTCCTTCTTTCAGTTACCAGTTCGAACTGAAAACATTGTACTGTTTTTGCTACCCTCCCATAACAAAGTCTCTCCTGCTCGGTTCCTCTAAAAAACAAAAACATAAGAAAGTGTTAGAATTTGATATGTCAAACTTCCTTAACCTTTTGTGGTTTGAGCGTATTTCTTTACTCATGTCTTGATCAATACATCATGTTTTCAGTCAATGGGCAGTTAATGAAGATGCCAGTCTAAAATTATTCAGTACTCACACACACTTCCCTGTGTTTCCCTTTCCACTTCCCTGTGTTTCGGACTCAGGTTTTGGTCCCCAGATGGTTTTCTTGGGGGATTTGTTACTGGATCCTTTGGGATTTGGGATCAACCTGTAATGTGTTTTTTTGAACTCTCTTTTCTTGGGGGATTTGGGATTTGTGATCAATTCCTGCCATTTTTGTTCAAGAAAAAGTACTCACAAACACTCCACTGTATGTAACACTAAAATGGAGTATTCGTTGTAACACAACTGCATGGTGTTAGATGTTTCAAGTCATTTGTTCAGCAAGATCTTGTAAACTTGAAGGGTGATATGCGTCTGGTTTGGTGCCAATCTTTGTGATGTATACATCTTCCATTCCATGTGCTTAGATCTTAGGCATAGGCCGCCAAGAGATATTGATACTAGTTGATTGAGTCGCCCAAGAGAAACTTAGTTTTAGTATATTTGGTGCTGCTGTTTCCATGTGCTTAGGGTATTTCAATGTCTGTTCAGTTCTAAATCTTACTGAATACTTACGTGAGTGGAGAAGCACTGCAGTGTCTACTGGACAGGATTTGGTTGGACATTAGGCCTTAACGTATTCTTGAAATGAGTGTTTTGTGGCGCCATGATCCCAACTTGTCTGAACATGCATTGGTTGTCTTGCTTATTGCATTGCAGGGGGGAAATGATATATGAATATGATGGATCAGACTTTTTCCATTGATATCCAGTTCTCAAGAGTTTCTGTACTTGATAGTTCCTTCTTTCAGCTACCAGTTTGAACTGAAAAAATAGTATTGTTTTTTGCTACTTTCCCTATTCATAAGAAACATAAATAAGTGTTAGAATTTGAGATGCCAAACATCACTAACTTTGTGGTTTCACTCCAGTCAATGGGTAGTTTCACTAAGATGTCAGTCTACAATTATCCATTACTCACAAACACCTACTAAGGTGTTTGTAAACCCTAAACTGCAGCATTTGTTGTAATACAACTGCATAATGTTTTGAGTCATTTGTTCAGCAAGAAGTGTAAATCTGGAGGATGATATGGATCTAGTTCAGTGCCAGTTTTGCTGTTGTGTGCATTGCTAAGTAGAAAACTTCTTAAGAATTTTCTTTTGTTCTGGTCTTATGATGATACCTGCCTACCCTGTATGTGCTTGACAAATCATAATAATTCACTCTTCTGACCATATTTTCCTAATATATACTCTCTGCATTTGCAGATGCTTGGCATTTGGCGCCCATCAGGGAAGAAACTGGCAGATATGATGAATCAGGTTCTGTCAGTCCAAAGGAAGTTTGATCAATGTGAAGTCTCACTTGTTGAGCCAAACCAAGTCAGCTATGTCGTAAAATAAATTAGCAACAGATTCACTAACTGTTCAGATTGCCAAAGCTCTTGCTGCCAATGTTAGCAAGGAGAAAAGAGAGAGCTGCGCCATCTGCTTGGAAGACGCTGACATTACCAAAATCCATGTGGTTGAAGGTTGCACACATCGCTTCTGCTTCTCGTGCATGAAGGAGCATGTGAAAGTTAAGCTGCTCAATGGAACTTTCCCTGCTTGCCCACAAGAGGGATGCACCACAAAGCTAAGTGTGGAGGGCTCAAGGGTATTTCTTTCGCTGCGGCTGTTAGAGATCATGGTGCAACGCATGAGGGAAGGACAGATCCCTCCAAGCCAAAAGATTTACTGCCCGTATCCCAAGTGTTCAGCCTTGATGTCCTTGGGGGAAGTGATCCATCCGATGCAAGAGTCGTCCTCAAGGTACACAGCTGCTGATGCTGCCACATTGAGGAAGTGTGTGAAATGCAGAGGCTCCTTTTGCTTGAGCTGTAAAGTCCCATGGCATGATGGGATGAGTTGCTATGAGTACAAGATGAGGTACCCCCACGCTCGCCCAGAAGATGCAAAGTTACAGAACCTGGCAAGGCAGAGGCTGTGGCGGCAATGTGTGAAATGCAAGCACATGATCGAACTTGCGGAGGGCTGCTACCACATGATCTGCGTGTAAGGCCCCATTCTCTTTATTATTCCATAAATTGCACAATGCAAGCATCCTAAAAATCTGCACTTATTATGTTTGCCAGTGCTAAGAAAAACTTCTGTTGTACGTGTGTTGCTGCTTCTTGCATTGCAGGTGCGGCTATGAGTTCTGCTACACGTGTGGGAAAGAGTGGAAGAATAAGAAAGCAAGCTGCTCCTGCCCGCTGTGGGATGAACGCAACATCATCAGAGAGGAAGACGATGATGACTACGAAGACGACGATGATGGTCTTTACTACTAGAAGGCTGTTACAATTCCTTTCCTTTATTTATGTTATTGCAGCTACATACTAGCCTGCCTTGGAAGAGTTTTAGTATCCCTATATATCCCTAGTATTAATGTTAGCAGCTTAAGTATATTGGAACCTACTAATTAAGATGCAATGGAGGGGGAAAAAAACAAGCAGAGTTTGTTTGTCGCATTTTGGACCGGCCGTGCCTTACCATTAGTGGGTCTCGCTCCACTGAATGTTCTGGGTGGTGGCATGCATAGGCATAAGAGTGGTGGTGTGTAGTAGTGGCATTGAAGTGGGCCAGTATGCATGTGAACCTCTACCACTCTATATGTGCTCTTGTGTTGCGTACGGAGTAGATGTAAACATCGTAATCCTATTGAAACTGTACTAGGCCCTGTTTGGGAGACATTCTCCGTGCTGCAGCCTCCAGGTAGCGCCTTCTGGCTTCAAAAGAGAGACCCTACCTGCGTGTGTACGGGTGCTTGTATCAACAACGACAACAAAATTTTTAAATTCCAAATAAGTTAAGGTAGGTTAGAGTTAAAACCCAGCAGAAGCAATCAAGGTTCAGGCACATGAATAGCTGTCTTCCAAGCATTTCTATTTAAGGCTAAGTTTTTAGGTATATTCTATCCTTTCAAGTCTCCTTTTATTGCCTCTACCCAAGTCAACTTCGGTCTTCCTCAATCCCTCTTCATGTTACTATCCTGGCTTAGGATTCCACTACGCACCGGTGCCTCTGGAGGTCCCTGTTGGACATGTCTAAACCATCTCAACTGGTGTTGGACAAGCTTTTCTTCAATTGGTGCTACCTCTAATCTATCACGTATATCATCATTCCGAACTCGATCCCTTCTTGTATGACTGCAAATCCAACGTAATATACGCATTTCCTCGACACTTATCTGTTGAACATGTCGTTTTTTCTAGGTCAACATTCTGCACCATACAACATGGCAGGTCTAATCGTCGTCCTATAAAACCTGTCTTTTAGCTTCTGTGGTACCATTTTGTCACATAAGACACCAGATGCTTGCCGCCACTTCATCCACCCTGCTTTGATTCTATGGCTAACATCTTCATCAATATCCCCGTCTCTCTGTAGCATTGATCCTAAATATCGAAAGGTATCCTTCCTAGGCACTACTTGACCTTCCAAACTAATATCTTCCTCCTCCCGAATAGTAGTGCCGAAGTCATATTTCATATACTCAGTTTTAGTTCTACTGAGTCTAAAACCTTTGGACTCCAAAGTCTCCCGCCATAACTTCAGTTTCTGATTCACTCCTGTTCGACTTTCATCAACTAGCACTACATCGTCCGCGAAAATCATACACCAAGGGATGTCCCCTTGTATGTCCCTTGTGACCTCATCCATCACTAAGGCAAACAAATAAGGGCTCAAAGCTGACTCTTGATGTAGTCCTATCCTAATCGGGAAGTCATCCGTGTCTCCATCATTTGTTCGAACTCTAGTCACTACATGTCCTTAATGAGCCCGACGTACTTTGTTGGGACTTTATGTTTGTCCAAAGCCCACCACATAACATTCCTTGGTATTTTATCATAAGCCTTCTCCAAGTCAATAAAAACCATGTGTAGATCCTTCTTCTTCTCCCTATACCGCTCCATAACTTGTCTTATTAAGAAAATGGTTTCCATAGTTGATCTTCCGGGCATGAAACCAAATTGGTTCATAAAATAACTTAGTAAGGAGTTACTGTAGAATAGCCTTAACCATAGAATAACTTATTCTATAGCCACCTTAATTTACGATAATGTTTGTACCAATTTACGATAACATGAATATGCATTTACTATACTTGTGTTACTACAACTCACGATGATATTTACCATAATGTTCTAGTAAATCACTTAGTAAGGAGTTACTATAGGTAAGGTTATTCTGCAGCTGGCCATAGAATAACTTATTCTATAGCCACCTTGATTTACGATAATGTTTGTACCAATTTACGATAACATGAATATGCATTTACTATACTCGTGTTACTACAACTCACGGTGATATTTACCATAATGTTCGAGTAAATCACTTAGTAAGAAGTTACTGTAATCTCGTAAATTAGTATGGTAATTATCGTAATTCAGAGTGGCCACAGAATAAGTTATTCTATAGTCAGCTGCATAACAGTATATATATATATATATATATATATATATATATATATATATATATAGAGCCATATATTTATTTTTTTGTATAATAACTACTTGCCACGTACCTATATGGATATACGTAGTCTCAACATAGGTGTGTAAGCACACTGGGCCAATTATAAAGAGACAAGCATGATTTATGTCAATTTTTTAAAAAAATCTAAACAACTTTAAGTAAAAAAACTAAAAACTAAAAAGTTGTATATCTCAACGAGCGCTATAACTTTTGTATAAAAAGTATCTTTATCTGACACCATGTAAGAAATACATGATTTTTCTAAGACGACAAGCCTTGGTAGAGATTAATATGTTGTTGAAACTTTATATTATTTTTTACCATCTTATAAGGACCTCATCAAATGATAAAATCGAAAAGTCAAAACTAGGAATTTGTAGATCTCATTGATAACTACAACTACCATATATATAAAGTTTCTTTGTCGGACACCATACAAGAAATATATGATTTTTCTAAGACAACAAGCCTTGCTACGTGACTAATATGCTGCTAAAACTTTATATTATTTCATTACTACACAAATTCTTTTGCGCAGCGTTTGGTAAAGTGTCTCAGAAGCGGGCAGGCATTTCAACCGCCTCGGTTAATGCCTGGATTAACCAAGGCGATCATTTTTTATTAACCGAGGCTGTTCTAAAATCTATTAACCGAGGAGGGCCTTATAAGAGGCCCGTCTGGGAAAATCAGGCCATTTTCCCAGGCGGGCCTCTTATAAGGCCCACCTTAGTTAATATGGCCAAGCCCAATAGGCCCAGGTGAGGCCTGATAGCTAGAAGCAGTATAAATACAGGGTGTTATGGTTTCTCATTCACTCCTCTCCCTCCCCACTCGCGCAGTCGCAGCAGGGGCGCGCCTCATGGAGTCACGGTCGCGACTCGTGACGCTCCCTCCCCTCCCCGCGGTCGCGACACTTCCTTCCCTCCCCGCGGCCACGCCATCGGTCTCCCTCTCCCTCCTGTGCCTCCCTCTCCCTCACCCGAGCGGATCTAGAGGCCCCTGGGAGGAGCACGCAGGTGCGGCAGCCTGGCCACCCGGTGGCACGGCTCGCGAGCGTGGCCTCGAGGGCGCGGCCTCACGGCTCTCCGGCCTCGTCCCTCCACCACAATGGCGCCCCTCATCCCCATGCCCTTCGATCTCCTTTGCGACGGTGTCGGTGGTGGAGCGACGAGCGGTTCCGGTAGCGGTAGTGGAGCGGCGAGCAGATCTGGTAGCGGTGGTGGAGCGGCGAGCGGATCCGGTCATGGAGCAGCCGGATCTGGCCTCTCGTGCTCCCCCAGTGGCGGATCTGGTTCTCGAGGTGCAGATCCGGTGGTGGTGCGACCGAATTCGTAGCGGAGGTGTGGCACGGGTGCTCAAATCCGGCGAGCGACAGCGGCGGCCCGTGGATGGGCTCGCTAGGCTTGTCCATGGGTTTTCATTTTTTTTATTTTTTATTTGATTAACCGAGGCAAGCGACCATCCGCCTAATGCCACGATTAACCATGACCTTTAGTCTGAGGCGGTTGTAAAAACCGCCTCGGTTAACCCTTTTTGCCCGCCTTGGATAAGTTTCCTGTAGTAGTGTTTTTTGAGCTTGTAAACTTATTACAAATGATAAAAAATCAAAACTAGAAAAGTTGTAAATCTTATCAAGGGTTACAATTTTGATATAAAAATGATCTTTATCCAAGGTTATATGAAAAGATATGATTTTTCTAAGGCAAAACCTTGCCCCTGATATGTATGTCTCGTGTGAAATCCATGTAAGCGCTGAATCGATGTGCCACGCATGATAGAGGGTCAGGTAAATGACCATTTGGACCTTTTTACAACTTATAAAGGGGGCAATGTGGCAGAACCGCCCGAAATAACATGCTTTTGGAGGCACTCGTCTTCCACTAGACACTAAGCACCTCGAAAGTTAGCTACATCGCACAGTTCCGTCGAGCACACTCCACGGGAGAACTCGAATCAATCCACGTTTTACCTACAGAATCCAATAATGAGTACGAGCTTACAATACTTAGTCCATTTTATACAACAAGAGTTCTTGGAAATTATTTATTACAATACCAAGGTTCAGAGTGCGATAATTAAACCACGGAATGAAAATAAACATCTAGCGGAAACGATACAAGGATCCGTCTGTGCCCACCAGAAGAATCCTCCATATAAGAGCTACTCCTCAAACTACACCTGCAACAGGGTAAAATAAACCCTGAGTACATAATGTACTCGCAAGACTTACCTGACTAGTGGAAATAGTTTTTCGACTCTAAGGGGGTATGATAGGTAATATGGGTTTGTTGTTTTCTTTTTATTTGCGAAAAGCATTACTAGAAGTACATCCTTAAGATCAAGTTTAATTAGCAGTCATGATTACTTCATTAGCTAACCATTCTAGGTAAGCACCTGTTCTACTTTCAAGCAAGGATTGAGCAATTAAAACCAATTTACCATCTTTCATATTCCAGTTCTTACTACGGTGCTAGACCATAGCCAAGTCGTACCGTCTCACAAAAACAACGATTCGTGAACCAATGTATCCCAACTGGGTACCCTCAAACACACGCCCCGTTTGTACCCTAGGCACAAACAAGACCAACCCATCCACTCATGTCGAGGGGTACAGGTCCCCATCCAAAATTGGACCTAAGCCCCCACACTTGAGACCCGGTCTCAGTATGGTGCTTATACCTCCACCTTTCCCCGCCTCCAATTAGTCGGTCCAGAAAGGGCCGGAACCCACGACAAGAGCGTAACGAGCATTCCCGCTCCCATAAGCAAGTATGTGCTCAGAATAATAAGTCTGTGACCTGACTACCATCCACAGCAACAGACGGTCCTCAATCGACACGGACAGGGAAAATAGTGTAACCAAGCTAAGCCCCGTGGCCGCGGGACACAACTCGTCACACCCACCATAACCCATACCATATCCCTGCCCGGTCTCCATTTTTTCTTTCATCATTTTATCATGATAGTAATTATAATAATCACCTATTGTGAGTAACGACAGGTTACTCACGCTACCAAAAACCTAAGCATAGCAGCTACTCGAACCTATACTAGTAGGACTCATAGGACAGTTATATCTATGAAGGTGGTTTTCATAAGATTCCTGTAACGTAAATGCACATAACATATATATATATACAGTGATTATAAAAAGAATTAAGTCCACTTTTGGCTCCTCAACTATTGTGTTGGTCTAATTTTAACCCTCAACTACAAAACCGTCTAGTATCGGTACCCTAACTGTCAAAACCGTTTACTTTTACCACCTGGACGCGGGTGAGGCTATTTTGTCCAACGTGGAGCGGTTTTGACATATGTCTCAGTGATAGGTAGGGCCCACGTGTCATTGACTCAACCCCTCCCTCTCCGTCCTCACGTCCCTACGCGTCCTTCGCATCAGGGTCCTGCCACAGCGTACTCTAGCCTAGCCTCGAAGTCGCTCACCAGGTCCTCCTCCACCCATGCCGCCTTCACCCACTCCCTCTCGCCGCCGTCACGCCACTCCACCAGGTACTCCCACCACTTGCCTTCACCGTGGCCGTCGATCACCTTCTCCACCTCGGCCCACTCGTACATGGACTTCTCTAGCTCCTTCTACGTCGCCTCTAGCCCCTGCCGTAGCTGGAACGCCGCCAGGTTGCCCTTGGGTGTCTTGGTGAGCACCTCCTGGACCAGCTCCAGCGGCGTGCGGCCCTACCCGTCGGGGAGCTCTGGGTCGACACCCAACTCCAGCAGCGCGCGCACGATGCCCGCGCGGCCATACCCTACCACGATGTGCAGCGGCGTGAGCCCACCCCTGGTCACTCCTGGTGGCCCAAGTCCGCCCTAGCCACTGCGAGCGCGCACAGGCACTCCTCGGAACCCAGCCCCATGGCGAAGTGCACCACAGTGCGCCCCTACACGTCCTCTGCGTTGGGGTCCCGCTGTAGCGTCTTGTCCATGAGCAGCGCCGCCAGCGCCTCCGTGTCCACCTTCTTGGCCGCCATCCACCATGGCGTCTCGTACTCAGCCATGACGTCCGCCGCTATGGCCTCCACGGGCACCCACGATGGCTCATGCCCATCCTTCCACTCCACCAGGTACTCCATGGTGACGACGGCAGTGGCCAAGCCATCCTTCGTGAAGGCATGACCTATCTAGGCATGGAGGAGCGACCATCTCAGGCGTGAAGGCACAACCGACACGGATCCATAGCCTACGCGGCGCGGAGGCACAACCATCGCGACAGCGGAGGCACGACAGCGATGACTCACGTGACGACGGCCTTCATAGCGGCAAACATGACTGTGGCACGGCCTACTGCCTGGGCGATGGTAGCGGCGTCCTACTCATTTCCTGTGCGGCAGCGATGAACACGGAAGGGTCATCGGAACCCCACTGCCATTTGTTGCTGCTGCTTTTGTTCACGGTGTAGTTTGATGGCTTGTCTAGCTTGGTGCGGAAGCTCCTGGCGTCACGGTGTAGCTTGGTGTTTGACTTGCTGCCCATGTGGTGGAGGATGGGGGAACAAAGTAGGAGCAGAAGATCCATGCGCAGGCAGCTATGGCAGCGGCGACGCCTTGGCCGCGGTACCATAGCGGCGCAGCGAGCCGAAGATGAAGCGATGGGGTGCAAGGGGTCTAAGCTCGATGACCAGGAGGCCATTGCGCTCTGCCGTGCCCGCACCGAGCTGCTCACCGCGGCCGTCTGCCACCGCTACGTGCTCGCCGACGCGCACACGGCCCTCATGGACTCCATCGAGTCGGTCAACGCGCCACTGCACCACCTCCTCTGCCTGTAGGCGGCGAGTCTGAAAGCTCTAGTTTGGTTTTGGTGAATTGATGAAACCCTAAGTGCTAACCTAGTTTATCAAGTGATCATGAGATAGGTAACACACTCCAAGTGATGAAGCAAATGAAGATCATAGCATGATGATGATGATACCATGATGATCATCAAGTGCTTGGACTTGGAAAGAAGAAAGAGAAAAACAAAAAGCTCAAGGCAAAGGTATAAACCATAGGAGCTATTTTGTTTTGGTGATCAAGACACTTAGAGAGTGTGATCACATTTAGGATGGATAGCCGTACTATTAAGAGGAGTAAAACTCGTATCGGAATGCGGTTATCAAAGTGCCACTAGATGCTCTAACTCATTGCATATGCATTTAGGATCTAGTGGAGTGCTAACACCCTTGAAAATGTTTGTGAAAATATGCTAACACATGTGCACAAGGTGATACACTTGGTGGTGTTGGCACATCTACAAAGGAGGTGGTGTTTGTAGGGTTGAGATGGGTTTGGGTCCCTCTCGGGAAAATGGAATGCCTATTTTCTATTGTGCCGGATGTAAATTCTTGGTGGTTGGCACATTTGAGCAAGGGTGAAGAAGTTAGAGTTGAAATGGAGTTGGTCGAAATGATGCTGGCGTCGGTCTACTGACCGGACGCTGGGTCACTCAGCGACCGGACGCTGAAAGGCTACGTCCGGTCGAGCTGTCAGACGGCACAGTGGCTAGGGTTGAGCACCGGACGCTGGTCTGTGTCCGATCAAGGTGGACCGGACGTGTCCGGTCGAAAAAATATGCCTCAGGGAGCGTACTACAAACGATCGGACGCTGGGGCTTCAGCGTCCGGTCAGTTTTACCGGAGCGTCCGGTCAGCTTCGTAGCCGTTGAAATCTGACGAACAACGTTTGAAGCCAGTGACGCGTGGCGTCCATCGGGCGACCGGACGCTGAGGGCTAGCGTCTGGTCAGTGTGACCGGAGCATCCGGTCAGAGTGCGTTTTGCCTAGTGAAGGGGTATAACGGCTCTATTTGATTGGGACTCTATTTATAGCCCCATGGCCGGCTCAAGGGGTCTCTCTTGCACATTTTCATTGACATAGCAACCTTGTGAGCTTAGCCAAAGCCCTCCCACTCATCTCCATCATTGATCCATCATCATTGTGAGATTGGGAGAGAATCCAAGTGCATTGCTTGAGTGATTGCATCTAGAGGCACTTGGTATTCGTGTTGCGCTGCGGATTTTGCTTGTTTCTCTTGGTGGTTGCCACCACCTAGACGGCTCGGTGCAGCGGTGGAGGATTGGCACGAGTTGGTGATTGTTCGTGGCCATCTCCGGTGATTGTAAGGGGAGTTGTACCTTCCCCGGTGGAGTGCCGAAAGGTAACTCTAGTAAATTGCTCGTGTCATTGAGTTACCTCACTTGTGGGTCGGTTCTTGCGGTGTCCTATCGTGTGGACGAGGTTTGTGAAACACCTCTTAGCCACCGAACCACCAAGTGTTGGTCGACACAACGGGGACTAGCGTGTTGGCAAGCACGTGAACCTCGGGAGAAAAATCGGTTGTCTCTTGTCATTTGGCATTCTCCCGATGATTGGCTATATATTCATCTTGTGATTGGTTCATCCCCTACACGGCGGTATAATCACCCTACTCACCTATTTACATTCTTGCAAACTAGTTGATACAAGCTCTTTAGTGTAATTAGAATTGAGAGCTTGCTTTATTATTGTCATTCATCTAATTGAGCTCTTTAGAGTAGCAAGATTGAGAGCTCTTAGTGAGTAGTTACATAGCAAGTTTGGGTGCCTAAGTAATCATTACAACTAGAATTGTCGGATAGGTGGCTTGCAACCCTTGTAGAGCTAGAGCAAGTTTGCATTACGCTATTTGTCATACTAATCAAATTGCTCTAGTTGATTTATAGATTTTTAAATAGGCTATTCACCCCCCTCTAGCCATATTAGGACCTTTCAGAGTCGTCGGGGCTCACGCTGCCCTCCATGTGCAAGGGTGGTGGTGGTGCGGCAGCGAACCGACTGCCGCGCTCCTTCAACCCGTCGTCGTCGGAGCCGGGATTCGAGCCGGTGTCGCCGGCCAACTCGCCTCCACGCCGCGTCCCCAAGCAGATGCAGCACCCGCATTACGCCGCGTATAGGCTCACGGGCTACTCCTCGAGCTAGACGTGCCGACGTCCACGCCGAGCAGGGCAACGGTGCAAGTGCAGGCTACGGCAGCGGTGCGCGAGTAGGGCGGTGGCGCTCGAGCAGCACGACACGTGTGACGCGCGAGCTGGGCGACGACGCGAGCAGCATAGCTGGCCAGTTGCCGATGAGCCATGGCCGTGAGGATGGAGAGGGAGGGATTGAGTCGATGACATGTGGGCCTCACATGTCACTGAGATGGAGGTTGCGTGTCAAAACCGCTCAACGTCGGTCAAAACAGCCTCACCCCCGCCCAGGTGTTAAAAGTGCATGGTTTTGACAGTTGGGGTACCGGTACTAGACGGTTTTGTAGTTGAGGGTTAAAATTAGACCGACACAATAGTTGAGGGGCCAAAAGTGGACTTAATCCTTATAAAAAATAAGGGTTATGTACCGAGGCTTGCCTTGGGCAGGCGCGGTGTCAGCTGAATCAGTCGTCGGTGGCTCTGGGACCTCCCCCCTCACGAGGATCTCCTCGTATTCTTCGACGATCTCCTCGAACTCGTGATCGTCTGTGGTCACTACCTCCATCAACTCGTTCTCTACATGCATGCGATGATGATGCAACACTTAGCATTTAGGCAACAATAACTCTTAAAATAAGAATACGCATACTAAACTACTAAGCTAGCTCTAATGACTAAGATACTAAGCTAACTATCATCTTCATCAAGCAAAGTGTTGGGTTCAACTAACAAACCCATAGCTTGGCAAATTAAGGATATATCTTTATTTCTACTAGTGATTTAATGTATATTAAGACAAAGATCATTTAACTACCCTAATACTTAGTCTATTCTAAGGCAACAAAAATTACAGTGAGCAAATAATAATACAATGAAGCTACTATAAAAATTTCAGGACTAAACCTATCACTAATTTACCACAAAAATTTCTACAATAATTAACTTAATATTATGAAGCACTTTCAAATGATTTAATAGCTCCTAGTGTCAACACATATAAACATGAACTAAATACACCAACAGATAGATCACAATTTTATTAACCTAACAAATTTTGTTTCGTAATTTTTGGACACCCACACGAATTTATATTAATTACCAAAGATCAGCTCAAAAATTAAATTAGAAAACCATTTACTAATTCCTTATGAAAAAGAAAACTAAATCTCCCGCGTGGCCCACATAGGCGGCCCACGCGATGCAACGTGCGCGCGCAGCGGCCCACTTCCACGGCCCACGCGCGAGGCACCCGCTCGCTGGCGCTTTTGCAACCACGTCCTCGGTTTCCTCCCGAATCACACTGAAGTTCTAATACTATTTCCCCCACTCACAGACCTTTTCACTTAACCCCTTGACCTTTCCCTAATTCACCTACGCGCACCCCTAGCGACTCAGCGCATGGCGGCGCAGCGGGCGGTGAGACGGCGCGACCGCGCCAGCCACCAGAGGCTCGCGCTGGCCCGTCGGTCGGGCCGACCTTCAACTATGGTCCAACCTCCTACACTAAGCAGCAACGCGGGGCGGCAGGACACGCTGGAGCGAGCTGCAGTGACGCGCGGCCATCCGCTACGGCAACGCACCCGCTTCGGTGAGCTAGGGATGCTACGAACCTAATTGGCAAGCGAGTGAGCATCAGGAGACTACTGTGGACCAGGATGAGGTGACGGTTGGGGTGGAGGATGGCGGAGAAGGGGTGGCCACGTGCGGCCGAGCAATGCGACGGCGCACCACTGTGGCACGGTCACGTCAGCGGTGACGGGAAGGCAGTAGCGGTTCCTCTAGCGTGCGCAAGGTGGAGAGGGAGGCAAGGCGAAGCTAGTAGTGTAGGTGAATTGGCTCGGGGTGGTGGTAGGAGGGCTGCCCTCGACCACGGCCAATCGCGGCGGGGAAAGCTCCAAATTGGAGTTTAGCAGTGCGTGCTCTATGGCTAGGTGGGGTTGGACAGCTGGAGAACTCACTAGTGGGGCCATAGATGGGCGGAATTGATTGGAGATGACCTCTCGCTGTCTAATGTGCTGGCGCGGCTCCGACGGCGGCAACAGAGGGAAAGAGGGAGACGGGTCCGAGCTTTGGCCGTCCTCACCTTGGTAGCTAGCGGTCGGCTAGACTCACGATTGTGTCTGCGCACTCGCTACGCGACACGCGACCAGACCACGTGTGCACACAGGGAGGCAAGTGGGGGCGCGGCCTGTGCGGCCATAGCGCCATTAAGGTGAGGCGATGACGCGAGCGCATCCGGGACAGCCCATGTGCACGCGGTGGCAGAGAGAGCGGCAGCAGCGTAGCATGACATCGTGGTGGCATCGGTAGCGGCAACGCGAGGCAGGGCAGCAGTGCGTGGATGCGACAATGAGGTGATGGCACCGACAGTGGCTTCGTCGCGCGGGGCGGGGCAGGTGGCAGCAGTAACGGCTCCACGCAGTGGGGCCAGCGACGACTGTTCCACCGCTAGGCCAGAGGCAGCCACGACCAGCCACACGTGACTATCGCGGTGACCCCGAGTGCCTGAGCTTGGTGACCGCGTCCACTCGACGAGCCAGTCCGAGAACGTGCTGTGCACAAAATTTAAAGCGCATATAAACGGTTGCTTCTGGACCTAAACCATCTTTACCATGCTCAAGATGGCATATGAGGCTACCAAACCAAGCTAAAACATGACACCTTTCCTAAACCTGATTTTACAAAAGAAATTTCTAAACATTGCATTGTCTTGCTACCTATGAACTTGAAAATATTCTAAGTATTTGAGCTAAACTTGATTCCAAGTTGCATTTCTAGGCTAATAGAAATGTTGGTTAGCAATGTTAATTTTCCACGGCAAAAATTTCATTGTCATCTACAAAGTTCATATTCCAAACTTTATTTAAGCACCACATATATGTTCTATAGCATTTTTGTTCAATAAAAATTAGTTTTAAACCCTACTTGATACATATGAGTTATGGAATAGCTTATCATTTAACATTTTTATTGATCATCTAAAGTTACAAAAATGTTATCTACATATTCCATCACATGTATTATCACATAAACATGATGCTCATGACATAGTTTGGTAATTTATTTAGGACGTAACACCGAGGGTCTTACAGGCAATATATATTTTAAGACTTTGAGGATCTACTTGGTGAGACCTTCAGACAATTTTGAGACCCGTAATTCTTGGTATAGGGCGTTCGTCCACACCGGACGCTCCCGATGGTGGGTCGCTCATGCCAGCCCAACTACCGCCTCTAAAAAGCAGGCTAAAGCGGTGGCCGGTGTGGCCTTATCCATTCGAGCGAGCTAGCCTCATCCATTATTCACTGAGCCAAGAGGTGGGCGAGATTCTGCTAAAAAAGGAGGTGGGTGAGATACTGACCTAGCTCACTGGAGCAGCAACTGTGGCAAATCGGAGATTCGGTGGCAATGGCGTGGGGTCAGCGATGCAGCCGCAGAGGCAACATCATCCACCTTGCGCACGACAGCGCATCTCCATTCCCCAGCGTCGCGATGACAGGGATAGATCTAGTGGCTGCCCTCAGGCAACCACTGAGCTTCTAGAGTCTGGTTGCCGGCTTGTGGCCCTTCGGTGCTCTTGCGGCCCGCATCTTCGACGACCACTGCGCTTCCCACGTTCGACTGCCAGCTGCCGGCGCGCAAGCAAGGCGATAACAGTTCCGAGGCCCGCGCGCATGGGAGGAAACGGTGGCTCCAGAGGCCCACGTGCGAGCGGGGCATGTGGAGTGTGGGAGACAGGCACGGCGACGGAGACTCACCGTGCCGCGTGGGAGGGAGGCGAGGGTGGCTATCGCGTGGAGCTGCTAATCCGCAACGGCCTTCCTCTCCACCGGAGCGACGATCTCCGCGCCATCGACGAGCTCTACACCGGTGAACTCCATGCGCCAACGAGCTTCCATTCC
Source organism: Miscanthus floridulus (assembly GCF_019320115.1). Taxonomy (NCBI): domain Eukaryota; kingdom Viridiplantae; phylum Streptophyta; class Magnoliopsida; order Poales; family Poaceae; genus Miscanthus; species Miscanthus floridulus. The sequence continues at coordinate 412,277 of NC_089589.1, forward strand.
GAAACAACAACGAAATATTGCGCTCAAAGCCCATGTTGTAAGCGTATGTTTCAAGTGTTTTATATGTATGTAGCAGGTGCTTCATGCGGATGTTGCAATAGTAGATCAAGATGTTGCATATGTTGTAATAGTTGTACACGTATGTTGCAAGCTTCTGTTTCTAATGTTTCATCTGTGTTTTTTTCAGACATATGTTACAAGTGTGTTTATTCGGATGTTGCATATGCTTCACGCATATGTTTTATCTGGATGTTGCGTGTGATTTACGATGGTTTTCAAGTGATTTTCATGTGTTTTTGCGAGTGTTTCAGATGCATGTTTCAAGTTTTTCATTTGTCTTCAGACGTATGTTGCAATTGTTGCATCTGGATATTTTGAAAGTAGACCGAGTGCATCTCCTTTCTCGCATTCTGTTGTCCACCTCGTTGTCTCCTCCTCCTCCTCCCGGCGTCAGTTGGGCATCCGCCGCCCCGACCCCTCTTTCTCGATGCTAGTGATGTTCGGAGAGGCACGAACCCCACATGGGCGTGTGAAACTACGCGGGAAACGGCTGTAGGCGTGGACGTCCGTACGTCCTGTCCGTCTGGACTTCCGGGCGCTAGCCAGCACCTCTTGTGAACTGCTGGTAAATTATACTCATCTAGATTTGCCGCGCACTTTGCACCTTTGTCGATGGAACTGTAACACAAATATATCTCATGGTTTTGTACCCTACTACTTAATTTCAGCTCTATCGTTCCATGGTTTTTTTGGTGGCATTTATTTTATTTTGTTTAATTTACAAAGAGATGAAGAAAAAAATCGATCATACAGGCGCTCTGTTCATGTACGCACGACATTTAAAAAAAAACAAGCTTATGCAAGATATGCTGCCGCTCTGACACGCATCGCCGCCGTCCCCAGCGACCCGTGCACGACGTCGATCGCTCAAGGGCTCAAGGCGCGGGCCTGGAGACGCCAGCGTGGCAGCGTCAGCGTGCACAAACACAGCGAGGCGAATGGACTGGCCGGCGCTAGTCCCGTCTCGCCGTGCGCCGCTCCGCTAGCCATGGAGCTGCCCAAGTTCGTGTCCCGCATGCAGCCGTGCCAACGCTCCATGGATCAGGATAAACCATGGCAGTGATTTGTAGTATTGACCCCAGCCCGGCCCAGTCCAGCAGTGAACATCTACACTTCTTATAGGAGGAGAAGAAATAAAACCCTCGCCTAAACCTGCCAATTAGGTTCCGATGATGGCCGCCGGCGCGGTTCCTGTGCCGGTGCGCGGCGGATCCTCCCTCCGCGTCCATCCCTCCTCTTCCTCTGCCAATGCCGCCGCCTCGTCCTCGTCCTCTTCGGCGCGCCCCATCTTCCGCGTCTTCTGCAAGGGTATGGTGATCAACGACGACGACGAGGTCGTAGGCCTTGCTGACGAGGACCCCGGCTGGGTGCCGGTGCTGGCGGTGGCCGTATCTGGACCGCAGGGAAAGGTTGTGCTCAGGGGGCACAAGCCCGTGCTGGGGTTCGTGGTCGGGCATGATGACGAAGATGGCCAGGTGCTGCTAGAGGCGATGGCGCTCGTGGAGGGCCTCCACACCTCGATCAGACTGGGCATCGCCAGCGTCGAGGCCATCACCGATCACAGGCTACTGCACAACTATATACGTTTTTTTACATTGATTGGCTCTGAAAGCCATTGTTTGAACATTACAAGCTTTCCTTGGCGCACACATCGCGCTGCCTGAGCAAACTGAAAAGTAATAACTAAACAAACATAACATAACGAGCGTAGGTTGTTACATTGCGTTTGAAAAGATCGAGCACCAGGTTGTTGCGATGTGTCTATCGTCAGGTTTTAGCCACGCTCCCCAAATGTATGCTGCCGATTTGTATGCTGAAAGGGCACCCGTGAGAGCATTTGCTGCTTCCTTGCGATAGGCCACAACTATGTACGTCATTGTTGATTGTTTATCTCATCTCAAATGAAATGCAAGATCAAAGACCGCTGTGCACTTGCAGAATCAGATATTGATCGTATCTGCATGCTTTCATATATGTTTATTATTATGGTGCTTCTCATTGTTTGTTGCAGTATGTTTAAATTCATAGCTTTTATTATTGGAACCTCAGATAAAATTTCAGTATCTAACTAACAGAGCCCGATTAATACATCACAGTTAGTTACATGCCAAGTTCACTGCTGGTTTTTGCATTGGTGTCCTGTGCACAGATCATTTTCTTTCTTGTTTTAGTCAGTCAGTCAGTCATCAGTTGTGATTTGATAGATGTAAATTCCATTGCTGATATCAGCCTGATGATTGGTATCTCGTATCTCCCTAAACAGATGTGTGCTCCGCACAAAAATACAGTTAAAGCATTCTTGCAAACATTCCTGACACCATCTTGATTATTGCAGATGCTTGGGCTTTCACGTCCAACGGGGGAGAAGCTTGCAGATATGATCAGTCAGGCTCTATCAGTGCGGAAGCAATTCGAGCAATGTGAAATATCACTCGCTAAGCAAGGCCAAGTCGGCAATGTGGTGAAGCTGGCAAAAGAGGGACTAGATGTTGAGATCGCCAGATATCTTGCTACCAAGGATAAAAGAGAGAGTTGCAAGATCTGCTTCGATGGCGTTGACACTACAAGAATCCATGCGGTTGAAGGCTGTTCGCATCGTTTTTGCCTCCCCTGCATGAAGAAGCACATGGAAGTTATGCTACTCCGTGGAATGGCCCCACGTTGCCCACAACTTGGTTGCACCACCAAGCTGACCGTGGAGGAGGGTTCAATAGTATTGTTACGGAACCGTCACGGCTTTTGGGGATGATGGCGCAGCGCGTGAAGGAAGAACATATCCATCCAAGGCCTTGATGTCCTTGAGCGAAGTGCAAGCGGGATCATCGTGCTCAGAATACATGGCTCATAATAACGCTGCGACATTGAGAAAGTGCGTCAAGTGTGGAAGGTGGCATGGCATGAGAGGATGAGCTGCCTTGAGTACCAGAGGTGCTACCCCCATGGTGGTCCTGAAGGTGAAAGGTTGCAGAAGCTTGCGAGGCAGCGGCAGTGGAAGCAGTGGGAGAGATGCAACCACATGATCGAACTCGCAATGGGTTGCGCATACATAACCTGCGTGTAAGTTACAAGCACAGTGTCTTTTGTACCCGATCTTTTGTTTGCACTTGCATACACACACACACACACACATATATATATATATATATATATATATATATATATATATATATATATATATATATATATAATGATATATCTTGTGTCGTAATATAAACATCAAGTGTGTGGTTGTAGGTGTGGTAATCATTTATGCTACATATGTGGGAAGACATTGACGGATGATGGTGATAACATTTATGCTACCTCTAGGTGCAGATCAGTGGGTATAACTTGACTTAGACAATAGTGATACCTTGTTAAATACCTCATCGAAAGGCAGTCGTGGCCATGGCGCCGCCGCCGAGGTAGCAACGACGTGGAGGTGCGGTCCAGTGGTAGCGGCGAAGGCGATGGCGCTTCCCGTCGCTCACAGCACACCCTCTCGATCGGTCTAGGGTTAGGACATCGGTGGGGCGCTGGCGGCTGTGGTTAACCCCGTACCTTGCACCCCGGCCACCACCTTTCTCTTTATAGTGCTGCACGACGGGGGCCCATTAGCCAGGAGAACGGCTGGGTGCCCCCGATCAAAGCGCGGATCAAGAGCCCAATTGGCTGTTGGGCCAACTAGTGGAGATCAATCTAACATTCTCCCCCTTGATCTCACCTTATGACTTAAACTTAACTTACTTTATTTTTTTTCCATTCCATCGCAGATCAGTGCATAGAGCGTGCCTCATCGTCACGATCAGTTGCCATTAGATTAAACAGCTACAATGCACCTCTCTGTTTTGAAATAGATTCTCAACTAGGCCCTTAGTATCTAGAAATCATAGGTTTTCCCGTAAACTCATGTCGACTATGTGTTCTCTAAACGCACTGGGTGATTAGTCTTTGGTAAGCGGATCCGCAAGTACTTGCTTGGTACTTATATGCTCAATGCTTTCAAAATGACTCTAGATTTTCTCCTTTACAACATATAACTTAATGTCAATATGTTTGCCAGTACACTTGACCTGTTATCTTAAGAGTTAACTACTTTAAATGGTTATTGCTGTTGTCTACCATTGTTAAATCTGGGTACATATTCCCTTAACCACTTTTGCCTGTTCCTGATGCCTCACGACAAGTTATACTATGGTATGCATCATTGATGACACCATAACTGTTTTATTGGAGCTTTTCCACAATAATACTCTAACTGTGAGTGTTAGCAACTACTGTAGATTTCACTACACATCTCGTCAAAACTTAACATTTGTACTCACAACTATTTGAGAGTACTTATTCTTTCTTACTCAGCATGATGCCTATGATACTTTGCAAAAATTGCAAGATATTCTTAACTCCATTCCAGTGATCTATATCTAGACTGGACTTCTGCCAAAATATCCCGGATACGTAAGCTACGTCAGGGTAAGTTCTTACTTGTACATTCATTAAGCTTCCAATAGCTGAAGCATATGGAACCATGTTCATTTGATCGATCTCATATCGGTTCCTGGAACACTGAAAGTTCCCAAATCTATTACTCTTGACTATAGGAGCAGTCATAGATTTACTCGCATGCATACTTTTTTTCTTTAGAATCTTTTCAAAGTATGCCTTTGTGATAGTCCTAATACTCATTTTCATCTATCTCGGTGAATTTTAATTCTTAAAACCAATGAAGCTTCACCAAGATCATTCACATTAAAACTTGAGGACAAAGACTTCTTGTTCTCCAATGGTAGATTAACATTGCTACTAGTGAGTAGGATGTCATCTATACATAGGATGTGGAAAAAGAATTTTTCATTCTTGAACTTCGCATAAACGCTAATGTCATTCTCATTTTCTTTAAACCCAAACTTTCTTATCGTTTCATCAACTTCAAATACTACTGTCTAGAGACTTGTTTTAACCCATAAATGGATTTCTACAGGCGGCTTTCCATACGTTCTTTTTCTTCCACGATAAAACCTTTGGGTTGTGCCATGTAAACGTTTTCATACAAATCCTCGTTGAGGAATACCGTCTTTACATCCATCTGATGTAACTCTAAATCGTAATGTGCTAATAACACCATTATGATTCTAAACGAATCCTTGCATGAGACTGGAGAGAAAACTCTCATTGTAATCTACAAGTCATGCTTTATATCTTTTCACATTCCCTTTGAAGTCATATTTTGTCTTATAGACCCTTTCACTGCCTATTGTTTTGGCTCAATTAGGAATTTCTTCTAAGTCCCAAACATCATTGGTATTCATCGAATTCATTTCAACTTCCATAGTTTCTTGCCATTCAAATGAGTAAACGCTTCTCATGGCTTCTTCAAATAAGGTGGGATCACCCTCCATTTGAATTTCTTCACTAACATAGACTTTATAGTCATCAGAAAACTGGTTTACTAATTCTTTGAGACCATCTAGGGCCTCAGCTATTGGTACTTTCATGTGGGGCTGTTGTTGCTCTTCATTATCAAGAGGCAATTGATTCTACAGGCTCCTGTATCACAAGATCCTTGTTTATATTATTCATCTTCTTCGAAGAGCCAACAACAGGTGTTGTATAAGTCATACAACATCAACAGGTATCGAGAAATTCGTTGTTTTGAATCACTGAAGTGGGCACACAGTCCCGCTTTTCTTCAAATCATAGGTCTCAACATATCGTGCTCCCCTAGATCGTCCCATCTTTTATAAAGATAGTGTATCTTCCAATTTTTTATTTGGGTTTAATCTGTTAAAACATTATATGACGCTTTAAGCACCGCTTTAATATCTTTGATGGTGACTACACTATCTTCCTCTCAGAACTTAAAAAAATCCAGGAATTTAGTTGTTTCTCTGCTTAGGGGTATCATTGTTTTGGCCGACGATCACATTCATCAAAATATTTATCTCACTCAGTTTCTTATAAAATTTGTATCTCACTCTTAATAAAGAGTACACATTCATCAACATTGTTATCTCACTCTTAATGAAGAGTAATTTCTTAATTGATATTAATTCTTACTCTTAATTCATCTCACAATTCTCCCCCTCAAAATATGGCATGAACTATACTGCCATAATTTTGAGAACTATTTAAAAAACTATGAACAATGAGACACTTCTGACTTACTTCATTCACATGATTATGACATGCAAATAAAGTTATTTCTAGTACACTTTCCTCATTCCACTTCAAGAACTCGACAAGGTCTTTTATTAACTGTACTTTTGTAAATCACGCTTGCATCTTTTTCTTGTCCTTTGATTAGTATTGACCATGACGGTGCATTTCTATTATGCCTTGGTCAATACTAGGATAGCATAAGAGCTACCTAAACTTCTCTCGCTATGGGCGATACAAAAACATATGAGTCATCATAAAACTTCTCCCGCCATGCAGGATTGACTAGCATAAGTACTATACCAAACTTCTCCCCATGCAGGATAAATCTATATACAAATTACCGTAACGAAAAATTTAGTCATGATGGCTAAAACATTCACTTATACCTCATTTTCCAATTAAATCTTCCTGTTGGTTCTAATTTAATCAGAAAATTAGTAAACTAACAAAAAATTATCCTGAACTGACTTGACTCAAGCCTTTTCATTCACATACCCCAGCATTACAGCCCGTTGGCATGCAGCCGAGTGATCTCGTCGGTTAAAAAATAAAACTTATAAGATGCATCTGCATCAATTCTACATCAACATTGGGCAGAAAATAGAATTAATACATAAAACTCATAAATTAACTTGAAAGACATATAACTACTCTTCAAAATTAAATTCTCCCGTTGGTTCGAATTTAATTAGAAGATAATCAACATCATTGCAGCGAAACACGATAATAAAATACATTCTATTAGTTCAGGAGCATTTCTTGGTCCTTATCTACCCTCTGAAAAATAGACCACGTTGATGTAAAATTTATCAGAGATTTAAACCTCAAACTTAAACTCATTATAATATTATCATCATCAATGTTGGTTAGAAAATGACAATACCATAATCTGACTTAAACAAAATTGAACTACTCCTCCAATTTAAATTAGAGGATAAACATAATTATAATTTACTGAACCAAAGTCAACTGTTCTTCAAATTAAATTCTTCCGTTGGTTCGAATTTAACTAGAAGATAATAAACATAAAATTTACAGCGGAAACATGAAAAATTGTTTATCTACTTTTTAGAAGCATTTTACTATACTCATTACTCTCTGAAAAAATTATTCCGTTGGTTCAAATTTTGACAGAGATTTAAACTAAAAAATTGCTTCTGAAAATAATAAAACAAAACTCAGTGTGTATAGTTCACTTGGCCCAGCCCGGTGAAACAGTCCGTGGCCCATCTGTTATGCGTCTGCGCGCTCGCGGCCCAGTGGTGGCAAAACCGGCCCGCGGTGGCCGCTCACGCCGCGCTCCCCCGCGCCCAGGCCGCAACTTGGGCTTGGGCCAGGAATTCCCATTCCCACCTGGGCTGCTTTCGGTCTGAGCTCTGCCGACCATCGGATGTCATCGGACGGTTCGCCGTGCATTTCGTCCGATCAAAATCGCGCTGCGGCCGCTTGCGCCCTAACCCTAACTTCATTTGCGTTCTCTCCCGTCTCCTCTCCTCTCCTCGCCGCGGCGGAAAAAAGAGGGATAGCAGAGTGGTGCCGCCGTCGGTCCCCTCGCCGGCGAGCGCGCTCGCCCAAGGCTGAGCGTGCCACCGTCGAGCGGTCTGGGCGACGGTCCCCTTGACCCCGCGCGGCTCCACTCCCCGAACCCTAACTACATTTCTTTTCTTCTCCTTCTCCCTCTACGCCACCCACTGTAGCCGCCGCAGCCGCTCACACCTGGGAAAACTCCGACGGCGCGGAAGGTGACGGCGCCACCGTGGTACCCCTCGCCGGCACATGCGTGCGGCCGGAGCTGCGCGCGGCGCCATCGAGCGGCTCTGCGGTGGTGCCTTATGGCCCGAGGCGGAAAACGAACGGCGGCGAGACTTTGCTCTTCCCGCGCGGTGTGCAGACGACGACCAGTGGTGGCGACGGGACGGCCGGGCCCTAGGTAGGAACCCCTTCTATCCGTTCCCTTCTTCTTTCTCAGCTTTTCTTCCCGCGCTGCGTCCAATCGACGGACGGCGGTGGTGACGGGACAGCCGGGCCCCAGGTGGGAACCCCCCTCTCCATCCTTGCTTCTCTCTCTAGTGTTAGGGTTAGGGTTAGTGTTAGGGTTAGGGTTGGGGTTTCTGATCCGATTTGAATCACTTCTTTCTTGATTTCTTTCATGTTTTCTACCCCAAACTGGATCTACTCACTAGAACATGGTTCTGATACCATTGATAACATTTGTACTACCTCTAGGTGTAGATCAGTGGGTAGAACTTGACTTAGACAATACCTTGTTAAGTACCTCATCGAGAGGCAGTCGCGGCCATGGCGCCGCCGATAAGGTAGCAGCAACGTGGAGGCGTGGTCCAATGGCGGCGGCGAAGGCGATGGTGCTTCCCGTCACTCACAGCACACCCTCTCGATCGGTCTAGGGTTAGGACATCGGTGGGGCGCTGACGGCTGCAGTTAACCTCGTACCTTGCGCCTCGGCCCCCACCTTTCTCTTTATAGCGTCGTGCAACAGGGGCCGATCAGTCAGGAGAACGGCTGGCGTCCCCGACCAGGGCGCGGATCAAGGGTCCAATTAGCCGTTGGGCCAACTGGTAGAGATCAATCTAACAGATGCATGTGCCTGTACCGAATTAGCACGCAGTAGAGGACGAGGCTGTTTTCCACTACTAGCATGTTGGGGAGGCATGCGTCGCTAGTTTCCTTGGAATGAATTAATTTAATTATTTCAGTTGTACTCCGATCCATTAGCTAAGAATAGGATGCTTGGTGCCGGTAGATTTTGAGCTGGTAGTTGAGCTACTAAGACCTGTATGCACATTGAGTTTGAAGCGGAGCAGGAATGACTTCTTCCATAATATAGTATCGATTTTGCGTTGCTTGCTCCAACAGATTGCATTGATTGGTATGTATGGAGACATTATTGAAATGACAGCTGATGTTGAGAGAACCAAATTGAAGTTACTGTGCCACATCACTACTGTGCATACATGGGTAGGGTTATATGGGTGAAAATGAAACTACTCCCGAGTCCCAAGTTACTACTGCTGCTTATGTACGTGTAGCTGACCCTGACAAAGGGGGCACGGCCGGTGACATTGTCGTTCACTGATCTTGCAGCAGTAGCAGTTGTTGGAGTTAGAGGAGGTGAAGCGAAGACACCTGCAAACCTGAGGGGCTCCTGCATCGTCGACAGCTCTTCCTAAAGAGTCGGATGGTGCCGGTGATGCATCGGCATCGGCATCGGCTGGCCACCAGCACCACCTCGTAGGCGTCGGCGGTGCGGACTTCCTGAGCCAGGGCGTGCAGGAGTAGCAGCAGAGCCACTGCATGCAATCGGTGAGGTCCGGCTTGCCGCAGCAGGCGCGGTTCTCGGGGAGACCAAAACTCCTGCGCATCTGGATCCTCCAGAAGCCGCCGTAGAGCGGGCCGAGCACGCAGAGGAAGATGCCGGCCAGCCCCAGCGCGTCCCTCCACGCTGACGGCCGCCAGGTCGAAGATGAAGAAGGGCGCCAGGCAAAAGAGCACGAAGGTGGCAACATGCACGTACATGTTGCCCAAGCCGAGCCTGCTCATGTTCCAGCCGAACACGCAGCAGCTGCAGAACACCGACAGGTAGGCCAGCAACATGTCGTCCCACATATCCTGGAACAGCCCACCGACCCACTGCGGCTCAGGGGAGCTGCCAGTCTCGCCATGGTCTTGTCGTGGCGCCAACGAGTACCTCCTCTGAGTCTCGGGCGTTTTCCGTTGGAGCTGTGACTCTTTGTCTACCTCTGGTTGGGCCTCGTAGTCTTTCCCAAGAGGGCTGCTGCATGTTGTCTAAACTCACAGGTACATGCATTGCTTGTATCCAAATTGCGGTGCAGACATCTATTATTTAAAAAAAGTTTCTCCAATCCAATTAATATAAGGCTTCGTTTCCATTTGATTTAGAATTGTCGTGCACTGCACCCTTGTCAATAAAACTGTAAAACAAATTATATTTATATCTTTTGTACTCTTAAATTTCAGCTTTATCTCATGGTGGGTGGTTTTTTTTTTGGCAGATATCTCTTTTTTGGTTGTATTTATTAATTTGTTTTTTAATGTCCTATAACTAAAAAGAATAAAACATGGACATTTTTTGATGTGACATTTATTTTGGTTCGTCCGTCTGCCCCCACGCCTACAATCCCGCACCCATCGCTCCCTCAGTCTGCCTTCCCCTGCGATCCCCTGCCGCTCGCCGCGCGACCGCGTCCACGCCGCAGAAGGAAAGCCCGATCCGTACGATCACCGTGAGTTACCGAGCCGACGGCTCCCCCTCCTCTCTCTCCTTCTCCCTCCCTCTCCCTCTCTCTCCTGGAGCGGCGGCGCCCTCGGCACGCGGTGCGTGGACAGCCGGTGACCGTCGCCGCGGCTGCGCTGCATCCTCATGGTAGTCCGCGGCCGTTTGACGAAACCCTAACTGCCTCTTCCTCGCCGCCGCCGATAGCGGCTCAGCTCGGTGGAAGCAGAGCCGTCGACGGCGCTCCCTGGCTAGACCTCGCCCTTGCCTATCTGCTCATCTCCACCCGTCCTTCCCGCTGCAACTACCTCTATTCTATGATTGCCGTGGATTGATGTGGGCTGCCTCATTTCAGATTTCTTGCGTAGGGTTTATGGATTGATATATGGGTTGCTCTACTTTGGCATTTTCCCCTTTGATTTTGGGTTTCTATATTTGATTTGTGATTCAAATTCACGGATCTGGTGTATGTACCTAGAGATTTAGCCATTTAGGCCTTCAGATGTGGAGCGTCATGTCCTTATCTACATTTTTTTGTTTTGCTTCATTTCCTAATCCTATTCCCGTTTGATTTATCCAGATTTTTTCTGGCTGCGGATGGATGGACCTGAGGTCTCATCTTTGCCTTTCTGATTTTATCATTGGATCAGGATTTTTTTTTCTTGTGCTCATGTTCATGTTGTACTATTTCAGTTTCCTTGCTTCCTAATATTTTTTTCTTCTTTTCTCTTGGTAACTGCACTTCTTGATTTCCTTTTGTTGTGCAAGGTACAAACTTAAACTATGCGTTCCTCTGTACAAATTGACCTACGCTAAAAAATCTGGGACTAAAAGGTAATCCATTGATAGTTGCATTGAATTGAGGTTACCAGTTTTTAGTTACAACACAAGTCACTGTCTTAGCTTACTTTTCTAGAAATTGTGCTTTTGGGTTCAGCAAGTTGAAAAAGCTTAGGATTGATGTTAGTTAACTGAAATTTGTTATGCGGAGAAGGCAACATGCTTCCTTTTATTTCTACACTTCACTCATGAAGTAATGCAGGTAATTGTTTTTTCATGTCTAAGTTTGATTGCAGGAAAGGGATAGAGTTTACATCCTCCTCACAATATTGAAGCCCTTTTATGCTCTCAACAATTTAACCGTATCTTATCTGCTGCTAATTCAGGGTCATTTCGGTGCGTAGGTGATTGAAAAATTCTTTTCTCCTTACTTTAGCTCCATGAATATTATCTGAAAGGTACCGTATTTACTCCTTCATTACAATCAAGGGATTTCATAGCATATTCACTCTTTTCTTACTCGAGGATTAGAAGTAATGATCCATATCAATTGACATTAAGAGATAAGATAGTGTCCATCCATAAATTAATATTTGTAAGCATGCACAGGCAAGCTATTTGTACACATAATTGTTTTAACTATTTTTCATACAACACTTTTTTTAACAGCATGTTGTTACATTTAGGTCTGCAAGAGTGTTGATATATTTTGTAGAACTTTCTCTAGAGTCAATTTGGCTGAGTATATTACCTTAGGTACCATTAGGTTGTGATAAAAATGATATGCTTCTTGTGATTGCTTTTCATTTGATGCTAGCAAATTTAATTTAACCAAATCAGTCTTCATCTATTGCAGGGGTGCATGTGTGATGATTAATGCTAGAATGATTTTTGTGATCCTACCCTGTGCTCCTGGAGGTAATGGTCCTTCCATTAATTTGTGATGTTTCATAAGTCAGTTCTCTCCTGTCTCCTACTACAATAGACCTTTCTCCAATTATAAAAAATGATGATAGGCTTCAAATCATATATTTGTTTACTTTATGGAAACAGAAGAACAGAAGCCTATGGTACTTATCAATTTGAACATGCTCACGCACAGTTTGTCCAGTATTCAGTTTGATTAGTAGCAGCTCCTTTTTATTTTTTCTCAGTATATTTAGTTTGTTCTTTTGGATTAGGATACAGAGCATTGATAAGGTTTCATATGGGTGTCTTTGCTTCTTCAGGCAGCGCACTATATCATTTGTAGATCTTTTTGCAGATTTCAGATAAAGGTACATATTCTCAATTTACCGTTCTTTAAGTTTTGTCAGCCTCATTGAACCATACTTATGTGCTTTTATGAGCCACAAAAAGTGTAAATCTCTGTGCTGTTTTTTTATATATTGTGCTAGGTAAGTTGCAGAGCTATCCCATTAGATGATCAAATGAGCAATTATTGTGTAGACTGCTATTAAGAAATTTTCCATGCTCCAATTACAATGTCTCTTTACCCAATGGAGCGACTGAGCAAAATTTGAATACCATTTTTACAGCTTCCTTCTCTAGCCTTGCCGATGCTACTGGATGCTTCAGGGTTCCTTGCTGGTGGTTGTGCTGCTGTTACCATGGTTAGAAGAATAGATAGAGCACTGCAATTTGTGCACTCATGATACTCTTTCAGGATTTCAGATTTTTTTTCCCAATTTTCCTTCGGTCTCTGTTTTCTTAAGTGAGGCTCATCTCCGCTTTCTCGTCTCTCCAGACATTGTAGTTCTAAACATTGTTTTCTCATCTCTCGAGACAACCTATCTTAGTATTCACAGAGAACTTTCGTAGGCTAAAAAATCTGACCCTCTGTGTTATTAATTAGGAAGCTAAAACTTAAAAGGCAATAATAATGAACGGGGTACCTGCTGAAAGAAAGAACAAGAGACAATGTAGGGTGTATACTTCATTCTTAAACTGTAGAGGTCTGTACTGAACAATATTGGTGCCTACTGTACGGTGTATACTTCATTCTTATTTTTAAACTGTGCGTGAAAGAAAGAACAAGAGACACTGTAGTTCGATTTCTGTAATTTTCCTCCTTTATTCTGTCTGTTTCCTCCTGATTTAGCCTAGTTCAGCTCCATAGAGTTTCCCTATCTTCTGCATTGCCCTGAACTCACCAGGTCATATTTTCTGCTGCCTGTGTCAGCTGGTGCTCCATCTGTTTGTTTCCTGCTGAGGTTGCCACCTTTTCCCTTTTTTACTTTCCGATTCCTATTTTTGTGTTCGTTCAGTTAGTTCCATGTTTCCATATTTTTATAATGTGTATATTCCACTACTACAAAAAGGATTTGTAGCAATGCCTCCCTTTTTTTTTTGTAGGAGTGGCTCTATACAAATGGTGCCCAAACGAGCCGCCGCCCTTACGAATGGCTCGATTTATAGGGTCGGATTTGATTGAGCCGCCCCTACAAATAGACGTCGAATAGTAAAAATTAAGCTATAAAATTCAAATTTTTTCAAACGACCTCGGATGGAGAAATAACAAAAATAAAAGTTGTAGATCTCGAAAAGTTATGGAATTTTGTTGTTTATAACTTTTTGATTGGAAATCATTTACTGTTTCAAAATAATGTTTAAAATTTAATTTTGAAATTATTGAAGAACTCTAATTTCTCTTTTTAATCTCTGGCTATAACTTCTAACTAGACAACAGCCTACGGGATATAATGGGCCGGTCAAACCTACCATTTGGTGGAAAGACTGTTGTCCTTGGTGAGGATTTCAGACAGGTCCTCCCTGTTGTGCGGAAAGGATCCAGAGCTCAAATAGTTGATGCTTCTCAACGAAGGTCATATCTTTGGGAATCCATGCGCCACCTAAAGCTCGTCCGCAACATGAGGGCTCAGAGTGACTCGTGGTTTGCAGATTATCTATTGCGCATTGTTGGTGGAACGAAAGAGGTTAACGGAGATGGTAATGTACGTATTCCAGACGAGATATGTGTCCTGTACTCTGGCGATGCCGAGAAAGATCTTCATACATTGATCAGACATCATCTTTCCAGATCTAAATGTAAACATGGCGGACAAAGACTACATCACCACCAGAGCGATTTTATCTACACGTAACGATTGGGTGGACATGATCAATATAAAAATGATTGATATGTTCCAGGGCGGCGAGATGGTGTATCACAATTTTGACTCCGCGGTAGATGATCCACATAACTACTATCCATTGGAGTTCCTTAACAGTTTGACCCCCAACGGGCTGCCTCCACACGTCTTGAAGCTCAAGCTCGGGTATCATGTCATATTGCTTAGGAATATTGACTACCAATGGGCTATGCAACGGTACAAGGCTGGTGGTGCGGGGGTTTCGAAGAAATACAATCGACGCTGAAATCGTGGTGGGGCAGCATGCTGGGAAGCGGATATTCCTTCCTCGAATACCGCTATGCCCGTCTGATGATGAGATGTTCACGTTCCAGTTTAAGAGGAAGCAGTTTTCTATCGGGCTGAGCTTTGCCATGACTGTCAACAAGTCACAAGGCCAAACTATCCCGAACATGGGTATGTACCTACCCGCACCGGTGTTCTATCACGGTCAGTTGTACATTGCAATGTCTAGAGCCATGTCAAGAACCAATATTAAGATCCTTACCCTCCCGCCTGATGCGGAGGCACAAGAGGAGGAGGCCAAAAAGACAGAAGAAAAATGCTAAAAAGAATGCCGAGAAAAAAAAAGAATGCATCAAATAAAAAAGATAAGGATAAGAAGACACCAATAGCGGATGGAACTTTCACGAAGAATATTGTATTTAAGGAGGTTCTAACGCCATAGGCGAGGTAACAGAACATTACTAACGTATACAATGCATTTTTTTCCTAGGTGTTTTTAAATGATTTATCAGACTCTATATGGAGATATTGTATATACACTTGTGTGATGGCATAATAAAAATTGAACATGTGTTATATTATTGTTATAAAAATGACACTTTGAGTGTTTTGTTCATAATATTTCGTTTTGTAACCATTCATAACTATTACACATGTATGTTCTCAAAACCATGAGTTTTATCGACTTTCCCCACTTTTCTCATGTGCCAATGTATGATCAACCGAATTAGCACATCCATAATTACAAACATAAATTAGTTGAATAAAACCAACGAAGCAAGTTAGCGATAATAATGAAAAATAGTGCTAAACAACACCATACCAGTGGTCGTGGGATGGTACGATCGTAGTGGCGTTGGTTCCGCGCATTCAGGAGGATAGCTCCTTTGTATTTTTCATTGTTGCACCAGGGTCATTAGTTTGTGAGCACGAAAGAAATGGATATTAGAGATTTCTTTCTGCCAATATAAAACATTATCTTATCCACATCACGAAAAGGTCTATAAAGTAGCGTTTGTGAGCGTGCGACGCCACGCACTCCGTGACTATGTTAAATTCATAAACTTTGCTTTTTAGATTAAATGTTATTTTAACATGGATATTTAATTTTTACAGTATTATTATTTTATTGTACGATCCTATGTTTTTAGTACCAGACGTTAGCTATTCTGTGCCGACGCACGGACAAGGACAAGAAGGAAACAAAAAAATCGAGCACGCAGGCGCTCTTTTTTGGCATTGGCGCTGCACGCGGCGGTCTGCGCATACCGCCGTGGCCGGGCATTGATTGAGCCCCGACCCCCGGATCGGAGCCTGCCTTTTCTTTTCCTATAAACAGAATGTGATCTAAATGTTCACCGTAGCAGTGATTTTTTGTATTGACCCGGCCCGGCCCAGTCCAGCGGTGAGAGGAGGAAATAAATTATAGAAAACCCTCGCCTTTGCCCTCTGATGATGTCCGCCAGCGAGCGGCGACGACCAACCCGGGGCGGTGCCGGTGCCGGTGCCGGTGCGCGGCCGAGCCTTCCTCCACATCCATCCCTCTTCCGCCTCGGCGCGCCCCATCTTCCACGTCTACTGCAAGAGACGCGTGGTGATCACCGAAGGGGACTCCGATCCGGCACGCCGGTGCTGGCTGCTGAGGGGGCACAAACCCGTGGAGGATTCGGCACCGGATCTAGAAGAGTATTTTCGAGTTGCTGCAGGCGCCGGATCTACGAATACAAGTTTCTCCCGCGTGGTGTCCAATGCGCTGCGCTAACCAGAAATGGAAGTTGCGGGACAATGATTAGATAAATTTCCTAAAATAGACTGTGCTTCCGGAAGCCAAAAATAGTGCACATCCGTGTGAATGAGTTGCCTCTCCACACGGGTACAATGATTACACACGGGTGAAATGAAACTACTCCCAAGTCCCAGAAGTTGCTACTGCTACCTATGTACGTGTAGCTGACACTGACGAAGGGGGCACGGTGACGCCGTCATCCAGTGACCTTACAGCAGCAGCTGTTGGAGTTAGAGGCAGCGAAGCGAAGACGCCTGCAAACCTGAGGGGCTCCTGCATCGTCGATAGCTCTTCCTGCAGAGTTGGATGGTGCCGGTGTTGCAGCGTGTCCTGCACCACCAGCACCACCTCGTAGGCGTCGGCGGTGCGGACTTCCTGAGCCAGGGTGCAGGAGTAGCAGCAGAGCCACTGCATGCAGTCGGTGAGGTCCGGCTTGCCGCAGCAGGCGCGGTTCTCGGGGAGACCAAACCTCCTGCGCATCTGGATCCTCCAGAAGCCGCCGTAGAGCAGGCCGAGCACGCAGAGGAAGATGCCGGCCAGCCCCAGCGCGTCTCTAACTGCCTCATCGTCCACGCTGATGGCCGCCAGGTCGAAGATGAAGAAGGGCGCCAGGCACAAGAGCACGAAGGTGGCGATGTGGACGTACATGTTGCCCAAGCCGAGCCTGCTCATGTTCCACCCGAACACGCAGCAGCTGCAGAACACTGACAGGTACGCCAGCGACATGTCGTCCCACATATCCTCCAACAGCCCGCCGACCCACTGCGGCGAGCTGCCGGCGGACTCGCCATGGCCTTGTCGTGGCACCAATGAGTACCTCCTCTCAGTCTCGGGCGTTTTCTGTTGGAGCTGTGACTCTTCGTCTACCTCCGGTGGGACTTGTGCCTCGTAGTCTTTGCCAAGAGGGCTGAGGTTGTTGTACAGCCCAGCGACGGCCGGCGCGCAGATGGCAACCGATATGGTGAGGGCCACTCCGATCACCGGACGCTGTGGCCGTCGGTAGCCAAGGTTGAGGCCGCAAAGCGCATACTGGGCGAAGCAGTTCAAGTGGAGCAGCAGGATGACAACCATCATATGCTTCCTCTCGTTGGGCTTGCAGGTGCCGTCCTTGCAGTATACTTGCCGGAGCTGATGCATGTCGCCGGCTCTCCACCGGCACAGCAAGGCGAGGTGGTAGAACCTCATCGGGTGCTGGTAGAGGCACATGAGGGTGAAGAGCGCGTTCAGGATCTGGTTGTTCACCTCGAACCACGTGTCTCGCTGCGGCTTGTTTGGCAGCACGCGGTTGAGCATCCCCGTCATCACCATGAAGAGGATGGCGCCTGAGACGCCCACGGCGAGGATCCAGACGAACAGAGCCATGTTCATGGGGTTCCGAATCCATTCCTTGGACTTGTCCCACAGAGAGCCCCAGTCGATCTTCTTCACAAACGGCACCCTGAAACGTCGACTTGAAGAAGAAGAAGATGATGGTCTCTGAGTCTGAGATGATGCTAACGACGAGCGGAAAGACGACCCATTATTTCTGTGCCCATCTCCAAGCATTTGTCGGGTGGAGGAAGAGGAGGGTGATGAGGTGGACTGCCAACCGGACTCGGATCCTGCATCGTAGTAGTACTTGTATGCATCGGAGACTGAATCCTGCATGTGGTCAAATGGGTTGTGCCCATTTCCATTGTCATAACTGACATTACTGGGTTTATCCGGTAATCCTGCTGTATGTTGTTGGCGTGAATGATCAACACTGTCACCAAGTTTATGTCTGGGATCATCGGTGACACCACCCAAAACGACCATCTCGTACCAGCTAACTGATGAGGAGGAGCTCCGATGAATGGAAGCAGCAGCTGCTCCTAGCCTCCCTCAATCTAAAAGTAAAATGCCAAATAATGAATAATCAGTGCCAGTACAGCAGAGTACAGGAAAGCACTAGTACTAGGTAACTTGTCAATTTGTAGAACTTGATCTGAATCGAGTTTCGTGAAACGAAATGGCCAACGGTGCATCATGATGTTACAAGACATTCACTTTGTAATTCTCTGTTTTCGTGGTGTGTGCAGTTAGCCAGTTACTACATGATTAAGGATTAACGCAATTATTAAAAACCAATAGTTGAATGATGGCAGACATTAAAAAACACCTTCCTTTTCAATTCGTGGTGGATGAGAAAATTTTGCACAAGAAGAAAAAGACACGGCCAATTCTGCTCAGAGGGAGGAGTTGCTTGATTGATGAACATATATATGCAGTATATATAATAACTGAATTAAGCACACGGATTCCATTCAGCAGTTCAGTTTTACGCTAAGACAAGAACTATTATGCTAATTTTCTTGGTAATATCTAGTAGTTACGAACTATACTCCTACATAAATAAATAGATTTTATTTATAGGAGAAGAAGAAGCAAGCTTAAGGGATTTGGGATGGAAGAAGAAGCAAGCTTAAGGGATAAGGGATTTATAGGAGAAGAAGAAGCAAGCTTAAGGGATAAGGGATTTATAGGAGAAGAAGAAGCAAGCTTATACCATAAATCAGGAGGGGCAATTCCTCAAGACCTCTCAAGGGTAGGAATTATTTACTCACCTAGCTTGATGGAAGGGATTTGGGATGGACGGAGCTGAGCACGCCAGGGCCCAGGCCCCCGGAGCGAAGCGTAGCCTAGCTGCAGGGGAACCCAATCCAAATCCGAGTCGACGGAGACGCAGGGAGGAAAGGATGCAGTGGAGCTGGATCGCCTTCTCGCCTCCATCTAACTAGAATCGGAAATGGAATTTGGGAGGCGGCCAGAGGCCAGAGCTAGTTTTCCGAGAGAGAGCTGATGGCAATTGGCAAACAAGAAAGGTTGCTTGGACGCCTCACCTCCGTCGACAAGTTCAAGGTCAATCTTGTTGGGCTGCGCCTTCGACCGAGTCCACCTGGAATCAATTTTGGCTTTTTCATTCAAACAAAACCAGCCAGCGGCTTTTAAAATGGCTTTGCCTTTCCCCGTTGCCTTGCGTCCTACAAGTCGGGTCAATTTAATTTGCAAAAAAAAAAGGTTAGTATGATCAAAAGAGGTTTCACTACAGTACACTAGTGCTAGTATATTTTTTTATTAGCAAAGTTCAGAAGATAGAATATTATGGTCATGGAAGGCTACAATTAGAAATTCACTCCAATTCCTCCTTATTTATTCCCCTTGTTATTCATTTTCTCCAACAGATAACAGTGCAAGGACTGTCTTCAACATTACATTTTTTTTATTTGTTCTACTTATCACTTTATTAGTCTGTTTCAACCACCAAAAACAATCAGGTCAAAGCCATTGGTAACCAGGGCAAGTACAGCAGCAAATTTACATCAGGTTTAACAAGGCATGCTATGGATCATCCTTAAACAACAAACAAGAAGCGAGCTGTCCTGTCCAGCAAAAGAACAGCAGCTCCAGCAGTGCCTCTATCCTCTAGTCCTTTTCTCGTCTACTGTACTATACAGCCATCTCAAGGCCTACGGGGATGGAAATTCGGCAAATTTCCATCGGAGGGGGAAATATGACAACCTAAAAATTGGATTCACAAGGAAGGTGGCAGATGTTCTATTGCTTCACTGCAATATGGACGGAACATTTCCTGTTGTGTGGTTTCAGTTTCTTTGCACCATACATGTATGACAACCTAAAAATTGGATTCACAAGGAAGATGGCAGGTGTTCTGTTGCTTCTCTGCACTAAATTTCCTGTTGTCTGGTTTCAGTTTCTTTGCACCATACATGTTAACCAGGTGAAAGGTAGGTTATCCTCTGGAACCCACCATGGTTTTCTTCTCCTCTATTGATTCTCTGGACTTGCTCTCATCTTCGATCATCGCCTTCTTGGCAAGCTCGTAGCCTGCAAAGTTCATTGCGCCAAGAGGGGCAATCCAGAAGAAGTGGGGGATCGCGCCCTTAAAAAGCCCAAGTGGACCCTCATTTCTAAGGATGGAGAAGACTATCATCTGCATAGACACTGGTGTGCCTGGAGGGGCAGTCATCATCCGCGTCTTCATCACGTCAAATGGAGTGGTCACTATTGCCGCAAGTCCTCCAGACAATGCTCCCACTGCCACTGTTTCCCATGCATCCAAGTCTCTCTTCAAAACATGCTGTGCTGCCTGCAAAACCAAGGCGGACATCATTAAGCCCTTGTTTAGTTGGATCCCAAAATCCAAAAAGTTGCTACAGTATCTGTCACATCGAATGTTTACGGCTCGTGCATGGAGCATTAAATGTAGACGAAAAGAAAAACTAATTGCACAGTTTGGTGGGAAATTGCGAGACGAACGTTTTAAGCCTAATTAGTCAATGTTTGGACACTATTTACCAAATAAAAACGAAGGTGCTACAGTAGCCCCAAAATCCAAATTTCGCGAACTAAACAAGGGCTAAATATGTCAATAAGCAAGGCATAGTGGTACTGACATGACAGATACAGCTATTATTTACAAATTATGACAATCAAAACCACTAGTGGCACTAGTAAGTGGTAACTGACTAAATGAGTGAAAATTTCTACCCCTAACGCAGCTCCATTTGGTACCAACTTTCATGTGTAACAAAGAAATAAATCAAGCCGCAGGTATTTACATAGGGTGAATTGGATTCTTGCTCTTACAATTTTCAGAAGTTGGAGATTTGTCCTTATAATTCGAGGAATTGGAGATTTGCCCTTCATATTCTTGCCCTCCCTGAGCTTTGGCCTTTTCTACGTATGAAGCCTTCTTGGACCCACTTGCAACACTTGTATGTCTGTATTGGACCAAAATGCCCCCCTGGACAAGAGGAAAAGGGAGAGGCGAACGGCTGAAGCCACATCCATCCATCTCCCGTGCTTTTCCCTTCTCCCTCCCGTGTTCTCTCTCCCTCCCGTCTCTCTCCCTCCTGTGTTCTTCCCCTTTCTTCCTCAACAAACCCTAGAACTGGAGAGTGGAGACAGCGGGCGATTGGAAGCCGACGCGCGACGATAGGATCTGCGGCTGCGACGAACCCTAACCACCCGTGCGTGTCCAGTGGTGGCGATGGAGGCGCCCTGATGGAGGGACCGGAGTCGGGCGCGCCGATTTGCCGCACTGGTGCGGCAACGATGGAGAACACTGCTCCTAGGTAATCTTTCCTCCTCCTTTCCCTTGTTTAATTGTGGTGACCACAGTTCCCTTGATTTGGTGGAATCGTTTAGCTGTGCATGTATACACTTTGATTTGGAGTTTGATTTACTGCATGGTAGGGATGGGATGTTTGTGCTAGAGGTTAAAGTCCAAGGTTTTGCTTCCAAAGATTCTGCTAGTAGGAAATGTTACACAAAAGGCCATGCGTTTAAGTGGGTTGTGGAGTATGGGTCAATGTTACTGGACTTACTGTTGAAAAATCTGGCAACTGAATTGAATCTGAGCAGTAACCAGACACCCACTGTTTGGTTCTTTGACAAAAGATTGAATGAGTATGCCAGAATAGTGGGTGAGATTCAAATGCTAGATTTGTTTGAAATGTATAAGGAGGAGATGAGCTGTGAGGTTGTGGTAGGTGTATTCGATAGGTCAATTTGTGTGGAAGCTGAATTTGATGCCATGGAGCCTATATGTGTGGTTCCTCATGATGATGCAAATGTTCAATTAGAGGCAGAGGCAGCTGCCAACATGTCTAAAGAACCCACTAATGCTGCTCCTGATAATCCAGAGGCAGCTGTTGATGTCGAGCCAGATAGAGAACCCGATATATTCGATAGGTCAATTTGTGTGGAAGCTGAATTTGATGTCATTGAGCCTATATGTGTGGTTCCTCATGATGATGCAAATGTTCAATTAGAGGCAGAGGCAGCTGCCAACATGTGTAAAGAACCCACTAATGCTGCTCCTGATAATCCAGAGGCAGCTGTTGATGTCGAGCCAGATAGAGAACCCGATATATTTGATAATGCTGAGGAATATGTGGGTGTTGATGATGAGGCCATGTATGGGATTGTGCCGGTTGCTCCTCAATTTGCAAAGCCAACTGACAATTCTAACACTAATGTTAGGGCTGAGCCAACTTATGCTGAGCCATCTGATCCATTCTTCCATGTTAGGTAGAGGCAGAGGTGGATGATGCTGACCCTCTCGAGGTCCAAGTACTGCATGATCCAAACAACCCAAAAATAGAGGTGGGGGCGTTGTTTCCTGATATAGTTGCATTCAGAAAAGCAATAAGGCACTATGCTGTGAACAAGGGGTTTGAGCTTGTTGCTGGGTACAAATCAGATAAGTCAAGATTCACAGCTAGGTGTGCTGCTGAGAGATGCCCTTGGAGAATACATGCTTCCACCATTTTTTATAAGAAAACTGTACAGGTACATTCTTTGTAGTTGTTGTTTTGTATTTGATAAATGTTCTTGTTTATATTTGCAAAAACATTACCATGTCTATCTGTCTTTCTGTAGATCAAAAAGCTTCCTTCAGATCACGATTGTCCTACCACCAAGCTTAGAGTAGGGAGAATGGCTTCCCAGGGCTGGTGTGCAGATAGACTTGGAGATTGGGGAAAGAAGAATCCAACAAAGAGAGCAAAGGAAGCAAAAGAGAAATTGGAGGGTGACTTTGGAATTAAACTAAAGTACTCAAAAGCTTGGTCTGGATTGAAGGTCGCCTTGGATAAAGTTCATGGTACGTATGAAGAGAGCTTCCAACTTCTTTTCAATTGGGCTGCTCAACTAAAACAAAGTTCACCTGGAAGTCATGTAGACATAGAGTTAGAGAAGATTGGTAAAAAATATAGGTTCAAGAGGGTTTTTGTTGCTTTGAAGCCATGCATTGATGGATTCCTAGCTGGTTGTAGACCTTTCATTGGTGTAGATGCATCTTTTTTGCATGGAAAGTACACTGGACAGTTGGCTGCAGCAACAGGTGTTGATGGGCACAACTGGCTATTTTTGACTCAGAGACTGAGGATAACTGGACCTGGTTCCTAAAAAATCTGCACAAAGTCATAGAAGACCCACCAGAACTAGTTTTGTGTTCAGATGCTTGTAAAGGACTAGAGAAAACTATGGGGGCTGTTTTTCCACAAGCTGAAAACAGGGAGTGCATGAGGCACATGTACAGCAACTTCATGAAACACTTCTCAGGGGATGTTTTCACTGACCATCTCTACCCTGCAGCTAAGAGCTATACTGACTATATGTTTAAGTGGCATATGAACAAAATTTTTTAGTATGCTCCAGCTGCACTTAAGTACCTTGACCAGCATCATGGTAGAATTTGGTACAGAAGTGCCTTTTCTGAAGAGAGCAAATGTGATTATTTGACTAACAATGTTTCTGAGAGTTTCAATTCTCAGATCAAGCACTTGAAAGGTCTTCTCATCCATGAGTTAGTAGACAGGTTAAGGGAGCTGATAATGGAGAAAAGGTATATTAGAAGGAAGATTGGACAACAGCTGCAAGATGGGATCCTACCAGGTATTTTGAAGGAACTGAATCTTATAAGCACCAATCTGAAGGTTGTCAAGGTGAAAGTTAGTGATGATGACTTTGCTGAGGTGACACTACTTGATGATTGGAACAACCAGAGAAGACATACTGTGGATCTAAAAAATCAGAATTGTTCATGTAGAGAATGGCTGGTAACTGGCAAGCCATGCAAGCATGCCTTGGCATGGATACTGTCTAATAGAGGAATGCAAATAGCTGACTTCGTGCATGAGTGTTACTCAGTTGCTAAGTTTAGAGCTGCCTATGAAGGAAGGGTTGAACCAATGACAGACAGGTCCCAGTGGCCAGAAGTTGATCTTGGGTTCAAGGTTCACCCACCGTTGTTGGGAAGACCAGCAGGTCGGCCAAAGGTGCAAAGGGTTAGGAGTTATCTAGAGAACAATCCCAACAAGAAGAAAGTGAGATGCAAACGGTGTGGAGGTTTTGGACACTTCGAGAAGACCTGCAAGCTTGACATGGTTGGAGAGGATGATGAACTTGCTAGACCCAACAAAAGGCAAGATTTTATTTGAATTATTTACTGTTATATGCATTTTACTAGTACTGTGGTTTAATGAAAAGTGCATTTACAGGAAGAGGACAGATGATGATGCTGGACCATCCAAAACTGATGATGCTGGACCATCCAAAGGGAATAAAAAGAAGGCTTCAAAGAAAAAGACAACTTCTAAGAAGAAAAAAACACCGTTGAAGAAGCAGAAGAAGGATGCTGCTGCTCCTTCAGCAAAGGTTATGAGAAGCCTGATAGACATGTTCTGTGGAGGACACTGAGACTGATGGTGCATTTCCAGATATTTTGTGACCTTTGTTTTGTAATATAATGTTAGTGAATTGTCAACTACATGCCTTTGATGGCAGCAAACTGTGAACTGTGTGCGATCTGTGATGGAAGTGAACAAGTAATATAATGTTAGTGAATTGTCAACTACATGCCTTTGATGGCAGCAAACTGTGAATTGTGTGCGATCTATGATAGAAGTGAACAAGTTGAAATGCTTATGTGAATGGGTGAATTGGATTCTTGCCCTTACAATTTTCAGTAGAAGTGCCCAATGTAGATGTGTATACTGTCTAGGAATGTAATATAGTAAAAAAATATACAAAAGTGGACAGCAATGTGCCTGTGTCTTCCTTTTTATTGATAAGCATATGCTGAAGCTTATAGGGTGTGTAAATTTTGTAAATGCACTGATCACAGGTAGCTCAGATGGTGGGAATGCCTGGAAGCCTCGCTGTGACCAGAACCCTTCGATCGGCTTCTACGACCAATTTGAATGACCTGATCACAGGTACGTACACATAGTTTGCTTACAGTATTTCCTTTCATCCCTGTGTTAGTTGTTGAACTGCATTTCACAATTATGAATTCAGAATGGGAGATGAGAACTATGGTTGCAAAAAGCAACCAGTGTCCAGGTCATTCAAATTGGAGATGACAAGAGCATTGCTCAATTAGATGATAGAATGACAAGAGCAAAGCTCAATTATATGACAGCATACACCACCAGATTGCTTGTTATGGTCGGCAAGACCTATGCTAGGAGAAGTGCCAAGACCTATCAGACCTAAGCATTGGCAAGACCTAAGAATTGGCTACAGCCTCAAGAGCCTAAGCTCTAACATTGCTCAAATAGATAACAGAATGGCAGCAAGGCTGCAAATTCCAAACTCAATTATTAGCAAATAGCTATTGTCATACATCTGATAGGCAAAAGCCACACACACGGCTACATCACTTCCAAATTGTGCTCAGAATACAACCAATGACTACACCTACACACACGGCTACAATAATGACATAGTCCTTCTTTAGAATCTCTACTTGCACCTTCAACTTCGAGACATCATTCACAGCATTGTCAAGTTTTGCCTTTATTTTATCGAAATCTTCCTTGAACTCTAGAATAGGGTCGACAGACCCATGTCCACCATCTGCACAACTGGGAAGGATCGCCTTCTTCCACCAAATTGGATGCTGCTCTGGATTACGTAGGACATCTTCATACTGCGTCTCGGACATGATGATGCTGCATGTAGTTGGGTCATCCTGCAACCGATGAAACCATACCTTCATGACCACCATCCAAAAGCACAAAATTGAACAAAAAAATTTGACTTACTTTGATGTTGTTCGGACACTTGACGAAGGTCTGGCCAAAAGTGGCCTGCTGCTTGCTTCGGATCCGTACTAATTTCACCTTGCAGTGTGGGCAGTCCACGAGTGGGGCGAAAGCCGAGCTCTGGATGCCCCCCGAGCTGGAGCCAGCAGCACCTCCTCCCATATACTGACTGCCACTCATCTGGGCAACAACAGGCACCATATGCACATGACAAAGACAGGCGGGCGTCAACGGCGATAAGAAGCAGATGCGCCAAAGGTCGGGCCACGACGACAATGGGGTGTACCAGGGAAAAAAGGAGAAGAATGGGGCACCTCCAATCGCCGTTGCCTTCAATCGCCGGCGTCGCCTTCAATCTGCGCGGCCACCGCCTCTCGCCGCTCGGCCGCCTCCAATCGCCGCGCGCCGACCTCAAGGAGCCGCGCGCCCAGCTCCAATCGCCGCGCGCGCCCACCGCCTATTCCCCGCGCGCGTGCCTCCAGTCGCCCGTGCGCGCCCCCGCCTCGACCAGTCACCTCCAGTCACCCGAGCGCTAGCCTCCAATCGATGGCTAGGGTTCTTCGATTGAGGTAACGAGGAAGAACATGGGAGAGAGAAACCGGTGAGGGAGATAGAGAGAAGACCGTGGGTTCAATACCCGTTCGGTTGAGTTAAAGATTGATGGGACCCAGGGGCATTTTGGTCCAATACAAAAATACAAGTGCTGCAAGTGGGTCCAAGAAGGCTTCATACGTAGAAAAGGGCAAAGCTCAAGGAGGGCAAGAATATGAAGGGCAAATCTCCAATTCCTCGAATTGTAAGGACAAATCTCCAACTTCTGAAAATTGTAAGGGCAAGAATCCAATTCACCCATTTACATATGCAAGTAACAAACTTCCATTAGGCTACCTTTCTAGAGTCAGAGGAATGGTAAATTTTTTGGGGGGTTTTCCAAACTGTAGAACTGATAGTAAGCTCAAAATCAGCCAAAGGTAGTATCTGACTTGTTAACAACATAGGGATTTGAGAATGCCACTTGAAGGTCTGGTGAAAACATAGAATCAATAAAAAACTGAGGATACCTTCTTAGCTTCCGCATAGAGGCACATTCCAGCGACATAGAACGGAACCTCGCGACAGAGTGTGGCCCTAGTGCCACGAAAAAATCCCTTTGGGCCATCTTGTCACATGGTGCCAACAATTGCCTCCCCTACATTGTTGAAGATTCCAGCTTGCAAACGCTGCTTAAGAACCTCACAAAGTATACCAGTCCCTAGGACTGTGCTGCAGAAGGAAGCCATTGATTGCACCTATGGAACAAAAAGCCAATCATCAAGCAATTCCACAAAGCACAATAATTATTGCGGAGACCAGAAAGTTTCTGTTACAAATACTAAGTTCTGTTCTATCATGAGATTTATAAGGTGCTCCAGGTCCCTTTATTATAGAGAATATAGAGTTTGCACAAGTACTGGAGTAGTAAATCGTACCTGAATCTCTGGAAGTGTCGGAGCGACATTAATTAATACAAGCTTGCTTGCTTCAAAGATTCCTGTCCTCAAACCATGGCTGCAAATGACAGGATTTGAGTTTTGTAGCCTACAAAGAATTTTGCATATAAACCAATTAAATAGCACAGACCTTGAAAACTGGCCGAGAATTGCTGGGATAGAACCTCGATACAATCCCTGAAGCCCAATTTGTGGAAGCTTTGAAATGATCTCTGGGAATGAGAGTGTAGATGCTTGGACACGTGTCTGATACAGCAAAAAAGATAAAGAATTGAATTTGGGTATTTTGGTCAGTAGACTGAACTGTTATCTTAAACTAATCCATGAGGTTACAGATAATGCCTTGGCAAACCACATGCTTATTGATTTGTGATGGGCAATCATAGTCATGTGCTTTATTGAATCACTTGTTTGAACTAAAACGGTATAAACAAGCATGGTACTGTACCTTCATTGAATCAATAGGATGCAGCAGAGAGGTAGAGAGCGCACTTGCAAGACCTCCAGCTAAAGCAGACTTCAAAACACTTCTTGTGGATATTTCTATAGGTGGGGGAACAGCAACAATAGTAGCAGCTTCAAACAAGATGTTCCTGAATGCATTTGTAAGTGAAGAAAAGGTAAGATGGAAAAGAGAGCACCATATAATGTTGAAAGATAGTCAGAATTGGTGATAGTTGCAGAGTCACAATTCACTAAAGCCAATTCAAGCACAAGTTTCTTCTAACAGGATACATCAGACATACCGAGGATCATCCTCAAGGCGTTCTGAAGGAAGTAGAAGCATGAAGTTCCGGAAATGGCCATAGATTGATGCTTCTGAATCAGAATTTAGATACCGTAGCATGGCAATGGCATTATCTTCATTGGCCGGAAGTCCAGCACCTTTCAAGGAAGTCAAAATTTGATTCTTGTGAAGTGTTCCAGACTTGCTCAAACACAACGTGGTATATGCTTGGAGAATGGTTGCCTCCTTCTGTTCCATCAAGGATAAAAATTGCTTCCACCCAATTGATTTCGAAAAGAAGTTGCTTCTTGTATGGCGGAACAATTCTCTAGCATACCTCCTTGGAAACCGCCTCTTCCTCATTGCAATTTCGAGATCTTCTAGAGTGACTTGGCCATCACCATCTCTATCTAACTGTTCAAAGAATCGCTTTCCTGCAGCAGCAGAACATCAGCTACAAATATCACCTTATGATCTAGCTAATACATAAAAAGAGCAACCTTTTCATAAGTATCACTATGTTATGCAGAATGCTGAATTGCTGAGGCACCGATTAGAGCCATAGTTTGAAAATCCTATGATGGATATAGACCATAGCCTGACCAAAAGTGTACTAACAGGAAAAATAACAGATGGATCAATTAAAATGTCTGATAGGCATATCTTTGATAGTAGCTCACCTAAATTTTCTAGATACAGTGGTACAATAATGGATAACATCAGTACAGATTTTAGAATCTGCATATTTGAATAAGTCTAGTGATTAAATTATGCACAATATAAGAACTTCGACATAAAAACTGGCATTTCAGCCTTCTACAGAGGACTGACGGTCACTGACCTAATTTGGTGATTCCCCCGACTGGTGCCATATGGTAAAATCGATGCATGATTGGCAATTGCAGACCATGAGCCTACATACTGAAATGAGGACACCTATCTGTTCGAAAATGAAAAATGATGTTACCTTCAATTTCTGCATATCTGAAGAAATCTTGCACTGAGAAAAGCTTCTTCTTGTCAGGATGTGCATCTGCCAATGTTGATGATCTGCTCACCAGCTGCGGGACTAATTCAATGAGTTCTGTCAGTAAAACTGCCGACAACGTAGACCGCAGACGCTCCACATTCGACAAAGGAATGTTAAGCAGCCAGGCAGGCAATCTCTGTGCTGGTTGCTGTGTACCACTAGCATTGTCCACTGCCTCGCTGTCCCCAATTCCACCACAATCCTCCTGGTCGCTGTCCCCAATTCCACCACCATCCTCCTGGTCGCTTACTGGTGCTGGTGCAGGGACAGGGGACGCACCACCCATGATCCTTGCTCGTGGCGGCGGTGGCCCAACCTTTGCAAAGCCCAGGTTGGAAAGGAACCCATCGAAATCGGCCCTCTTCCCATCGATTATCTTCCTGAGAACCACAAATTGCTCGAGCTGTCGGGTAGCCAAACCAAATTCTTCACCTTTCTGCCTGCAGGCATCCTCCAGCAAGTGCAGGTTGTGGGCGAAGGCGTCGAACGCAATGCAGAGCAGGAGCTCCAGTTGCTGCTGCGGGGTGGCGCCATTGCTGTGATCCCAGTGGAGCGGCAGGGATTGTTTGCCTCCCCGCCGCTTGGGCTTGAAGCACCTGGCGAATGACTTGAGGGGCTTGTGGAGGAAGTTGGTGACGACGACGTGGAGGTGGAGTAGGCAGTCGGCCTCGGGTTCCTTGGGGATGGGATTGGGACCGGAATGGGATCCGGGGATGTGGATGACGGGAAGGTGAAGGTGCGCGATGGCGCCACGGGTGGCTGCGAGGAAGGCTTCTAAGGGGCGGTCGGGCGCCATGGGCATCAGGGACAGGCACTAGGTGGTGGTTGCTGTCCGGTGGCGGTGGACTCCGGCGAGCGGCGAGGAAGGCATAGCAGCAACCAGCAAGGCGAGTGAGGCTCGCCTCACTCAGAGGAGTTCTGAGTGGGCGACAGCCGGGTTCTTCTTCCAGTGAGGGAGACGAGAGTAGCGAGCGGTGGGCAGGCGGCGGTGGAGGCCGGCGGTGACGACTGACGAGAGGGCCGAGGTGGAGCTGTAGCAGTTGCAGACGAGACGGGAGGTGGAGAAGCGGCGAGCCACGAGACCATGAGAAATTGAGGAAACTGCAGAATTAAATTAATTTCTTGAGGGAAATTGAAATGAATTACGATATTCAGATGGATCTGCTTTTTTGGTATTTGTTTGTGTTCACTTGTTCAGGATAACTGGGAGAATGTGCTTTGCTTTTATTTTTGAAAGATAGAGTACTTTTAAGAAACATTTTAGAAAATTTCTAAATATTTTTAAATTGAGAGAATTTTTGTTATGCTACCTAATTGACCGCAGCAATGCCAATAGGTGACCAAAAATAAAGGTCTAGCTTTTATTTTTACAAAAAAATAAAGGTCCCTCTTCAAATCTGTATTAGGATAGCTTGTTTTTAAGGTTTATACTATGTAAAGATGTCAAACATTTATTACATTAGATATAATTTGAGGCTTATTATGCGCCATCAATAGATTTATTATTAGGGTAAGAGTACCTGCCTTATTATGCGCCATCAATAGATTTATTATTAGGGTAGGAGATATTATATATAGATATTTACTTGTACGGCCTTCAAAAAATGTGCCTTCCTTCTATAATCTTTTTTTTAACTCTATAATCTTTTTTTTTTTACTTATCTGTATGGCTCGAGAATAAAAATCTCTTTCTTCGCCTTCCGTTTGCGTCTCCGGTTAGCTTTGTGACCTTCCGTCAAGTTTGTTGGGTCTCCGGTGAGCTTTCCCACTCAGTAGACACGCAAAATGACTAAAACACCCTTTTGCTTATTTTGATCTCTCTCTGTTTCTACCGCAGCACAAGAGGGTGGGAAAAAAACACCGAGCGAGCGAGTACGGAGGAGGGCGCCGACGGGATCTCCGGCCAGGGGCCACCGCCGGATCCACGGCCAGCCAGCCCCCCTCCCACCCTTGGCCGGGGCCTCTTTCGCCTCGAGGTGCTCCAATCGCTCTCCCTCGCCCACAGCAAAGTCTCCGGCAACGTCCCCGCCGAGATCGCCGGCCTCCCGGCACTCCAGACGCTGGACGTCAACGCCAACGCCTTCGCCGGCGCCATCTCTCAGGGGCTCTTCGGCCGCTCCGCTCCCTACGCGACGTCTTGCTCACCAGCAACGCCTTCTCCGTCTGATGGCTGAGCAGGTGCAACTGCTGGAGCAGAGCTTCGAGGCGGTCCCATGCATGGCCGAGCGCTAAGGCCTGTGCGCCCTCCCCGTGCACACACGCACGCAGGTGCGCTGCTGTGCTTGCGCCGAATCGAACGTGCGGCCGAGCAATGCCTATGGTGAACACGTGATGTCATCTGGCCGTTTTTTCTCAGAAAAATAAATCCAAAATACACCAATACTATGCATACCTGTGGACCTGAGCCATTCATCTTCTGATATGCGGTCAAGATTAAAAGGGTCCCTACGTTTTCACCCAGTCCACAGACCAGTCCATGCAATCTTGCATTCTAACTCTGGAAACGGGAGGGGCAGCGACGCCATTTTATACCACACTTAACACCGTCAATAGCCTGAATTGGACGGAAGACCACAGAAGAAAGAGATTTTCGTTTTCGAGCTATACATGTAAGCTCAAGAAAAAAAGACCATGGAAGGAAGACACGTTTTTTTTAAGGATTATTATATATCTCCTTGTTGTTACAAGGATAAAATGGATGCGTGGCTAAACAGATAACTTCGTAACACGCAGATGTAAATGCTAACATTAATGGTAATAAATAATATAATTTTTTTACATAAAAAAGTACCAGTACCAGTTAAGTGGGCCTTTTTTTCTAAGAAAAAGAATGGACCCACATCAACGATATGGATAAGCATGGTGATGAGTCGGATGTTACTGCTCCTTTCCCATACAGCTTTTATTTTGAGACAAAATTAGTACGTACATACACAATGATGTACGCATTAGCTGAAAGGAGTATGAGAGGGAAACGTAGCGAGAAGTTGGGGAGAACAGGAAGGAACACGGCAGAATTCATGGGACGGGTAGTTAGGACGGATTCAGCTATTCTTGGATGATTGTTCTGTTTACAAAGGCTCAACTTATAAGCACCGCTGGCCAATCACCGACTCCACGCTTACACCAACGCGCACATACGCGGCCCACTACGCTGTACCAACCCAAGGCCCATGAGCTATAACACTCCTCGCTTGAAGAACAGCTTGTGGCTTGTGCTCAAGCTGTAGCAGATCCGATAACATCACACTTGCATCGACAGCAGGTTGTCCGATTGCATCGTGGCGTCCTCCCAAGTCGCCATCTCAGATGGCAAGTCACTCTATTGGATGAGATGCTGAGGGACCACCGAATCACCGCGTCTGACAGAACGCTTCTCCAGAATCCGCCGTAAGATCAGAACTAACAGAGGAGAGATCTGAACTTACTGACGCAGTAGCTGGAATGTGCTGTTTAAGCTGAGATACGTGAACCACGGGATGTATCTTGGCATCAGTCGGAAAGTTAAGCTTGTAGGGCACCTGACCGACACGCTGAATGATCTTGAACGATCCATAGAATCTGAAAGACAGTTTCTGACTGGACCTTGAAGCCACCGTCGACTGAACATACGGTTAGAGCAACACTGAATCGCCAACAGCAAACTCCCTTTCAGTCCTGTGTTTGTCGGCTTGAGACTTAATGCGTTGCTGAGCCCTCTGCAACTGCTACTTGATCAATTGAGAGAAGAACTCCCGGTAGTAAGCCACTGCTCCAAATCAGGTATGTTGCAGAGCTCGAGATTTTGGATATTCCCAACTGACGAGGTGTATAGCCATAGAGCACCTCAAATGGTGATTTGTCCAAAGCTGAATGAATAGAAGTATTATACCAAAATTCAGCAACCGAGATCCATTTACTCCATTGGCGAGGGCAAGAACGGACAGTGCACTAACAGACAAAACTATTAACCTGACGAAATCTAATTTATATATTGACACAAAGACAATTAATAATTCATAATTTTTTATGTAGTTAGACAAGGACAAAAAGGTAATATAACACAAAGACAATTAACAAATTATAAACAAATCACAAGAGAACAAATACAACGTGGCTATGGTGTCACACTAAATAAGGGTCTTAAATATCATATCAAATTCTCCGCGATCTTTTGATGAGCCTATGATACTTTGCTGAATGGATTCATAGAAAGTTAATTCGTAGGAGTATAGATGAAATGTCTACATTTTTTCACACCGGTAAACCGAATTTCATTACCACAGCAGCGAAATTACATAGTTCAGTTTGTGACCGTCTAACCACCCGACATAAACCAGACTTTCCGTTCGAACATATGAACGCGCAGGGAACATATGCAAGAACGCACTCTCCCAGAAAACATTACAAAAGCGCCATAGCTAAAAACCCACGAACAAAACAAAGAGCGTCCCATTACAGGGGCACTAGCCCAAGACAACGATGCAACAAAGCACCCTCTGGAGCCTGCCCTAAGCAGCAAATGGAACCAACTGATTCTCCTCCTGCGGCTGAGACTTCAAATCTTGCTTGTGAAAGAAAAGCGCCGACGTCTTGATCGCCTCCGCTCCTAGGGACACCTGATTCTTCAAATCCTCCTTCAGAAGCCCTGCCCAGTATGTAAGGAAGGAACATATCATACAGACAATCTCAGTAGTAGATTCGATTCTTTTGTTATCAAAGCACACTGCATTTCTTGTGCGCCAAATAGCCCAACAAACAGCTGCTAAGCCAACAGCATGCATACTATGTCCCTGAGGCATGATGTTATTAACCCAAATCCAATACTGGTCCAAGCTACCAGGTCTACAGTCAGACCCCAAAGGGTAAGCTAACAGGCTCCACACATATTTAGCTGTAAGACAACCAAAAAACAGATGATGCCCATCTTCCTTTTCTGTGCAAAACGCACAAGAAGTGTTGCCTTTCCACTTATGTTTAGTTAGGTTATCTCTAGTAAGAATGGCGTTCTGTGAAACAAGCCACATGAAAATTCTGATTTTCAAAGGAATTTTGGCTTTCCAAATTTTCTTAAAGCTAAGACCAACATCATGTCTACTCAAGTACTTGTAAGTGGATTTTACAGAGAAAACACCAGACTTCTCCCAATCCCACTTAGCTCTATCATTACTGTTGTTAGTACTGAAACAGTAGATAGTGTCATACAGCCTTCTCAATTGGTTCTGCAGGTCCTCATGTAACCATCTTCTGAAAGAAGGACGCCAGTTTTTCTTCTTCATATATTCCACCGAACAATCTTGTTCATCACTTATCTCATATAGACCTGGGAACTTGTCTGCCAAGGAGACAAGGCCACACCAGCGGTCATGCCAAAAATTGGTTGATTTGCCATCACCCACTATCATGGACCTACCCCTGGTGTAAACATTCCTCACCTTCAACATATCATTCTATACTGGTGAATTCTTTGGACTTTTCTTCAACAAGGAGACCATCCCCTTTTTAAGATACTTCCTTCTAATGATATCATGCCAAATACCACTCCCATTTTCAGCTTTCCACCACCATTTACACAATAAGCTGATATTCATTCTTCTTAGGTCTTTAATCCCTAAACCCCCTCTGTTCTTAGGCTTTGTGATTCTGGTCCATTTAACCAAATGGTATTTCCGTTTCAAATTTCCCCCTTGCCAGAATTTTTTTTTCTAGCAGAATCCATTTTATCAAGAGTTGAAACAGGAAGCCAGTACATGGACATGGCATAAACAGGGAGATTACTCAGGCAAGAGTTAATGAGCACAAGTCTACCTCCCAGACTTAAGGAACTACCTTTCCACCCATCCAGCCTTTTCATTAATTTTTCACAAATAGGCAATCAATCAGCCACATGAAGCTTGGAGCCAGACACAGGGACCCCCAGGTGTAAAAACTCGGCCTGCGAGGGGTCAAGACCGCCCCCAGGTATTGTACTTAAGAAGAAGATCTTCTCACACAGATCGAGAAAAATCCCCGAACCCTGCCCCATCCATACACAGGGAGCCGTAACCTGTGAGTTGGCCGGCTCTTAACCTATGCTTTGGCTTGGGCCAAACGACGTGATTTTTTTAACCCTAGCCTGAAATTCGCTCCCACGGGGAGTCGAACCCAGGACCTGAGGAGTGCCGCTGAGACGCTCTAACCAGTTGGACTAGAGGCCATTTGGCAGGACCCCCAGGTATTTAATGGGCCAATTACCAATAGCACAATTGAACATGTTAGAGAATTCAAGGCTCTTTGAACTATCCTGACTCACCATAATAACTTCACTTTTTGAAAAATTGACTTTAAGCCCAGACATAGCTTCATAGAAATATAACAGCAGTTTTAGATGGGATGCCTGCTCCTTGTCATCTTGGATACACAAAATTGTATCATCGGCATATTGAAGGACAGCAACTCCATTTTCAATGTATTCAGGCACTAACCCTTTGATTAAGTTGATCTTTTGGGCAAGAGAAATCATTTTGGCTAAGGTATCAGCAGCAATATTAAACAGAAAAGGGGACAAAGGTGCTGACACCTCTACCAGACTTAAAATAGCTCCCATTTATATTATTCACCTTAACACTAACCGTACCCGAACTCATGACCAGCTTGATCCAATCGCACTATTTTTTACAGAAACCCCTCTGCTTGAGACAATCAAAAAGAAAGTCCTAGTTTAGCTTGTCATAAGCCTTTTCAAAATCAAGTTTGAGGATGATACCATCTTTTTTTCTAACTCTAGTGTCGTGTAGAATTTCATGAAGTGCTAAAATCCCATCCATGATGTTTCTATTCTTCAGGAAGCCAGATTGGCTTCAATTAATAATCCTTCCCATAACTTTGTCTAGTCTTAACATCAGAGCCTTTGTGAAAATTTTGTATATGACATTTAACAGACAAATAGGTCTGTACTGCTTGATGTTATTAGCCTCTTTAACTTTTGGAAGCAGAGTTATAATGCCATAATTAAACCTGCCAATGTCCAATTTCATATTATGAAAGTTAGAAAAGAGAGCAACCATATCCTCCTTGACAATATCCCAACAATGTTGATAAAACTCAACAGGGAAGTGATTAGGTCCAGGAGCAGTGTTTTTTTCCATGGAAAACACGGTTTCCTTGATTTCAGATTCAGAGAAAGCTTTTTCTAACTCAACATTTTCTTGCAAAGTAACCATCTCATAAGGGTCCCAGCACCCAGGCTCCATGTGGAGACCAGAAGGTGCATAAGGACCAAATAGCTCCTTATAGAATTGAGTAGCATGGTCCACTAGGGCACCATCCCCTTCAATTGTTTGATCATTATGTTTCAAAGAGAAAATCGTGTTCTTCCTTTTTTTCATTAGCCATTCTATGAAAGAAGGCAGTGTTGTTATCACCCTTCAAGAGACACATGCTATTTGATCTCTTATTCCTGTAACTCTCCTCCTCCTCCATCAGCCTTAAGAGCTCAGTTTGAATAAAGGTTTTCCTATTCAGTTTATCTGCATCAAGAGCAGAACACGATTGATGAAATGTCTACATAACATTGATGAACCTCATTTTTAATCTTATGATATCTTAGAGATTGATAGGAAAACAATAAATGTAAATCTTAGCACACAAATTAACTTCAAATATCCATAAATGTGTTGGTATTCAACACTTACGAGACTCGTTTAATCATGATATATCAGTTCTGGTACACAAGTAATAATCCTAATAAATGAGAATCTTGTTATAGACTCTCATTTATTAGACCCCTATAGCTTTACTGTATTATTAAATATTTTTGAACAATGACATGTTCAATTAATAAGACTTTTGTTAAATTTTATTTTTACCAGTTCAAAGGTTTCCGGAAGGCAACCCTCTCCCTTAGTCTCGCCAACTGGAAGATTAAGTCAGAAGCCCTCTGCCTACTCTAGCACAAGGTGCCTCGGTGACGGTAGCAGAGGTATCTATCCTGGTCACACACATAGTCTCTCTCTCCCCCCTTCCAAGATTGATAAGGGATTCTGCAGTAAGTGAGCCCCACCACATTTCTTAGCAAGTAATATTATTAGACAATTTAGCATCACATGATACTAGAGACCTGAAACTCTACTAGAACACTATTCAGAAAATGCTATAGGACACATGTGTATTTTGTGGTTTGTTGGCACGTGAATTTTCTAGCCGCGGGATGGAGAATGGAACGCCCGATCTATGCTAGTTTTCTGGCTGTCTTTGTGTCTCTGTCATGTGGGGTCTAGATGTCGACGCCACTGCTTGATTTTTGGGAGTCGCACCTGGAGTTGTGTGTCAATTCCCCTCTTTCCCCATTCTCATTTCGTGTCGTCTTCCTCCTAGCGACTCCCTGTTCCCCACGGCGACGACCGGCGATTTAGGATTTGGCGAGGTACGTTGCTTTTGCTTCCTACTACTAGTGAATCTTTGTTGTTTGCTTCCTACTGTTTGTTTGGATTTGTTTGCGGCACGGGATTTTGGCAGTGTGAACTCGGTAGTGGCCGTGGGTTTGGGTGTGGATGTGGATTTGGTCGCTTGCAGGGGCTGTGGCTGTGGATTTGGTTGCGGCATGGGCGGCGCCCGAGGGTGCGTGGTTGTGGATTTGGTCACGGCAGGGGTTGTGGCTGTGGATTTGGTTGCGGCATGGGCGGCGGCCGGGGGTGCGTGGCGCATCGGCTCTGTGCGCAGGGTTCGAGCAGGCATTTTGCGTGGATGTGGAGGTTGGATTTGTGTTCTATTTTGCTGCTTTGGTTTATGTCTTTGTTGATGTTTGTTTGATTAGTGATCTGCATTATAGGATTGTCAATCCCCTATCCTAGTATGCAGGATAGCAACTTCCTCTCGAATTGTCATGTTCGAACGAACAGAGACCCAAGGCTTTGTCTGTCTCTGCAGAATAATTGGGCTAGCTGGCTGCTTTTGGAGCACATGGCGTTTGCTTGCTCTCTCTGATCTCCTAGCAGCAGTGTTCTTCACTAAACATTCATTTCTCTGTTTCCAGTTGGTCTGAATTGCCTAGTGCAGCTAAATGGCTAATTGTAGATATTTTGTTTTCTTTTCTTTTTATAAGAACAATTTGTAGTCATGTGGGCTGGCACTGTGATCTTGTATTGAGTTAAATGTCCCTATCACTCTTAATCGAATGTGCTAGTACTCTTGATATGCTTGCATCTAAGGTTAGAGTAAAAATATATTTCTAAAATGCCACATGTCATGAATGTTCAGTGCCACGCACTTTGTGGTAGGCTAGTAGCATGCTTATAATATCTTTGCAGTGGTCGGCTTGCATGAACATGTAGTGAGTATTTACCAGTAATAATTGGGTGTTGTCTTTGTTTTGATACATTCAGTATGACATAGCAAGGGAGGGGGGGGGGGGCAAGTGTCTACCTCTGAAAAAATCTGGTAATGATTTTGGCACGTGTCCTGGTTGCAGTAGCACATATTAGCTTTCTTGAAAAATTCAGTTACAACTCTCTCTTAAATCTTCCTCCAGGGTGTTAGCGTGGGGAGCTTATATAATTCATGTACTATGCTCTGTTAATGTGTGGAGAACTGGACAGAGGAATATCAGTTCAGTGCCAGAATCCATAGAAAACATTTGGAAAGTTTGTTTATTTTGTATAATTTGTCATTAGACCGGTTAATGGTGAGATCTTTCTGTTGATCCTAGTCTCTGTGCAATTATGGCTATATATCCTAGTCCCTTGGTGTAGTGTACCATATGCTTGCAATTAGATTGGATTGTTTTTAAATTTATCTCAGAATTGCATTTATCTCTAAAATTTTTGATCCACAGTTTGAGTTTGTGCAGTGTTGTGGTTGTGCGCTCTGTTCGCCTAGTCAATAGAGGAAATCGGTGACATGTTTTTGGTTTTACATTGTCTTTTTACTATTCTTACAATGTTCTCTTACTATATTTACACTAGACTGTTCAGTGTAATTTCCTTGACAGGTTGATGTAAGTTGGGGATAAGGCAACTTCTATTCAGTTGGTCTTACATGGTCCCAATTTTACGGAGTGTCAATATGTGTAAGTTTCCTTGTCCACCTTTCTTGTTCCATTTTCAAGCAGTTCTTTTTTTTGTTGAGCTTGTAGTCATTTTCAGATGCTTTGTTACTAGGTAGTGTGAGCTTGAAGAGGTGTGTTTTGAGGTTGCTTTTGTGGAATGCGAGTAGGAAAGGACAATGAGTAGGTAGATAATGTTTTGTTATAGAAACTGAGAAATACTAGGTGCCTCTATTTTCTGAATCCCTTCATTTGTGCATAATGTGGGACATTTGTTTCTGTTATCTGCATTCCATACAAAATATTTGGTAATATTGTTTATTTTGAAGAAATTTGTTTTGCATTTGTGAAGTATGTGCCATATTTCTCTCTGATATCTGTCTTCCATAGAAAATATTTGGATATTGTTTTTTCTGAAGAATTTGGCATGTGTCTTTTTAAATTCCTTCATTTATCTCAGAATTCCATTACCTCAAAAAATATTGTTTTATAGTTTTCAGAGTTTTGTGCACTACTGTTGTTGTTTGCTCTATTCATCTAGTCGATAGACAAAATCAGTGACATATGATTGAATTTATATTGTCCTTTTACTGTATGTTCAGAGGGAGTGTGTTGGTGCACATATATGCTTCTGCAACAGCGACAGCGTATTGTCATTAATTGGCTGTCTAGAGGCGTCTTGTGCCATCAATGAATGCTATTTCTTTGAGATCTAAGGGCAAGTTTTTTACTTACCTTACTCATATATACCCATTTCGGATTTCTTCTTTATATAAACATATTTGAAGTTTCATCTGCCAGGTTTGCCTCTGTTAGTTTGATGTGGGGTTCTCCTGCATTCCTACCATTATTTTAGATTGATATTGTTTTTTTACTCCCTTTTATTCCATATGAGGAATTGGTTTGCCCAGAAATTCATGTGGTATTATAGTACCTTTTGTTTCTTGATATACTTGTTTTGTTTCTTGGTAGTATTCGTGTTTCATAATCCAGCTGTGGAAACATAGTAGCTTTAAGCCTGATGGTGCTCATATCATAAGGGCATCTCGTTGTAATCTGTGTTCTGTTTGAGGTCCAAGTGGGGTAATTATTACAAGTTGTAATTCCTAAAGTGCATTGCTGGTTTCTCTATTGTGTTCATACTAAAGCCTGGTTAGAGGCAGAGAGAGATACACTTACTGACAGATGGTCACAGCCATGCAGTGTCCCCATCTTGCTCTCCTACCTCTTCCTGGGTTTGTGCTTGCACGATCACGATTACGGTGAACCCATCACATAATGAGTGGATGGATAAATAGATCATCTCGGATTTGAGTTCCACGGGGTGACAGTATATGTTTTTTGTTTATTTCCCTTTTTATGATGTTTTCATCTCCCTGAGTAAAGATCTTCATTTGGTCTGGTTTATTGTGGAAACCTAGATGCCATTCTCTAATGGAAGTTGGTCATATGTTGTAAGATGTAACTTGGTAGGCGTTTTGTGATCGATTTTCTTTCCATGTTTTCATGGTTATGCCCCTCTTCAATGGAGCTTTCCATTTTCTTATGTTGCTTTCTAAATCTTCATTGTGCAAAATTAACTCCTTATCAGTGTTCTGTTGGAAGTTCTCTTGTTTTTCAGTATTCTTTGTTGTTTGGTTCATGTTTTTTGTTTGATTCATTGATTTCTGTTCAACACTCTAC
This sequence comes from Miscanthus floridulus, assembly GCF_019320115.1. Classification (NCBI taxonomy): domain Eukaryota; kingdom Viridiplantae; phylum Streptophyta; class Magnoliopsida; order Poales; family Poaceae; genus Miscanthus; species Miscanthus floridulus. Next base: position 453,196 of record NC_089589.1, read on the forward strand.
TTGATGTATTATTGCAGCATAGCTAGTGCAAAATATATATTGTACACCATTGTTGCATTTACAGTGTCTTTATAATGTATTTATAGTGTCATATTACTATATTTACAATGATTTATTCAATGTAATTTTCTTGTCAGAGTGATGTAATTTTTTATCTTTGTCGATGTAATCTGTTATTTGAATATTTAGTGTAAGTTTTACACCTGAGATTTTAAGTAGTATGTGTGCTGAACTCTGTGTAGTGTGAGTTGTCATTTTTTGGTTGAGTTTGTAGTCATATTGAGATTCAAGTGCCGGGTAGTGTTTTGACTTATCTTTTTGGCTTATGTTTGTTTGATAGTTGGATTTAGATCACAGGTTTTGAAATTCATGTGTTTACATTGTCTTTGTACATCATGTGACAATTGGTCTTGCTGCCACAACTGGTTTGGGAGTACTTGCCTACACAGAGGTAACTCTTGGAGTGTTTCTTTTCTTCAGGTGTTGCTTTGTTTCCATACACATCATGTGTGATCTATCCTGCAGATTAATTGAGACTTTGCTACAGTTTTTGGGGTCAGCTGCTGTTGTTCAACTAGTGGTAACCAAGCTCTTGTATGTCGAGGTACATATTTATTTCCTCTCTTCTCTTGTTCAGCTAGTATGAACCATGCTCTTGTATGTCGAGGTGCATATTTATTTCCTCTCTTCTCTTGTTCAGCTTAAATGAGTGAATATTTATTAGGATGTTGCTGTTGTCAGATTCAAGGTTGTTTTTTCGCATTTGTTTGTTCATGATTTCCTTGTAAAATTAAGTTCACTGATATTTTTTGCTTGATCTTTTAGTTGGTTTCTCTCTGAATTTGTTATTCAAGCTTTGAATTGAATGTACCGACTCTGGTTTCTAGGTTCAGTGTGACTCAAATTCTTGGAATTAGATTCTCATTTTTTTTAATTTACAATGTATTTTTTAGTGTAAAGTATTTGCCTTTGTAGATACTTTTTTTAATACTATTGAGAGTACCTCAAGGCCGATGACTACGAGTTGAAAATTTAGCGTACTCAACTGAAGTTTTTCACTTAAGGCTGTTCACCTTATTTTTAGTAGCACCTGAAGAACATGTAGTTGGTTTTCAGAGCTTCTCTTTCAGTTTAGTGTATCAGCTTCATTTTAATCTTTTTTTGATTTAGCAACAGTTTGCTCTGCTTGTCTGAAGGAGTTTCTATCTTGCATTGGCCTGGCTTCATCGACAATCTGTTACAGCTTACTTCCTGTCTCCTCTGTCTCCATCTGTTTTGCAGGTACCAAATACCACTAGCAGCAACTAGCATAGTACAACATTGGTCATCATGTTTGAATTAGAAAACTAGCAACATGTAAATCGTCACTTATGCAATGTCCCTTTCTTGATACAGTTCTATCTAGTATTCATTCATTGCAAAATGGTAACCGTGCTTGGGCTTGTTGTTTTCTTGTCCACTGATCTATAGTAGCCTAAAGTTCAGTCTCTGTCCAGATAGTTTCAATAGAGCAGCTTGTCTTGTTTTTCATATTTTTTCTTCTTCTGAAGAGTATTGTATATGTCTATGTGAATTGTTGTGGTTGCTTGCTCTCTTCATGTAGTCAATAGACTAAATCATTGATATATGTATTAGTTGTAATGCAGTTCTCAATCTTCATTCTTGTGCCGGTACAAGTATGGCAATAGTTCCTTTTGAGTGCCTGTACAAGTATGGCAATAGTACCCTTAAGATATCATTTTTTCAATTCATAGTTTCTTCTGTGATTCTGGCTGCTGCTACAAAGTGTACACCTCTGATTGCTCATCATTTGGAACCTTTGTTGTTATTGCAAGAGACTCAATGTTTGATTCGCTGAGAGAGACATCAGTGCTCCGGTGTGGCCGCAGCATGCACCTGCAGTGGTTCCACAAGGTGTTGAAGCCTGACAAGTAAGTGCCATGCCTACCCTGGTTTTAGATTTTGGAGTTATCTTTATCCTTTGTCATTTTTGTTCAGCTTGTAGTCATATGAGCAGCTGCTCTGTGTTTCTATCATTTAGTGAGCTGCAGGTTTAGTTAGGGTTTGTTCTATAGATCTATCAGAGAGAAGCAATTTGTTTTATGTCAGTATGCTGCTGTTCTGTGACTATATATTATTTGTAGTGAACTATGTATATAGGTCAATATTAGTCTTTCTAACAAGTGATGACAAGTCAATTTTCTGAAATTGCTCCTGCTTATTTGCATGTTTCAGGTTACTCCTCACTGACAAAAGATAGATACTGTTTCCTGAAGCAAAAGTTTGAAAGAATTGGATTGTACATGCATGCAACAACTATTTCACACATCTCTTAGAGCAGCAACTTTGAAACTATAGAGGTACTCTGAGCTGAACATGTGAGCTATTTTTGACAGAATGCAGGGTTCAGTCTTGTATTGTTTTAGGTATGATATTGTGATGTAGTGAACATGTGTCATGCAACAACTGTTTGGGTGCTTTGTATTAGCCGCGGCTGCTAGTTCAATGCTACAGAAAAATATGAGTAGGGAAATAGCTATAGCAGCAGTAGCTTCATACAATTGAGTAGTTTTGGTCCATTAGAAAAATGTGGCTTGTCTCCAGGAGTTGCTATACCATGCGCCTTATATGAATTTTGGAAACTCACATTCATTTCTTTTGTGTGTTGTTCTTGTCCATAGCTGATGTAGTTCACTATTGCTGTTGAACTCTCCTGTTCATGAGAAACAAACAAATTAAACACAAATATAAGTAGTTGCAATTAGGAATAGTGTAAACTGCAAGTATGTAGCACGATAATTATAGTTGTCATAATGTGCAATAAGTGGAATTTTTATTTACCTTATGAGTACAACTGGGATTTACATTGTTTGAATCAAATTTGTAGTAACTTTCAATGCTAATTTTGAAATCTCTTGTCAATTCTTGAAGTCCTTGCTTATGCACCAGCACATGGACATATTGCCTCAGTTTTTTGTTATAACTGTGTTGTCTTAGTGCTTACAAGTTTATATGATCAATGCAGGGCACAAATACTGAAATCAATGAAAAGATTGGTGCTGCTAGTGTATTTAGCCAGGAGTGCAAGAGTGTTGTTTGTCAATATGGACAATAAATCATACATCTATTGTAGAAATGACAGCATGATGCTTGTCTTTTAGCCAAGGAATGGAGAGGTGGTAGGGCTGCCAGCTTTAACACCATTCCTAGCAGCACTGGTGCTACCAAGGTATATGATAAAACTCACAATGTTGCATACAGTGGAATCTGTATTGGTTGTTTCCGCAAACTAGTAATCAGTCAGTGGTGCTATGTTTTTTTCATTTGTGCCAACATACACCTCTTTTTTGTCCTTGTCCTTTTATAGAAAAAAATTGTCTCTTGTGATCTGTGCTAAGACATGTTGAAATCTAATTTTGTGATTTGTGCCAACATACACCATGTTTTTGTCCTTGTCCATTCATAGAAAAAATTGTCTCTTGTGATATGTGCTAAAACAAGTTGAAATCTATTTTTTTGTGATATGTGAGTAGTTGTTTTTATGCTTAGCTTATCCTGACTTAAGATAACTTGCTATTTGTTTTCCTGAACTCATAATATTTTAGTCGCTAGTGCCTTTGTTCCACCCTAGGAAATCATTTCTTAGATTTCTTATGCCTCCAGCGAAATGTGCCTGTGTCAGGCACATTTCTGTGTTTTAGCATCTCTATGTTTATACTACATCTCTGTGTTTTAGCATTATCGACTTGCAGATCAGTTAAGCCTCTGTAAATGGTTTTTGAGGTGCTAGCAGACTTCTCTGAATGTTCTACTTTGTCAGCTTGGTCAAGCAATGTAGTACTCATGCCCAGTAGAAAAGGGATGTGGCGTAGGAGCTATTGAATATCACCACTATGTGTTATATTCATGGGTGCCATGAATGTTGATGCCTACTTTGTCAAATTTTTATACCTGAGACATGATGGTTGGCATCTGTACAGACCATGAAACGTCAGTTGCATCTGTGTATGTCATGGAAAAAAGGCAAGTCTTTCTCTCCTGTATAAATATTTGCAGCCATTCTAGCTGATTTGATGATCTAAGTGCATGTTTTTTGCCAGGTGACTTCAAGGCCAACCACAACCCTGATGACCTATCCCATCCTGCATGATAACATAGGCTTTAACCCTAATGACCTGTAGGAGGTGGTGCATTCGCTGTCGTATGTGTAAGTATACCAAGCAGAGGCTCGAAAAAAACTTTTAGTGTTCAGTTGTGATTTTTGTATGTTTGAGCAGCAGCTCACCATGTCTATGTATTTATTATTATGATTTGTGCTAGCACACAACACCCTGGCATCCACACAAATGGCATACTTACAACAGCTATAATAGTACTGGTGATGGCTATTTTTTGTTTGTAAGAGAATTTTCTCACATATAGAATACTCAATTGGTCACAATGAACAGGATAACAAGTGCTCTGTTACTAATAATATCTGCTGTTCATGAAAACTAGACAAATAAAACATTCAGTTACACAATTGAAATCACCAATAATGTAAATTATAGCTATTGGGCACTGCAATTTTTGTTCTCATCATTTGCAATTGTAGTTCTGGGTATAAATTAATTTAAGCTTGTAACAACCTGTTCGTTGAACAAATTACATAAATTAATTGACCACTAAAATTGACGGCATCCCTCTTTCTGATTGATAAATTTCGCTTCCATCTGTTGATCATCTTTGATTACCATGTCCTCAGTGTTTTGTTGCTTGGTGATCAATGCTACCATTTGTTGTTTCCTTCCTCTTCTTTCTTTTTGGCTTCACCGGGGAGCCTACAAGACATTATTAGTTCACATGAATAAGAATTTTTGTATTTTGATTCAAATTGTATTTGTATGTACTGAATTTTTTTCTGAGCTTCTTTGTTACCTGCACTGTCTGTGTCATTTATTTTCTTCTTTTTCTTCTTTTCTGCTGCCACCATCTTCTTCTTTATTTCTTCTATATGTGTCTTCATTCTCATAGGTTTAGGTGACCTTCTCTTTCTCTGAATCCTTTTTGGATCATCTATTTTAGTATGTGGATCTCCAGTTTCTGCTCCTATAGTCTCTCCTTCTTCATTCCATTGCTGGTCATTTTGTGCTTCACCTATTTGGTGAGCAGGTAACATTCTATCTAAATTGCTTTCCATCTTGTTGAACTCTGCCATAAGGTATTCCATGGCTTCCTCATTTTTTGATCCTTTTGAATTTAGTATTGTTGACTTTCTGGATAATATGTTGAATCTCAACAATGAGCTTGTTGCAACTGTTTCTTCTTCATTTCTTTCAACATGTACCTTCACATCCTTTTTCCTCCACCTGTCTAAGAAGTACTTCTTTGAAATTGTGTTGATTTCCTTTTCAATGACTATTTTTAGGATATGAGAGCAGAGTATCTCATCTTTGCTGAATTTTGCACATATGCAGGTAAATTCTTCTTCGCCTTCTGTTAGGTCAATGTTTACTGTATATCTTCTGAACCTATGAACCTCCTGAATCTGGTTACTTTTTTGCCACACCTTAAATGTTTTTTATCTTCGGTTTTCCTATAGTTCAGCCTTGATGTTGCCTTCAGTTGTAGCTAGAACTTTTTGAATATGTTTCTGTTGTATAGCTGTTGTGCCTGCTGCTCTATTCTGTAGCCAAATATAAATTCCTTTGGCCTTTTCTGCTTGCTATAACTGTCCTCCAGCCTTTCTGCTCGATTTATGGTATCAACAATCTAATTGTACTCTTTCAGAAAGCTAATGATACTATAGGTTGGCCCTACATTGTCTTTGAACCTAGCATTTGTTACCTCACTCCTGGATGTGGTTTGTATGAAAGGGAAGAAATTATTTTTGTAGTAGACCGGGATAAACACCTTGACATTCTTATTGTAGCATTTGGTCTTTAGGTGGAACAAGCAATTTATGTGCTTTGTGTTTATGAAGACTTGCTCTATTGCTGATTTCATCGCCATGTCTTGGTCTACGATGATCGTTTGATGGTGTTTTCCTCCCATTGCTTCAAGGAAAGTTTGAAATACCCACTTAAAAGTGTCCACTGTCTCATCATGCAGGAAAGCACATCTGAAAAGGCAACTTTGCCCATGTCCTTTGATTCCAACAAATGGTGCAAAAGGTAAGTTGTATCGGTTGGTCATATATGTCGTGTCAAAACTTACACATTCTCCATAATCTGCATAATATTTCATAGAAGAACAGTCTGTCTAGAATAAGTTTCTCACTCTCTTGTCCTCATCTAAATCAAACTTGTAAAAGAAAGATAGATCCTAAGTTTGTTTCTTTCTAAAATAATCCAGTACTTGTGTCATATCTGATCCTTTAACTTCTCTGTTCATCTTTGTCCTATAGTTGCTGATATCTTTTTTTTCATCGGTAGAGCTGTAAGCCCCCCTCTCAAATACGATAGAATAGAAACCATCTTCCTATTCGGAATATTGTTATCGTTCAGAGTCTTGATAAGTTCTTTTTCCATTTCTGTCATATACTTCTAACTAGAAAATAGTTGATCCCTGTCTCTAGGGCATAGCTTGTGATTATGCTCCAAATCAAGAGTTTTAATCTTCCATACACCTTCTTCTTTCACCATCATAACAAAAGGACAATCTGACTTCTGCTAAACATTTGTTTTCCTTCTTCTTACCGGTTTCTTTCCAACATCCTTGTCTACTTCAGCTTCTTCTTGCTCTAAAGATTTTTATTTCTTTTCTTTGACGATTGCATCTCATTGTTACTTTGACTATCTCATTATTTCTCTTCTTACTTTGAGTTCTTGTCGTATGTGTTATGGCAACTTGAAATCCTGCTAGAAATACATAGAAGTTGAAGAAATGGTGAGCATCATGTCTAGTCTTAAATTCTATCAATAGCTGTGGGGTGTACTTGCTGTTGATTGGTGCATTGTTGCCTTCAGATGCTGCAACCTGCTCATTTTTTACGAATTGTTCAATCTCTTTCTCCGTCAGTTCCTAGCTGTCATTTACATGCTCATTATCATCTGTTATAGCTAATGTAATATCTAAACTTGTTGGTTCTGTTGCTATGATCCTCAAGTCATTTTCTCCCATTGTTGGTTGATCATCTTGATTTTCATGCTGCATCTATAAATATATTAGCAGCAGTCTTAGTTTTTGAGTAATGTCATTTATAATACAAACAATTTTTTTTCAGTGTGGACTGGAATAGTTGAAGAGATCATTTTTTATGTACCTCGTCAATGTCCATGTTATTGAATACATCAGTTTGCCAATGGTATTGTTGAATTTCAGATCTATCATCATTAGCTATGCTTGTCGTTGCTCCATCATCATCAGCGACGATTGCCATTTCTCCATCCTATTTTTGCAAAGATAAGTTTTACTTTGATGCCAGTACATATTTGTATTGCTTATAAATGTAACCAAATTGACTCAGCTGTTTGTATCTACCTCATATGACAACCTTGACTCTGATATTGACCAGTCAGTTTGTGGTCCAAAGAATTCCATCCAAATCTTTAAGGCTCATATTCTGTTTTATTTGTTTGATAATGAGAATGGTTACCATTTATAATATAACACAACTAGTTTGACAAGCATATATAATATAGTTTTATCTCATTCCTGTCATTTTCATGTATCATCTTTGTTAATAATCCTTGTATCTCTTCATGTTGCTGCACAGTTTATAATGAAGCATTGAAATTACAGTCCTTTTATGCTGAATTTACATTGCACATATGTGTGTAATTTGCATATGTTTGAATTGTAATTTTTGTATACTGGTATTTATAAATTTTACCTGCGTATTCTAAGAGTTCATCATCTGTTCTAGCATAAGTTCAGTATAGCCTCCCTGCATTGAAATATATTTTAGTCCAAAAACAACCTTTTTATCTTGGCTTTCCTGGGAGTAAGCAATGACTTTGCTCACCTTTTTGTATCTGTAGAAACGGTTAGTGGAACAATTTGTGCCTCCAAATACTTAATATGGAGCTGACTGCACTGCCTTCATTGCTTCTGTACCATGTGAGTTCATTGATGTTGGATAATCATCAACTCTGCTTGTTGTCATATACTTACTATTCTGCTTCATAAAAAAGAGAGCACCTGAGTACTTATTTTGCTTTTTATCAGATCTTCTTAATTTTTCATTGCATCTATGAAATGTGTTTTTACCTCAAGTAATTGATCAAACTGGACTGGTGTTTGTATCAAATGCATTAGGGAACCAAATGAATGCTGCAGCAAAATATAGAATTCAGTAGTTGACATATTTTCATTGTTTATGACTGCATTTTAAATTAGGAGTTATTTTACCTCATACATGTCCTTGGTGTTGACATCATTGTTGCTGTATCCTTGCACTTTCTCAGAATTCTGAATCTGATATTGTGGCTCTGACATTTGCTTCTGTCTTGTACCCTTGGTTGCAACATCCAAAAATATTTTTTTAATCAGTATAGTTGCATTAGCAACAAATACCAGTTGCACTATTTGAAATGTGCAATTTGTTTTTCGGTATTATGTATTTTTGTTTCCTGAGTTCCTTAATTTGTGAATCTGTAATTCTGATTCTTGAATTTGGTTGCAGCAAATACTAGCAGTCTTGGATTACATCTTCATGAGAAAGTCGGTGTGCTTACCTTGGCTGTTGAGGTTAGTGGTTCCCCTTCAATCTGTTGGTTGCTTGCCCCTTTTCTCTGCTCTGCTTGCCCCCACGCACGGGAGATCTTCATCTTTGATCTGCTGGTTGTTTTCTCCGTTCCCCTGCTCTGATCTCCACGCAGAGCAGATCTGATCTCCACGCAGATCCTTTCCCCTGTTTTCTTTGCTTCTTTCTCAAATATACCTGTTATATTCCTATGGAATTCCAGTTTATTGGGCTTAAGGGCTGCTACATGTTTAGTGGGCCACTCTCTTTCATCTTAGTTATTGGGCTTTTCAATTGCACAGAACTTATATCTAACGAACAACAACAGATCTGGTCTACGTGGACCTTTTTTGTCTGATGAAATTTGTGTGCTAGCTTCTCCTAAAACACATGGGTTTTTTTCCTGTTGTAATTTGTGTGTTTTTTAGGCAGCCAACAACCATATGCTAGCTTTGGCTGAAACACATGGTTATATAGTAGATAGACTCAACACAATTATTCTTCTCCTCCTTTGGCCACATTTCTTCCGGAATTCTCACATATACACTGCAGACAGTGGTTGAGGCACAGTCCAACCTGACGAGTACAGTTTGAATCATATTCGGCCTGTTCGCTGGTTGGTTTCTGGGCTGGTTTGGGCTGGCTGGTGCTGGTTTGTTGTGAGAGAAAAACACTGTTGGCTGACTGGTTTGGGCTGGCTGAAACCAACCAGCGAACAGGGTGATTATCTTATTCACATTACACAGCGAAACTATAAAAAAAACAGCTTCAACAATTATCATGTGGTACTAACATAAAGTGGTGGATTTTTAAATGTATAAAGATAAAATTTGTATTACATGACTTACTTTCGCATTTGCTACCAGCAGGCAGCGGCTTGTTGCAATCACTTGCAAGATGAACAAGCTTAACCGTGCTTATTGCAGTTTCGTCCAAGGAACTGAGCATGCAACATACACAGACCATGTCTACTACTCCGACAAGTTGACGACATAAGTCAGTAGGAGGGACATACTTGCCAACATTTGTGATGGTTTTAAAGCATATATCAATTCACATGTGCTGTCGTGGGCTGCGTGGCGGCCGCGCTGTCGGTCGTCATCATCATGGGGCGCCGCTACGATCGACCAGGCTCCCATGGCCTTCACCATCACGCGCCTGGTGGAGACCTTCATAGGCATCTCCTGTGCCGTCCTGGCGGACCTTGTGTTCCAACCAGGAGCGAGGCCGTCGGTGCAGGCCAGGGAGCAGCTCGCCCGGTGCATCGCCGCGACTATTGAAGAGGGTGCAGCAGGAGCTGGCCCTCCTGAGGAAGTACGCCGCGGAGGCCGGCAGCGAGCCCACCTACCTGTGGCTGCCGCCGTTCCAGGTGGCCTGCTACGACAAGATCCAGGGCAGCCTCGGCAGGATGGTGCAGCTGCTGCAGCTCTATCACCAGGCACGCCGGCACCAGCAGGTGGACGTGGACGATGACACCAACACCAAGACCAAGACCATCCAGCAGCAGCCTCGCCTCCACATGCAAGCCAGGTCGTCGATCTTGAGGCTGGGACTGCGGCTGGTGGGCTGGTGGCGTCGGCTGCAGCCGCTGCTACAAGGATGACGAGGTGCTGGGCTCCTTCCTAGCGCAGGCACGAGAGGCAAAGCTGCTGCTGTTGAATGACGACGACGACAGCGTGCAGCAACCAGAGGAGAGATTGTTGCTAGTGTGCGGCCTGGGCTCCATTGCCCTGTGCATGGGAGAGATCCTCAAGGAGGCCCAGCTGCTGGAGGCGCACATCCTAGACCTCAACAACCTGCAACTCGCCACTCACTGATATAGAGTTTAGTTTAAATTGGTAGATCCATACATATGCATTCTTCTACAGAATACATAGTAAAATCTCACAAATACTCCTTTCAGCTCAAGGGATTATCTACGAGTTGAAAAACAGAGACAGGTTATCAAGCAATCAACAATGCCACAAACTCTGGCAACTCGTGCGAGACCCGACTGACTTGTCCCCAGGCTAACAAAATAATCATGCAGTTGAACTGCACAGCGGCGACATCCAACATGAAATGTGACAGAATATCGTTACCATGCTGTATATACTCCATTACCATCTACAAGTTTGTAACTAAGAAGCAACCAAACCTACAATGGAACAAGCGTCAGCTTCCTCTCACAAAAACACCTCATCTCGCAATTGCTTCCATCCTCTCCATTTCATCACCCAACATGTTCACAATGCAAATTGACCTTCCAGATTAATACACCCGCTCATGATCCGATACATTATACTATGGTCAGCATCTATTCCTACAAAATGAGACACAGGAAGACATACTGGCCACTGCCCACCACGAATGCTGTGCCAGAATCATTTAGCTGGTTTCCATTGCTGCAGCATGGTACTTGTCCAAGTCTGCGTCCAGATCTTCAACAGAAACTTTCTCACCACGACCCTCTACCCTCCCCCTCCCCCTCCCCCTCCCCCGCCCACGCCCACCACGCCCACCAAATCCACCTCTGCTCTGAGGCCATCATCCAGCACCACCTCTTCCAGGCCCACTGCAAAATTTCAATGCTGGTTTCTTACTCCAGATCTTTATAGAAGAGAAAAAAAAACACACACTAGGGTGCAAAGCATAATCAAAACTGTTGATTCACATGACAATGCAATCTTAGATTTAGCAATCACAGTAACTGAGACTCGGTTCCGATTCCATCACAAATGTCAGATTTCGCACACACTCCCAAACCACTCGTTTATCATGTGGAGGCAACATTTATGAGCATTAGTTTCCAGGAGATTGTCAAATGTGAACAAAAAGCTTTTAGTATCATGGGTCCTATATATACTTCTGTCACTAATCTGAGCATGTGACTTATATCTAGTTATTCCCCACATGACATAAAAGAGATGTAGCTTTTTGTTTGTTCACCCGGGAGTCTTAATATGAGTCCCCAGATAAAAGACAAATAATCCCTGCTCTGCTTGCACTATCAGCACACCTGTGTACTGTAGAAACCATGCTGCAGAGTTGAAAAGAGCATGCATTTGTGGAATGATAGTGAAGCTAATGACTGAAAAGCAGCACAGTAGTCTTGGAAAGCAATGTTTTGCAGGTGCTATTTCATCAGGGGAGAAAAATACACTGCATATGGCAAAGAACGATGGTACTAACTGACCTTTTGAAAGGCAAATTGAAGTTTCCAGCTGGCGGATTGAAGGAGAAGATAGCAGTTGGTGGCGGTGGCGCCTCAATGTTTGTCCCAATGATTTCAATCTTCATAGGTTTGCCATCAAGCTGCACATTGTTGTACCTCTTAATGGCAGCTAGAGCATCAGACCTTCTAGAGAAGACAACCTCTGCAGTTCCCTGCCAACGTTGAGCCACAGTAATTAATGAGCATTTGAGGCTGATGAGACAGAAAAGAGTAAAGAGGATGGGCATCAAAATTCAGAAGTAATCTACCTTTGATCTTCCACTCCTGTCATAGTTGATAGAGTAACGCTTGATATCACCATCATCAGAAAAGAGTTCCTGATCAGGAAAGGGAGGATGAGAATGGTGCCTGGGTAGGAATAGGGAAAAAAAAAAGAATGGTGCAGCATAGCAAAATAGGAGGCCAAAAAATCAATACAGAAATTCGTTTGTTTCCTTGCCGTAATAAGCAACACCGTACTATCAACTGATGAATCAGATGTACCAGCACTGTTTATAGCAAGAGAAGAAGAGTGACCTTGATGTCGTCGTTGGAGACGCCGTAGTCGAGGTTGGAGATGTAGAGCTTGGTGGGCTCGTCGAGGGCGGACACCATCGGCGGGCGGGGCTGGGCGGCCCTATATCCAGCATAATCCATAGGTCGCACAAGTGGCTACGATTCGGTTAATCAGTTCAAGTGATTAGGGTCGGTTCGTTCAACTTCAATCAATTAGGAGCAGCGGCATGGAGAGGGTGAGGAGGAAGGGATCTCCGACACTCACCTTGAAAGAGAAGGTTGCGCGGCGGAGGTAAGGTGCTGCGGCAGCGCGGGTGTTGAAGCGGCGTCGCGGCAACGTGGGTGCGGGGACTCCGCCTCTGGAGGCTGGGCGTCTCCCGCCGGGGTGTTGGTGGGTGCTCCTGCTCTTGGAGATGAGGTCGTCGAGAGACATGTCGAGGGCGTCGGCCATGCTCTCTGTCTCTCTCTTCTCCGGCGGCGGCGGCGGCGGCGGCGGCGGCAGCGGTAGGAGGGAGGGAGGGAGATGAGCCGCGACGACAGACAACCTAGTTGCGTGCGTGGGCTGCTGCCTGATGTAAGTTGTTGGATGGGCCCCATGGCTTAAGTTGGGCCTGGTCTTCTTTTTCCGGGAACCAGGCAGCCCAGCCCAGCCCAGACCAGACCAGCTACAGCTTCAGCTTCAGCGCCCCTTCCTTGCTTCCTCCTCTTCTTTCCTGTTCATCCCCCCATCGCGGCGGCCGATTGGAGACGGAGAGCAGAGGAGATTTCATTGACGGACGGAAGCAAAAGCGATCGACGATTCGATACCATCTGATCCGCCATGAAGCCCTTCAAGCAAGAATTCAACTTCGGTCAGTAGCTCTCAGTCCACATCTAACTCTGCAGTTTACTCAATTGAGTAATTCGATGATGCATGCATGCTTGGTGTCGGGGTGCAGATGAGAGGCTCCAGGAATCCGCTGCCATGATCGCCAACTACCCCGCCAGGATCCCCGTATGTGGAGTCTCTCTATTCCCTTTCCTTTCTCCTCTCTCAGCTTGCTTGCCTCTGCCTTCCAAACCCTAGGCGGGCAGGGCCTGAGCCTGACTCAGCTTCTCTCCTTTTTGTTCGCGTCGCTAATCAATTATTGCTATTATTACTACTATACTACACTAGGTGATACCTCGCATGTTTGAACAAATTAAAATGGGAAATGTTTTTGGATGAAATAAATTGCATGGCAAATAATAAATTATAATACAATTAAAAATAATGGTATTATACCACATAATTATGCCAACCATCGTACATCAATGAGCAGAGTTCGTACACACTGGCTATATAACTAACATGTGCTTCTTATATTCAGCATAGTATAGTAGCCTACTTAGTCCAACTCTCGTTACATTTTTTTTACTTCACCTGGGAAAGAGAAACAGGACAGTGTAATAGTATAAAAAGAACCAATAATAATTATCACTAAAAAAGGCTGCATGGACCCTGCAAAGAAAGACCTAACTGATTTTACAATAGATAGACATTAGTACTCAAGTAGCTCCCTATTGAGTTTGATACATGATCTTAGCAACTGAGAGAGAACACGCTAGAGAGGGAGGGAGAGAGAGAGAGAGAATGCTAGACCTCTGATGCCACAGCATGGCAGCGTGTGCGTCCACCGATCTTACGATTGAGTCTTACTGTAATAGAATGTAGATTAATTAATTACTAAGAAACTCATCAATAATCCACTACAAAAGAATAAAGACGTTGACAATAATGGCGGAGAGAGTGAACGTCAGGCGGTAAACCATAACATGCATGCATCAGTTAGCTATTGGATTAGAAGTGCATATAATGAGGAAAAATAATGGATGTCATGATTGCTTAGCACTTTAGCTTGTCAATTTAGTGGATGAATTGGCAAAATGAAAAGTGAGGAGACGATTTGAATGAATCAGAATAGACAGCAGTGCTGGGAAGCAGAAGAAGATGAGGGCGGCATCGCTGCATTGGGCTGGAGAAGTGATCCTAGGTGATGACGTGGATCAACATGGTTACAAAGAAATAGAAGTATACCCTTAGTGGGTTCCATCTATATAGGTTACGTAGATAGATTACTACTCGTAGTCTTAGTTGATACTGCTCTGTCCTCTCCTTTTCCACATCCATTCATCCTCTACACGTTAATCAACCATCATCATGTGTATGTGGATATTGATTTACAGAACCAAACAGCACAGCTGATTTTAGGATACAGAGAATTCCTTTGTTGCTCACGCAATTCCTAGCCTTTCGGATTTCGGAATTCTAAAAGAAATCCATGTCTTTCTCATGCTGGGGCCTGGGGGTTCCTTCAGGGTTTCATCTTATTTTGTTTATAATTGTGCTGGTCTATTCAGGGTTTCAGTTATGTCCACCATACTCCTTGCAAATCAATTTTCTGATGCTCAAGGGTTCTTACATTCATTCATGAGTGTCTTGGAACGTTGTAATTTCTAATCTAAAATCATTGATAAGTTTTGGGTACTCAGAACAACCGAACTGAAATTGATCATATATATCAACCTAAATTATCACCTACATTTTTCTCTGCATTCCCCTTTTGCCCTTTATCTCTGTTTGGCATCTCTTGCTTGATGAACATGGCAGTCCTGAATTAGTAGCTTCTATTTGCAGGTCGTTGTTGAAAGGTTTTCAAGGAGTAATTTACCACAAATGGAGAAGAGAAAGTAAGTTGTTACTCCCTTTTGCCCATTATACATTACTATATATGGATTTGTGTGTTTCATTGGCATTGATTCCATGCTGCTCGTAACTGAAGTGTAACAGTATCCTCATTGACCATTCTCTTTGATTGAAGATTGAAATGTAGCAATACAAATTTATTTTTGGTGCAGGTACCTGGTTCCCTGTGACATGCCGGTTGGGCAGTTTGTTTTCATACTACGCTCCAGGCTGCACCTATCTCCAGGAACAGCTCTCTTTGTGTTTGTAAACAACACTTTGCCCCAAACAGGTGAGATTGTTGTTCATCAATATAATATGCTGTCTGTCCTTTGATAACTCTCTGATCCCTGCTGAAGCTCTAGACATTTTGTCCGTTGGTTGTAGGCTTGTATTACGGTAGGATCGTTGTTGTAAAAGGTATTAGGAGCTAGAACTTTAAGATGCAGAAGGTCGAAACTAGACATTTCGCATAAGTAGAAATGGGTTGAGCTGAATTGATAAGTGATGATGCAATTTTTTCCCACAGCTAGCCTGATGGGAAGTGTTTATGACTCGTACAAGGACAAGGACGGCTTCCTTTACATGTGCTACAGCAGCGAGAAGACATTTGGCTGACCTGACGAGCTCTAGAAAGTTTCTTTGCTTTGCAGCCAGGTAGCCCATGCTGCATGTGTAAATGTGTTGTCTTTAGTCTGTGTATAAACATTGTGCATGTTGTTAACTCTGTACATATTCATATTGTGCTACTCTGTATTTATGTGCGTACTAAAAGAAGTACGTCTACCATTATCATTCTGGTGTGCCTTTCAAAATAATAATAATAATCATTGACACCTCGGATGCCGGCTTCTTCACGGCGGCAGCGATGATGCAACTCCGACGAGACGATCTTCAAAACGTGGTTGCCGTGCAGTGCATGGATCGCAGCCGCAAAATGATCGGATCCCCCCTTGTGGATTTTAAGTAAAAGACTACAAAATGATTGGATGACATGGACCACGGTGATCGAGGGGCACTTGCGATTTCGTTGACATACATATACTCGGAGGAGCTAGGGAGCTCGAAATGGATGCAACTCAGTTGCATCACCAACAGGGCTAATCCTGAATTATATTGTGGCAGGACAGATTCTCAGGGAAGGGTCAGCTGCTTTAACACTGCTCATATTGGTTCAGATTGCAGCAGTAGCAAAAAAAAAAAAGAAATATTGGTTCAGAGACAACAGATCTGTTCAGATTGCAGCACTACCCCCCCTCCCCCCCCCCCCCCCCCCCCCCCCCCCCCTCCCCCCACCACCAAAATGAAATATAAACACTGCTCATATTCAGTACCAAATAGCATTTCTAATTGTATTGCAGCAGAAGGAACAGATAAAAAGGAAGAAGCTTGATAAGAAAAATTTTAGTCTATTTACACTAAAATTTATCCACAGTGAACTGATGATAAGAGCTTCTATACTGCAATCTGAGGCTTCTATACTATATTTTTTGCTGAATTGATGAATTTGGAAAATGCTATGTGTGTGGATGCTTTTATTAGCATACAGCTTATTTTGCATACAACTCATGATAAGAACTGAATTGATGAATTTGAAAATGCTGGGAATTCATAGCAGTGTATGATTTCTCCATCAGTACGATAATATCTTAGCCGCATCACGAGAAAAAAAGACTATGAAAGATACAGTTATGAGAACTTTTCTATCGTACACTCGTTTTTGTCACTCTACGGGAGCCACTCTTACTAAAATTGATGCTTATTTATTCGAATATGTCTCGGTCTCTCAGAATAGTATGATTTCAAGTTGAGTTGAAATTTATTTGTCTGTTGATTTTTACCCACTATTTTTTTGCGTCGAAAATTTAAAGACTCCCGAAGCAACGCACGGGCAGTTGCTAGTAGAGTAAAATATCGAAAGGCAAAAGGTCTATTTGTGCAATGCTACAAAACCTCAGTAAGAATAGCCATGATTATTGCTCAGAAAGTTAATGATCAAACAATATGTCAATACTCTAGAAAGAAAAATGATAATTGTCATGTGCAAGGAATTGTGTTTCAACATATTGCTCGTACAACGATAAGTGTATTGAAACGAAACAGGGTAAGGTCAACCAATATAGTCATACCATGGTTTCATACATAGTTTTACAGGAAAAATAAAGACATGTTAGTGTTAGTCTGATCACATACATAAGAAAATAGCTAGTACTTGAAACAATAATTGACATTTTACCACTTCCTGCTGAGCAAATTATTACCGGCCTTAAAACCAGTTAAGCTGCTATATCTAGCGTGCACAAATGCCTTAAAACCCCATGTGCGCGCCTTTCTCTCAACCCCCTCTATTAAATTGAAAGGCAAACATTTCAGAGACTTTTTATCTGATATGCTTGCTTTAGATTTTGGTAGAACTATGTTGATCTAACTTAATTCTTCTGCGGTTCGTAGACCACCCACAACTATGAGCACCCACATTTTTTTTACTGAAGCTGCCCAAATGTTTTTACTGAAAGGCAGTCACAACTATGACCACCGACATGTTTTTTTGTTCCCATAATACACTACGAATTTGGACAAACGTCTAAGAACCGAAACCAGCATGATGTCTTTTGCTCACACATTCCATCAAACGCCTCAAGGGCAAACAAGAAAAAGGGAAAAGCACACTGCACCAGGAACAATGGACCTCGACGAGCTTACCAGCCTGCCAAGTGGAGGCCAGTGGCGGAACCAGGGGGCACGCCCCCCTACAAATACTAGGATTTACAGTACAGCAAAGTACTATATATATATATATATATATATATATATATATATAGAACTACTATCATGTAGCTGGCTACAGAATAACTTATTCTGTAGTCACTTTGAGTTATGATAATTACTATGTTAATTTATGAGATTATAGTAACTCCTTACTAAGTGGTTTAATATAACGTTATGGTAAATATTCCTATGTGTTATAGTAACCCAACTATCGTAAATATGTATTGATATTATGGTAAATTAGTATATAAAATTATAGTAAATGGAGGTGGCTACAGAATAACTTATTTTGTAGCCGGCTACTGAATAGCCTCTCCCTATATATATATATATATATATATATATATATATATATATATATATATATATATATATATATATATATATATATATATATATATATATATATATATATATATATATATTATCACACTTAAAGATGTCATCGTATTTTTGTCCGACCCCTCTTAATCAAAAGTGTTGGTTCCGCCACTGGTGGAGATGGCGGAGAGGTCCCGAGGAGGCGAGGACGGTTCAGAGCTTCCGCGCCGAGTTGAGAGAGACGAGGGAGATGGTGGAGAGGAGTGCGTCGGGACTGGGGGAGGAGGGCGGCGAGGTCGCAGCTGATCGGGAGGTATCGGAGAGGCAGCGGAGTCGATAATCTTTTAGGGGTAGAAAAGAGAAGTAGAGATAGAGAAAGAGAGCAGAGAAAAGAGAGCACCGACTAGGAGTGGAGGCTACTATGATGGGCGACGGCAGTGGAGAAAACTGGAAGAATGAATGTGATATACTAGATGAGAAAGAAAGCAGAGAGGAACATAGAAGACGTGAAGCTCTGCGTCTGCGTTGGGGAATTTTATTTACTTTTTGACAAAGCAGGCAGGGTGTCAAGTCAGCTCAGCTGGAGTCTGGAGGAGGGAATTCAAAGAACCATGCACACACACCATGACCATAAGTATGCATCATCTATTTACTTACAGAAAATAAGTAGGTCTTGTGAATTACTACCTCTATCTCCAAAAGGATGTAACTATGGTATGCGTGTCAGTTTAAGCGCTTCACGATTGATCAAGTTTCTAGTAAATAGTATTCATATTTATAACACCAAATCAATTTATTATGAAAATACATTTTGTAACTAATCTAATGATATTTATTTGATATTATAAATCTTTATATTTTTTTATCTATAATTAGTCAAACTTAATATACTAAGATATAACACTATTTCAGAATTACATTCTTTTAGTGACGGAGGCAGTATTTTACTAGTACAGTAACGATAGAAAAGAGGGATGTATCCACTTTGGTTGGCTGGGACAAGACGACACATGGTCTCTCGAATTTCCCGTTAACTAAGCTCGCTCGCTCAGATTAGTACAATGTGACACTTTGATTGATGCGGCTGGCACGGGTGGGAATCGATGTAGACGTACTTACTCCCTCCGTCCAGAAAAGAATGTAACTATAGGATTTGTGCTGATCAAATTAGCTCAACTTTGACCAAGTTTATAACAAATAGTAGTAGTATGTGTCTCTAAATAGATTTATTATAAAAATATATTCTATAACTAATCTAATGGTACTTATTTTGTATCAAGAATGTTAGTATTTATTTATATAATTTTAGTCAAAGTTTAACCTTTTTGACTTCTCGAAAAACGAGAATTGCATTCTTTTGTGGACGGAGGGAGTACATCTTTGGCGAGGCTGATGAGGCAGATAGATATTTGGCGGATGGCAGTGGCGGTGGCGGTGCCGGTGCCGGGACATGTCAGACACACAGATGGCTGGCGGCGCGGAAGAGTCAAGAGATGCTGCTGCTTGTATGCCGTCGCCGCAGGCCCTGGCTGGGGCCGAGATGAGATGAGGGGAATCTCTCTGTCTACCTGCCGCCCTCCCAGGTGCGGAACCAGAACTTTTGATAGGGGGGTCGGACAATATGATGACACATTCTAAATATGATAAATCTATACAACTTAGTGTATATCTTAATAGCTTTTCAATGTTTTTACATATATATTTAGTACTCACAAGAAAAAAAAACACAATATTATCATAAAAAGAGTGAAATAATAATTTTTTGCTATGTAATTGATTTTTTTATAGGTATTAAAAAATTCAGTGTGGTTTGTATTTGCATCAGACTTGATTCATGCTACAACACTAGGTAGTAAACACGCGCACATGATTTGGATCATCTCAACCAGTAATTTTTGCTAACATTAATCGTAGTAGTAATAATAATTTAAATTTTACATTTAAAATACTACTACTACTACCAGTTATTAAGTTAAGTGGGCCTGAAAGAAAAGAAAAGAATGGAGCCCCATCAACGATATGGATAATTCAAGCATGGTGATAACACACGCATGTTTCGTGTCCTCCAGAGTTCTTCTATCTAAAGGAAAATTAAAGAATTTGAGTATCAACTCTGAACCCATCCCAAGCTTTATTCAGATTCATTCCTGCGGAATAAGCTACAAGCAGTAGCAAAATCATCTCCAGAATTCCATAAGTAACAAACAGTCCATTGCCCTGTTCGTTTCACTGAAATTTGACTTATGCTGATTTATTGTGAGAGGAAAACACTGTTCGTTCGCTGAAAAGTATTTCACAGTTTCAGAGGACTTGCTCAGTCGATCTGCTCCTTCTTTCCATACAGCTTTTTATTCAGACAAGACAAAATCAGTACATACATACACATTGATTGATGTACGCAAGAACTGAAGATGGGCGTAAGGCAGGAATATAATGGGTGCACTCTAGTGATCTAGTCTACCATACATACACACACACTATTGCTAACTCATACTACATAGTGCTAGCTTGATTTCCCTGTAATAAACACACACACAAGTAGATGTAGAAGAAGAAGAAGAACACTGTGCCTGACTGTCTGAATCTGAATGTTTTTTGTGCAGGCAGGCCGCTAGCTAGACAAAATCGAAGCGCATGAGGAGCCTGACAGACTTGTACCTGTTGCCCTTGCGGTCGTGCAGGGGCACAGCACGGATGCCCTGCTTCAGCTCCCAAACCGGCAGGCACGTCTGCCCCCCAAAGTCGTGCTTCTCCGACATGTCGTACTCCTGCACCTCTATCCTCAGGAGGGCCAGCTCCGGCACCCTCAGAGGGAATGTGAACTCCTCGTCCCACACTGGCACCCACTGGTCTTCGATCACCCTTGTCTTCTTCATCACAGTGTCCACGTTCACTCCAGCGATCCCTACCTGTACGCTTAGAGCATGTCGATTGAGAACCACTAGTCACAACTTCATCCCAGCATGCCATTTTCATGTCACTACTATTAACCCAAATGAACATCTTCGTGCCTTACCCTGGTATAGAAATCTGGAGGTGAAAAGGCATCGAAATGAGTCTTGCTGAAATCCATGCGCCATCCATCTCCCATATATACCTTTACCTGCTTGGACAACACAATAGATTTAGGTATATGCTGGACTAGCCCGATTGGAACATTTTTTTTAGCAAACTCAGTTGTCAAAGTTTGGGAAACATACACCTACCTTGAGAGTTTTCTTCACTGGCAAACTATCTTTGGGGTCGAATACTTCCCCATTTGGACCTGTCCTTAGCAAGAAGTCAGGTTTTTTAACATACCCACAGCCCCCATTGGCTCTGAAAAATCCTTGCATCAACCGGAGTGCTTTATCATACCCCTGAAAAATGAAAGCCCAACGTATTATGCTTTAATGCTCTAGGCAGTCACACATATTAATACTATGCGAGTATAAAAGCACGAAGAAAGTGGAAATTAGTGGCTCACAGGGCAGTTAAGAACTGAAACCTCACCTGCATGTTGAATGCAACCATCTGAGCACCATGAGTCCAGGCATTCATTGGATCATAGTTTGAAGAATTAACTCTCATGCCCTTTGGATACACACGGAGTATATTATTCTGGGTGAACCTGAACAGAATTCAAATTTTCCTCAGCAAGTGTATGACTATGGTAACTACCTTAAAGAGATGCAATCTTATGACTGGTTAATGTTGATAATTTCAGGAATAAATAATTTTATATTTTAAACTAACAGATAGCATGTGTTGCCTATCTTTTGTACGGAGCTATGGAATTCAGCCTTTTATTGAATTATCATGTGTGTCCTGTAACGTTGGCAACACTGGCAGTTCCTTTTTTTCCCCATTTTTTCACATTACATAATGTAAGACTACAATATAAACCTGCTGAACCCCTATGGACTAAAAGAGAGGAATAGATTCAATGGCATAAGCAACACATTGAGATTATAAAACCCACAACAGCGATCTTATAACAACTCAATACCAAATCTTCTAGTATTCTTGTGCACTGAAATGAATCACATAAATTACCTTATGACTTCAGCCCCATGAGAAGTTGTTGCTTTAGCTAACTGTGTCTCACTCAAAGAAAGCCGCCTGACTTTTTCTGGATCCACCTTTAGCGCATCCCGCAAATGGCCTTTTGGTTTGCCAGCTTGGATGGTGATCAGTTTCCTATACTCACAGGCAGTGTCCTGCTGAAATTTGGGATCATCCTCGTCGGAATCTTCCTCATCTTGCTCATCCAGTTCATCCTGTTTATGGAAATAAGTTTATCTCATTTGTGTTAAATCATGGGTGCGTGTCTAGACAAGACAGTGATATTGCAGACCTTTCCATCAGATTCATCGGCATTTGAAACTATTCTTCTTAGGCTTCCTGTGTCTACAGCTAGATTTCCACTGCCATTTTGGTTATCAGCATTTGAATCTATTCTTCTTAGGCTTCCTGTGTCTGGCAAATCAGCTATGTTTCCACTGCCATTTTGGTTATCCTTAACTTTGAGGAACTCCTTGTACTCTTGTGGGGGTTTAGTCGAGATGATTATTCTCCTCATCAGAGCTGCTGGAGAGGGGAACTCTTTCATTGGGTCTGAACTAGGTATGAAAAGTAGATCTCCGAATGTTTCAGTGAGCATCTATGATAACTTAAAGTCAGAATTGAGGTTTTAAACAGGACAAGTGCAAGGAGTTGATATACTAAGCAAACTTTACCTTAGCTACTTTGGCTTGGAGATCTGGTGTAAGGTGATCCTCAAGAGTGATAACAAGCGGATATGTTGATGCACAAAAGGCATATTCTTTAATGGACTTCAAGCACCTGATCATTTCTACCGGCGCAGTCAATGTCCTTTAAAATGCCAAGAAAAAAGAAGAGTGGGGGGGTTAATTTTTGCAAAGCCAGAGAGAACAAAAAGGATGGTTGCAAATTCAAGCAGCATGGATTACTTATAACAAACTGGCTTATATAAATATAGAACTACGGTGCTGGTTCAGAGGAAATTATACTTCTTGCTACACTGTAATGTGTAGGGAAAAAGAACTAAATTTATCCTTTGGCTTGAAGAAATGGTGATATTTGTTATGCCATGGATGTGATTTCTTTTCAAGTGTCCCGTAATGCCATCTAGTGTGGGGGTTTTGAGAACTGTGAACATTGCAGCCATAATGCCATACTCACACGTATGCAGTTGTTTTTATACGCAGATGTTGCAGTAAATCCATGGGAATAAAATAGTGAATGTGTTTTGAAAACAGAATGCATACCCGCCATGAAGAATATCGACATTTGTCTTTGAAGAATTTGGCCACATATCAAGTTCAATGACTCTAACACCTCTCTGCAATGCTTTTATAATTGGGATGTCGCTGGAGTCACTATTGAGCTGGTTCCCAGTTAGGTAGGAATTATGTCCGGTGAATACGAAATAATGAGAGAATGGGGCAGACATGTCCTGGTGAACCTGAACAAAGAATTTAGGTAATGGTGAGACAAGAGGCAAAAAACAATTTATTTATTGGTATTGATGAACAATATTTTGCATTTCTTTTGTACAAGAGGCTAAAGCACACCACATTCACAAACAGTGCAAAGAGTTATGGTTTAGGAGCTTTGAAATGAATTTAATAATTGATAGTAGTAGTAAGTAATCCAAAGGCGCATCTTTTGTACCATTTCGAGAAGAAGACTGTTGGTATTCTACTCGGCTATCTATTACTAGTATTTGGTGGCTGCAATGTGAAGGCAGAGTACAACAAATAGTAGGAAATGCAGCAGTAGCGTCCAAAATTGAATTGGATAGCAGCACCCCTACAGAGAGAGGAGGAGAGTGACAGGCAATGACCGGTGTTGGAGAAAAAGACAGGCAATGACTGAATGAAGCATTGAAGCATGTTCGGGGAACTGAATGAAGCTCCCATGTCCTCCGACAATTCCATGGATTGAAAGACAGAGACAGGAAAAATTGGATTTTTTTTTCTCCTCTATTAAAATATTTGCCTGGCAGAAGTTCTGCCGGCAATCTTCGAAAAAAATTGGAATCTTTTTGAGGTGGGTGGGAGGGGGGAGTTGACAGTTGACCTCGGGACAGGGTACTGCAATTGCAGTCAACCATTAGTGTTGTAAGACTGTTAATCGTAGCTTAACACCAGACAGAAATGGAATCATGAGCATGGAGGTAGCTAATAAATCATGTAGCAGGCAATCAATCAGCATCGATGATGATTGATAAAAATGGAGGTACAGTATTAAGTAAGCAGTGATTAGTCGTGGGATTTGGTAGAGAGGAGGGAGAGGCAGGAGCCAGCAGGCGCCAGGCAAGAGGCAACCAACCTGGTGAGCCATGGGCGGGTTGAGTTCCGGCGAGAAGAGGAAGGCGAAGAAGTCGTCGAGCGTGGGCATCGCCGGCGCCGGCGACCTGGTGACGAGGCGGGCGATGCCATGTCCCCCCGAGGCGGCGGTGAGCAGGGCGTGGATGCGGTCGACGTCGGCGGGGTGCTCGGCCTGCGCCTGGGAGAGGAAGCGGCGGAGGGCGTGGAAGTCGGAGTTGAAGGAGAGGTAGGCGGCGCGGACGTCGGGCGGCGGCTGGGCGTCGGGGGATCGGAACTTGCGCGTGAAGCACATGCAGTACTTGTACTTGTAGCTGCCCATGGGTGATGGGTGGTGGAGGACGGATCCTCTGTTCCTTGCTCCTCTGCTGGTAGTAGTAGTAGTACGGTGGTGATTGTTGAGCGAGCTGGGTTGCTCCGAATCTGATCTGCCTGACGACGAGTGAAAAGCTTTATTAGGCGGCGCTGGGCATTTCTCTTCGCGTGGAGGCCGCGTTGGGCGTTACCTTGACTTGACGAAGAGATTCGGGGGAAGTAATGGTGGAATAGAATCACAATTCACAGCTGGGAGGAAGGAAGGAACGAAGAGGAAGGGAATGGGGATGGAGGCGAGGAGACAGACACACACAGACACTTAAGGACTCCACTTCCTGACCTCTTCTTGTCCCTTAATTATGTAAATATAATAATTGATAGCAATTACCCTGCTCCTGTGCTATGCTAATTGCTTACTCAAGCAAAGCAAACCACATGGAAAATGAGAGAAAATGAACGAAGACGAAGAAGCAGCAGTGCAGAGGCACCATTTGAAAAGGCGGGGACCGGGGAGGTTCTTTTCCATAAAACTCCTAGTTACTATCAAAAATGAACTATTCCTATCCCTATCTACGAGTAGGGCGCGCACAGCACAATTTTTTTTTTGTTCCCATCAAACTACTACTTTGCCTGTTGAATGGTTAATTGTTGGTCCTTGTACTTATCATCAACATGATTCTTTACTCAATTTATCTATATATACTCCATACGGAATTTTTTTTTTATCTTCCCTCTACTCTACCGACGAGTTAGAGCAACTCTAGCAGAGGCCCCTAAATCAGGGCTCCTACTTTTGATTTGGGTGACCCCCCTATTTTTGTTGGCCTAGATTTTTACTTTCACTCCAACACCAGCCCCCAAATTTAGGCCCCAAATCCATTCAGATAGACAATGACAAAAGAGGCCCACTCATCATTCTCTGTCCTCTCAGCTATACGATTGGGGAAGAGAGAAAGAGGGGAAGCAGCGCTGGAGCTCGTCGCGCGGCGTCGGGAAAGCGGACCCGCTCCTCCTCCAAAGGCGTCGGGTCCTCGTGGGGAAGGTTGCACGGCGGCCTATGGGTGCGGCTTCCTCGTTCGTCGCGATGCCTCGGGGAAGAGGCACCACGGTCGGTGGACGCGGTTTCCTCATTCGCCGCGACGCCTCGGGGAAGGGGCGCGGCAGCCGGTGCCGGCGCTGGCGTCGGTGTCCGCATCGGAGTCGAGTCTCGGCGGCGGTGGCTGTTGCGGGCCGCGCTCGCCGAGCCGTTGGAGCCGTTGGGAAGTCGCGCCGTTTGACTCACCGCTGGGATGTCGCGCGCGGGGAGAAGGTGCATCGCGCTGGGGGTGGAGGTGCGACACCGGCGTGGGTTCCATAAGAGCGCGGGTCAAAAAGACCGCAACAGCCGGATGGGGGCTGGGGGATGAGCCCCCAGGAATTGGGTCCCTGGCGAGGATTTGGGTGTCCACCCCAAATATGAGGCTCTAGTAGGAGCCCTGCTGGAGCTATGTTTTTTGTTTGGATATCTATATTTAGCTATAGGGGTTTAAATAGGGCTGGAGTTGGTCTTATAGAAGAAGAAACAACCGTGTACGTAGTCATAGCATACGATGGATGTATGTTCCTTCCCTTGAAAAGTTTTCTACAATGTTCCATCCCTATGACGACTGTTCGGTTCATTCAGCCTGTTCGTTTCGGCTTATTCGCTCGTATCTGGCTTATAATCCACGGCTTGAACAGTATTTTTCTCTTACACCAAACCAGCCAGCAGTGCTTTCAGCCATGGCTTATAAGCCAATTCAGCTGAAACGAACAGGCTGATTATCCTCCTATTGCATTGGACGCCAAAATCAAGGGTAATAATTGGAAATCGAGTCCTTGACACACAGGACATATATGAAATTAAGTCATGAAACCCAAGACAATCCACGTATAATTACTAATATCTATTCATTCATGGCACTTTATTAGTTGTTTTAAGTAAAGAAATGCAATAACTAGACTCATTAAGTATGTGCATATACGCTAGTAATATAATAATTTTTTACAATTGAAAGCTTGGTTGAGTTAAGAACATAGAGGGGTTGAGCGGCTCCACGCCTCCACCTGGGTGATTTTCCATTCACTCATGGCACTTTACTCGTAGTGTTAGTTAAAGTAATGCTCCAACCAAAAGTAAGGCTAATATAATAGATTAATAGTCATATTATGCTGTCAGTGGCCATAAGTAGACATACCCAAATTTTGACTTTCGGGCGTAGCATTTTCTCGGAACCACGACAACGCACTAACCATATTCGTTTATGCATCTAATTTTGTAAATGTAATAAAAGTTTAAACTCCAAATATCTATTCATTTTCGGTTCTGAGATATTCTATACC
Source organism: Miscanthus floridulus (assembly GCF_019320115.1). Classification (NCBI taxonomy): domain Eukaryota; kingdom Viridiplantae; phylum Streptophyta; class Magnoliopsida; order Poales; family Poaceae; genus Miscanthus; species Miscanthus floridulus. The sequence goes on from NC_089589.1 coordinate 480,372, forward strand.
AGAATCTCTCTACTCCACCCACACCCATAAAAATATAGCTACGACCTCTATAAAAGATAGAAATTTAACTGAAACCAGTCCATTTCCACAAGAAAGATGCAAGATAAATTCCCGCGTACCAAAAAAGAGTCATAGCTATAGTATGTGTTTATACACTAATATTTCACGTGATAAATGACCTGTGTTGTATATGTGTTTGTTGTCTCACAAAAACAAGGATTAAGTTAACTCGCCCACAAAAAAGAAAAGATTGACAACAAACGACATTAGGTGGTTGTACCGTGTTCACAAAAAAAAAATCAGTACCGTATATATCAATACACCACAAGTGAGGGGTTCATGTGCAAAGGGGATGGTAAGTTAAGCCTTTTCAACATACATACAAATACAGCGCAGGTGAGCTAGACATATGGGGAAAAGCTTATTTTTACACGTCAAGGTCTTGGGAATGAAAACAAAATTAACAAATACGTACGTACTGCTCCCTCCGCTTTAAATTATAAGTCGCTATGACTTTTTTTTTGATACATCTATTTTGTTATGCACCTAGATATAATATGATGTCTAGATACATGACAAAATGAATAAATAAAAAAGTCAAAGCAGCTTATATGGAACAGATGGAGTACGATGCAACAACTTGTGCTAGGAATGAAAACAAAATTAACACAAGACGTGGACGAGGCGGATAACACCAACGCAGATGGCGTCAGCTTATACTACATCATATGAGAATTTATTTTATTTTATTGTATTTTACTTTATTTTATTTTATTTTACTTTATTTTATGACTCCACCGAGGTACTACAACATAGGCCCTGTTCGGCTTACCCCATATTCTGTTTGTTCGGCTTGTTTTTTCAGCCAGAACAGTATTTTTCTCTCACAAGAATTCAGCCAGAACAGTGTTTTTCAGCCAGTTTCAGCCAAGTTTCAGACCAGCGAACGGGACCGTAATTAATACAATGTGAACAAACTTGACCTGACCTGACCTCGGATGCACAGCCAAGTCAACCATCACCATCAGAGCAGAGCGGGGCGTTGGGCTGTTCTTGTTCACCTAGTACATTTGACTTTTACTGTGTCCCTTGAATATTGGTCCACAGTGGTAGTACTGTACTCAATGTCTAAAGTTGCGCATTTTCAGTGTTTAAAGGTTTCACCCCATCAAACTGTTAAATGGTTGCTAATGAGCTCGTTCGCTACAGCTTATGCCGCAATTTGTGAACTAAAAACACTATAGATGACAACTGACGCAAGCTGCAGGTCTGCAGCAACAGATCTATACTCCTTGCGTCCGATAAAAAAAAATGTTATTATCACTTTTCGAGAAGTCAATATTTTTAACTTTAATGAAATATACACAAAAGATATTAATATTGATGGTGCATAATAAATATTATTAGATTAATAGTTGAATATATACAAATATTGATGATATATTTTTAACAAATCTAGTTAAACTAAAGAAAATTTGATCTACACTAAACCCTATGCGACATTCTTTTCGATACAGGGAGTACTCTCTCCTTTTGTTTTACATGCCATATTAGGTTTGTCCTAAGTCAAACATTTCTAATTTTAACTATCAATTTAAAAAAAATAATTTAGTTTCATAACATGTGAACTATATATTATAAAACTATTTTTCATAGTGAATCTAAAGCATAAATCTTATGTTATTAACCTATATAATTTTCAAAAATTAGTAGTTAAAGTTAAAAATATTTGATTTAGCATAAGCCTAATACGGCATGTAAAAACAAACGAAAGGAATACTTATCAACATGTGGCAATCGCAAAGCTAGATGCAAATGGTCCGAGAAAAATAAAGTTCCAATGATGTTGCACTTCCATTAGAGTGAGGGACTGATTTGCAAAGATACTACTAATCCTTAACAAATGATGAAGGTCAACTAGATCAACCGAAACAATATTGCATTGCAGTTGGAAATGAACACAAAATACAAATATCATGACTCGAGATGACCGACCGATCGAGTCCCCTAAAATTATACGCTATTAATAGGACCCAGGTGTCCATTCGGACGCCGTGCACCCATTCCGCCTCGTTGCTGCCGCGCGCCCTATCCCACACCTCTCGCCCCCGCCTGTCGCGCATGCCGTTTGCTTCCTCCCGTCGCTGGCGCTGGTGCTGGTGGTGCTCACTCCGCCCGTCGCGTGCGTAGCCCGCCAGACCAAGCCAAGCTTGGTGCTGGTGGCGACGGCGGCGGTGGTGCTCTGAAAGGTCCTAATATGGCTAGAGGGGGGTGAATAGCCTATTTAAAAATCTACAAACCAACTAGAGCAATTTGATTAGTATGACAAATAGCAAAAAAACAAACTTGCTCTAGCTCTACAAGGGTTGCAAGCCACCTATCCAATAATTCTAGTTACTATGATCACTAGACACACAATTCACTAAGTCACTACTCACTAAGAGCTCTCACACTTGCTACACTAAAGCGCTCCACTAGATGAACTTAAGCTACAAAGTAAGCTCTCAATTCTAGGCACACTAAAGAGCTTGCTATAGCTAGTTTGCGGGAATGTAAATGAGTAAGTGAGGTGATTATACCGCCGCGTAGAGGAGTGAATCAATCACAAGATGAATATTTAATCAATCACCAGGAAAATACCAAAGGACAAGAGACAACCAATTTTCTCTCGAGGTTCACGTGCTTGCCAACACGATATGTCTCCGTTGTGTCGACCAACACTTGGTGGTTCGGTGGCTAAGAGGTGTTGCACGAACCTCGTCCACACAATTGAACACCGCAAGAACCTATCCACAAGTGAGGTAACTCAATGACACGAGCAATCCACTAGGGTTACCTTTCGGTGCTCTGTCGGGGAAGGTACAAGTCCCCTCACAATTACCAAAGATGGCCACGAACAATCACCAACTCGTGCCAAATCCTCCTCCGCTGCTCCAAACCGTCTAGGTGGTGGCAACCACCAAGAGCAACAAGTGAATCCCGCAGCGAAACACTAACACCAAGTGCCTCTAGATGCAATCACTCAAGCAACGCAGTTGGATTCTCTCCCAATCTCACAAAGATGATGAATCAATGATGGAGATGAGTAGGAGGGCTTTACCTAAGCTCACAAGGTTGCTATGTCAATGCAAATAGCCAAGAGAGTGAGCTTGAGCCGGCCATGGGGCTTAAATAGAAGCCCTTATGAAATAGAGCCGTTGGCTCTTCAGTTCACTGAAAATTGGGGCGATCGGATGCGCCGGTCAGATCGACCGGACGCAGGACCCCAGCGTCCGGTCGTGCGATACACGCCACGTGTCCCCTGCTTCAAACACTGATCGCCCGATCTCAACAGTCATCAGTACATTTAAGTTGTGACCGGATGCGCTGCTTGAAAGTGATCGGACGCAGGACCCTAGCGTCCGGTCGTTTTCAGTAAGGTTCCACTCACGATCGGACACGTCCGGTCACCACCGACCGGACTCACCCAGCGTCCGGTCACTCACTGTCTCCTCTGTGCGCCGCCACATCAGCACGACCGGATGCTGAACAGTCTTCAGCCTGAGTTCGGTCGCCTACGTCCTGTCAAGAGACCGAGGGTGGCCTTCACTGCGCGCCACTGACCAGACGCAGACCCCAACGTTTGGTCACTGCGTGACCAGCATCCGGTGCACTCCGTCGGTGAAGTTTCGAACCCTTGATCCCAAGTGCTAAACCCGTATCACCTTTGTGCATGTGTGTTAGCATATTTTCACAAACATTTTTAAGGGTGTTAGCACTCCACTAGATCATAAATGCATATGCAATGAGTTAGAGCATCTAGTGGCACTTTGATAACCGTATTTTGATACGAGTTTCATCCCTCTTAATAGTACGGCTATCGATCCTAAATGTGATCACACTCTCTAAGTGTCTCGATCACTAAACTAAAAAGCTCCTATCAATTTCTCCTTTGCCTTGAGCCTTTTGTTTTTCTTTCTCCTTTTCTAAGTCCAAGCATTTTATCATCACCATGCCATCACCATCATCGTCATGTCATGATCTTCATTTGCTTCACCACTTGGAATGTGCCACCTATCTCATAACCACTTTGATAAACTAGGTTAGCACTTAGGGTTTCATCAATTTACCAAAACCAAACTAGAGCTTTCATGCTCGCACGCCGCCACTGGTGCTGGTGCTGGTGGTGCTCGTGCGCCGTCGCTCGCCGCCGGCTCCGACCTCAATGGCTGGAATCGGCCCGCCCCGGCTTCCCCCATATTTCAAAACGCATATTTTAAATGTTTCATAGATATGTTGCAAGTGTTTCATATGGATGTTGCAAAATTAGATCGGGATGTTGCAGATGCTGCAATGTTTGTACTCGTACGTTGCAAACTTCTATTTTCGATGTTTCATCTATTCTTTCATACGTATGTTGCAAATGTGTTTACCTAGATCTTGCATATGTTTCACACATATATTGCAAGTGTTTTATTTTGATGTTGCTATGTTTATAGTGGTTTCAAGTGTTTTCAGGTGTTTTGTAAATATTTCAGACGCATGTTCTAAATGTTTCATTTGTCCTCAGGCGTATGTTGGAAGTGTTGCATTTGGATGTTTTAAAAGTAGATCAGGTGTTACATATCACTCCTTGCCTTCTGCCGCCTCACCTCGGCGTCAGATGCAGGAAGCGAGTGCAAACGGAAGCGGTTCCCGCTGGGCGGGCGGTCCCCACGCGCATGCGCAGCAACAGGTGTGGCGCGCATCAGGCGGGCATGCGCAGCAGCAGGCAAGCACGCGTAGCAACAATAGGCGTGGGTGGGCAGGTGCAGCAGGTGAGGCAAGCGCAGCAGCACACACAGTAGGCGGGGCCGGCGCGGGTGTTCAGATGAGGGCTAGCATCCGGACGTCCGAGCACCGCTGCGCTAGCCACCCCAAAATTATACTCAGTTGGGTTTCATAATTCTTTTATTTTGGACAACTCGACATGGTCCCAAAGAAAGATTTGTTCATACATCTGTCATATAATATGCAAATCTCAAGACTATAATCAATACATGCAAATCTCAGTGTGGTCAAAATATTTATTTTTTGATTCACTGATAATTAAAATTTAAAATTTTTAACTAGAACCTTACCAAAATGACAAGAATTGTACGTCCGGAGGGAAAATCAACATTAACTAACTATAATATTATGACTCCGGTTGCCAGCCTATTACTTGCATTGAGTGCGGTGTACTAGTGGTAAACAGCAATATTGGATCTACTTAGTGGTCGTTCTACAAGACCTTTATTCATACAGCTTTTAGTTTGTTTAGTATTCGACCAGATCGTTTCTTTACCAACCAAGGATCTTCTTTATTGATTCGTTTTTCTATTTTGTTTCCAAGCGTTGGTAATGTGAACAGCCTTGACGTGACCAGTTAGCTGGGGACGGCACTGCAGCGATAAGATGGAACCCAATTCCAACCACCAAATTAAGAATCACCATGGACACAGGTTGCAAAAACGCACAGAGCGGTCTCTGCCTCTCTCTCACACATTTTTGTACTTTTGTAAAGATTCGCAAACTGAAGGTCGATCCGCTCCGTTCACTATTTAAATTCATATAGTAGTATATTACAGATCGACAAGAAATTAAATCACTTCAAGCTTTTTGTTCCCTAATTCCTTTCCCTTTTAGCTGTATAGTCGTTTAGTTGCTTTGTATTTCTTTTCAGAACTGCTTCTTTTTTTTAATAAAGCACTGTAGGGGTGCAAACCCCTCCAGTTTCCCTTAAAAAAAAAGCACTTCATATGTACTGTATATATACAATTTTTTTTCCACGGAGGTAAACCTGTATATACACACTATATATACACTTCTCAACCGACTAACGCTTTGACCATTACACGTATGCTTGGTCTCTCGAGGAAATAAAACGAAGTCTACGTGCGAGCACAACCGTAGACTACTCTAAAAGGTTTCGTTGCATATATGTTAATTTGTTTAGACACGAAACATTTAATTTGTTTGACTCTGACTGCATTGCAACAGACACAACGTTGACACTCCTCAACGCCGCGCCGCTAACCCATGGGCCTCCCCTGACGCCAGCACCGCCGACGTTGCAGGGCCTCTCCGGCACCCATGCTGCTGCCACATCGAGGTGCTCTCTCTCCCCAACCTCCCTCTCAGATCTGTTTCTATTTTCTTGTCTGCAGGGGATCTATGTTCACAGTCTCGTAAAACTGATGATGAGATGCAAGAACTAATAGGTCAGTTTGGTTTCCCTTAATTTTGCCTCTATACATTGTATAGAAATTCATCGTTCTCAATTGCAGCAGGCTTCAATATATAGCTTAAGTGGCACTATAACACATTCTTCAGTTTGACATGCTTCAATTTAGGATTACACCCACCGCCTTACATTCTAACTGCCAATATCCTGCATAGGCTTTCCTCATTTTATCACTAAAAAATTTCATTTTATTATTTCAGTGCACCAGTCAAATTATGATTGCCTCATCTTTGTGTTACAATCTTAACACTGAAACCTGACATTAGCTTCCTGTCATGGCTGTGAATAACCCTAACACTGAAACCTTGACCAGCAAATGGGTTACTTCTAAAATTAATCACTGGTTGAATGCAAATTCATGAAAATTGGTTCAATGCCGTATGATATTCTCACAGTATTAGAAGTTATTGTGAGCAAAAGGATGTCTGTATTTTCTGTTAGTTCAGTTGCCATATTCTTAGGTGATTTTATAGATTTATCATATTTAGTTGTTTTCTTGTAATGCTGGAGGCTGAGGCTTCTATTTGGTGGCTGGTTTTTACTTTGCAGATTGATACCTAGTATTTGGCGGTCACTTCAATTTCAATGTAAATTACCCTTAACTTCAACTCCTAGTATTTGGTTTCCATAAAGAAAGTAACCTTGGCTAGGACATGTTAGGAATTTTGCTTTGTATTTTTGCTTCTTGGGGTGTCAATTCTGTGCTCCGTCATTTTTGAAACAGTTTACTTTCTCAGCTTCTCAGCTTTTAGTGACCAAATTTTCTCATGATTACTTTTTTAGTAAAGAAAAAGAAACCTGGAAACTAATGATTGTTCTTTGCATTACCAAAACATGACATTATTTGTATACAGGATTACAGGTGTTTTTTGTTTGTTAATTCTGAATCATCTTTTCCTGTGTTATCTATATTTTGTTGATGCCAATTCTCTTTCCAGGGGCTACTAATAAACCTCACTCAAGAGTTGGGTGACGCTGTTCTTCGAAGACTGGTAAGATCTATTCTAACATATATGTGGTGTGGTACTGTTTTTGTTGGGTTCAGAGTGTGTTCTTCGAAGACTGGTAATCTAGTACACTGTTGGTTGAATATGTTGTGAAACAAAAAGCATCTGTCCAGTAGTATATGCAGTATACGTGATCTGTGACAGTTCCTTTCCAAACTCATATTTTTCTACCATTTTGCTATATACTAGTTTCAGGATTGCACACGCTGCTCCTTTCTACAATTTGCTTGCCTAACTAGTGATAGAATATGATGCAACGGTTAAATAAAGGGGTGCCCACCGCAGTACTACTTGCTTTGCTGCAGTCTGCAATTTGATCTGCTGTTTTTTTGAACGCAATTTTTGATCTGCTGCTTGCCTGCTGCTATATGGTTTGCTCATTCAGTCATTTGTTGTTGCAGGATAACACTGCATCACCACGGGGGAGTCATTTAATGGCCACGGTCACTGTATATGGATGGTTGCATAGATTTTCATGGTTCTATATAGGCCACCACAACTCTGTCCATGTATGCAGATTGTACACGTCAAAGGCATTTACCATGACTGAGATTCTAACTTAGGTAGAAATCCTCAGTACCAACACCTTCGTGAGACTGAAAGGCTAGCTCTAGGCCGTTGATAACAATGTGTATAGAATTTGACATTGGTCTTACCTTGTGGGACGGTTTGGACTTGTGGAATGAATTAGACTTGTGAATTATGTCTATTTAATGATGGATTGTATATATTCTTGTGAATTGGATTTGTAATGGTAGTTTATATAATGCTCTTGTGCTTATGGTCAGATTTGAATATATATATGTTCTGGTCGAATTTGAATTGTAAATTTAAATTTTTTTGATGGAAAATGTACTGGGGCGGCTGATACTACACTACATCCGTCCCTACAAATCGATTTTGTAGGGGCGGCTGGTGTGTTACCAGCCGCCCCTATAAATCGATTTGTATGGGCGGCTGATAACACCAGCCGTCTCTACAAATCGATTTGTAAAGGCGGTCTGTGAACCGCTCCTACAAATACATGATTTGTAGAGACGGTATGGTAGGGGCGGCTGGCCGAGCTACCTCTACAAAGCCTCACCAATCGCCCCTACTAATCGTGTCTGTGGTAGTGATTGTCTGAGTCACTTAGGGAAAGGACGTAGGAAACGGAGTCATGTACTACGTAGGGAACAGAGAGAAGAGTAACCGTCGTCCAGTTTTTCACGTAGGAGACCGAGTCACGTTTGTAGGGAACATAAGTCGAGCGGGGTGATTTTTTTGCAGCTGACGATACCCTTAGGTATTTTGGAAAACTAACTTATGAGTGTGCACTCGATGGAGCTCCAGCGCGCACACCCCTGTGGCCGTCCGATTAGTGCCTGCGTCTTCTTCCTCGCCGCGCCCGCTCCCGCACCGCCGCCCTTCTTCCCCACCTCCGGCGGCCGCGCCCCACTCTTCTTCCCCAACTCTGGCGGGTTATAGAAGGGCCGGCCGGGGGAGGTAGGTAGGCCAGGCGGTGGGGAAGGTCGACGGGCAGTTTAGGGGAGCTGGCGGCAGTCGTGGTGGCCAGGCCAGGTCAGGGCGGGGGCGGCATGGCCAGAGTTCGTCGGAGCTCGCCGGAGTTTGCCATGGCAGCATGTGGGAGGGGGTGAGAGGGAGGGGGGAGGGAAGGAGGAGGTCGCCGCCGGCGGTAGGGCGGTGGGGCGGCGGGAGGTGCTGGAGGCGGGGGCTTGCCGGATCTAGAGGCTGGGGCACTCGCGTGGCCGGGGGCGGTGGGGGAGGCAAGTCACTGGCGCGGGAGAAGAAGGCTGGAGCGGGGAAAGGAGAAGAAGAACATACGGGGGGCGAAGAAGAAGGTGTGCGAGAGAAGATAAGGATGTGGGTGTGGGTGGTGTGTGTGTGGGGTGGGGTGGGGGGGGGGGGGGGGGGGGGGGGGGGGGGGGGGAGAGGCAGGCGCGCAGGTGTTTTGTACTCGGCGTGCGCGTACGGGCTGTAGTGATGTCCTAGGTATTATTTATGTGTAGTAGAAGATCTTTTATTAGGAGCAATAGTTTATTGGAACTGTTGGTGCATATTATGTGCATATGCATGTCATCATTAGATATAGATGACGTAGGAGGCCAGGCCGGGCAAGTCGGGTCTGCATGCATGCAACAACCAGTACGTCCATCGGTTAGGCTAGGCGTCGTGAATCGTGATGGCTCCGACTCTGATCCATATCGGTACGTACGTTCTGATCCGACTCGAACAAGGCATATTATGCCATGCATGCAGCCATATATGAACTCGGATATGATTGATCCCTTCTTGTCTGATTCGTTGGTATCGGAATCGGAAGAGGCAGCCACCGCCTTCCCCTTCCAACAACCGGCCTTCTTGTGTTTCTATATTCCATTATATATATTGATCGAGCCATTAACAAAGGAATTAATTGTGAGCAGCCCCGGGCGGCCGGCCCTTTGCATTGCTGCTCGCTGTACGTGTTTGCCTAGCTTGCCAGCCCCGATCGATCGATCCACCACTGCGTGCTCAGCTCTTGTCGCGCCATGCACCGCCACCGCCACCGTGCTTACATACCGGCCGTCGGTGGATCGGATCCACTTGCATTGGGGAGAGATGAGCTATCAGCCTGGAGGATCGGCGGCATGGGGGCTTGAACATGACCTAGACAGCATTGATCCCGTGGACTTGGCCTTGGCCCCCTATCGTCCTGGTAGTACATATTACCATGAAGCATCTCGGCGTAGGAGGCAAATTTATCCTCTACTACTAGTCCGATCTCGACATCGATCTCCATCGCCACCCCCATCGTCCCTCCAAGCCGCTATCTCTGGTCCTGCTAGCCGGCGCCAGCGCAGTCCCATCAGTAAGCGTGCTTGCATCCCTGCCTCCAGCAAGGCCATCCGGGGACTCAAGGAGGTGGTGCTGCTCACCACCACCACGGACGACGACGACGACTGTGCCATCTGCCTTAAGCCTTTGGCTGATCCTGCAGATCAGGACAAGGAGGAGCCAACAGCAGCTGATGTAGGGAACATGACAAGGCTCCGCGCCATGCCCTGCTCCCACATCTTCCACCAGCACTGCATCTTCCAGTGGCTCCGCCGCAACGCCGCCTGCCCTCTCTGCCGCCACCGGCTGCCCACTACGGATGATGATGATGACGACGAGGAGGAGGATGACTAGGACTACCGGAGGAGGAACGGGAGCATGCAACAAGACGATGACAATGGCCAAACACTCACGGAGGCATCATATCCTTGCTAGGGTTCGACGACTATGAAAGATCCGATGATATTTTCACATCATCATATATCTAGTATAGATTATGAAACATATATGACGACCCAGCAGCATCTTGTTCTCTTGTACCTACCTAGCTACCTTAGGTCCAATGCAATGCAAGGTGTGATCTGTAACATACATATATACGTACGCATGTGGTACGGTGTCGTCGGTGTGATTCATTCAAGGATTATTATATGGACAAAAATAAATAAATATGGTTTGGCAATTACTGCTCCTCAACACATTGACATGCATATGGACTCATCGAATGATCTTACATATGCATGGTTTGGTTTGGTTTGGAAATGAGCAAATCCATCCCAGGTACAGGTAGGTACAAGATTAATTAGTTTCCCAGCTAGGTACAATATTAGTTTGGGACATGCCATACTCAGTTTAGTTTGGGGGGGCATGTGCTCCCGGCCCGTCGATGCCAGCGTATCCATTTACTCACACCAATAATGCATGTGGAGTTAGTTGCTGAAAGAAATTAGTTTGGGACCTCATGCACTTTTAACAATATATAAATGTATTAAAAAAATTGGACTAAAATAATAACAAATCCCAAACAAGTAGATAACTGCAGAATCCCCTAAAAGTGGACAACTACAGAATATGAAACACATCAGGATACTGGATATATACAAAATGCATGTATGTATAGCATCTAAATTCATGGCTTACAAATAAGATAATTATTAGTAGATTTACGGTTTGAGTATATATGCCTTTTCAGGTTTCAATCCTTTTAAAGATACTCTGGTATAGTAGCAATTGTATTATGTGGAGAGCACATGCACCTTCTGTTGACAAGCACGAGACTCGGTGGTGAGTGGTGACCTTGCAGCATAGTGGAGGTTGACTAGTTGTGGAACGAAGGAAAGACAACACCATGGGCGCGTAGATAGCGTGTTTGATCTTGTGGACAACACCATGGGCCAGGGCTCGCAAGGGCCTCGAAGCAAAGGATGGGCTGCATCCAAGAAACGAAACTCACCTTCGTTTCTTCCAGGCTCGATCGGGTTGCATACTGCAGCATCGGACTTCGTGAAAGGACAGCTGTGAGTGTAGAAAGGTAGGATCCATACCATGTACAAGCAAACAAACAAAGGGTGTGTTTGTCCAGGCTAGCTAGTTGATGCAAGTGGACCAAAGCACGGTTAGTCTCACCCATTCAACCTGCCACTCCACAGCCTGACGTCACTCCCACAGTACACGCCAGGGTTTTCAATTTTGGTATTGCAAAAATTTCGGCCACCACCGAAACTACCGAATTTCACGAAATTCGGCTGAAATTTTGGCGAAATTTTTTTAGAGACTAGCACATGAAGTATGCTTTTTCTAAAAAAACATTTAAATCTAAACAAATATTAGTATGATTTATGACTACACATCTCCATTGAATATAAAAATATGCAATATAAACAATAAAAAATTGAGTCTAAAGTTATATAACACATGTATTAGTGTACTATAAAATTTCGGATTTTTCTTTCGGTCACCACCGAAATTACCGAATTTCGCGAAATTTGGCTAATGTCTTCTCTTAACGGTTGTTAATTTACCTGGGTTGCTGAGGCCTTAATCCGTGAAGTCTACTCGCCGGAAAAGTCCGAGAGGTGTTTAAACGTAACAGGCTACCTACCTAGGGAAATTACATAGCATAGTAAGAGCAAGACGCGAAAAAATTTAATATGCATTTTATAATGTCTTCTCTTAACGGTTGTTAATTTACCTGGGTTGTTGAGGCCTTAATCCGTAAAGCCTACTCGCCGGAAAGGTGCGAGAGGTGTTTAAACGTAATAGGCTACCTATCTAGAAAAATTACATAGCCTAGTAAGAGCAAGACGCGAAAAAAATTTAATATGCATTTTATAATACTGGGACATACTTCCAACTTGATATCTTGTGTATCAATTATTACATACTTTCGTATGATTACTTTGCAGGGAACCATTTTCTGGACCACGTCATCAAATAAGGAGCTCGCCCACCGCTGGCTGCCTTACTTGGCCACTACTTCGTTGGGTGAGACACACGTCCCGTGCTGTCCTACTCGGTTGCTGCTCTACAAGTCGCCAGGACATCCGACTACTCGGCCGCGGTAATTGACTACTCGGTTGGGGTGATCAACTACTCGACAGCCTTGTTGTGGTGATTTGGAAATTCTAAGGTGGGGGTGATACGGGGTCTCCGATGAGGGGATTGCCCACCCGAAGCCTTTTGACGGATTATCTAGGTTGCCTTACTCGGATCGGATCATGGTCGAACGAGAAGATTTTGCATCAGCAAGATGAGCACGAATATGAGGATGCACGTGCATATTTATATGTACTTTCATTACTCAAGCGAAACAAAGAAAGAGGCATGACATACAGCAGCATGCAAGAAGACATCAAGCATGCAAGCTAATTATGGAAAGTACTCAGTAGCGCAACTGTGTTGACTTGCAATGGTATATGGATAGCCTACTGCAGTTCGTGGGTTACTTGGATACACCCTTGAGAATGTCTACAAGATCCTACATATCCTCAGAAGAGGTTTTCAGTTCTTTGAACAACTCAGATTCAAGACCTTCCAACTTTTTGTTCCAAATAGCAAGAGGCTCGGGGGCTACACTCAGTGAGTGCTCTTTTTCTTCCAAAAAACGCACATCACTCAGAAGACTTCTTCAAGATAGGAGTTTTCAAACAACATAAGATTCAAGACCCTCCAACTTTTTGTTCCAAATAGCAAGAGGCTCGGGGGCTACACTCATTGAGTGCACTTTTTTCTTCGAAAAAGCGCACGTCACCAAGAAGACTTCTTCAAGACAGACCACTTCAAGGCCTCACGACAAAAAGAACTCGGACCGAGCTATATCCGAGTTCTTTTTGATAAAGAACCCGGGTATATACTCGGGAGCCATTCGACGAAGAATAGAGCAATTTCAAGACAAGACCCTCCAGCTCCTTGTTCCAAATAGCAAGAGGCTCGGGGGCTACACCAATATGGGAGTACTTTTTCTTTAAAAAAGCACACACCACTCGAAGATCCCAAGAAGCGCTACATGGTTTCACTCAAGAAAGCACTCGGGCGACGCTTGTTCCTGCTCGGCAAGACCTGGAGGAACAAGACAAGGCTTCCGGAGTTCAACCATGAAGTGCTCGGGGGCTTGTCGATGCGGGACCCATGGGATACACCGCAAGAAAGAGAGGAGATCTAGTTTGATTAGGATTCCTCCCATGTAATCCTAGTAGTAATACTACCCTGTAATCCTACTAGGACTCTACATTGTAAACCTACTAGGACTCTGGCCTCCTGACTATATAAAGGAGGGCAGGGCTCCTTAGATGGGGAGGTCGGAGGGGGAGGTGAGAGAAGACTTTACAATCAATCCAACACAAAGGCTAACGCCGACTGGACGTAGGGCTATTACTCGATCACGATCAAGGCTCCGAACTAGGATAAATCGACTGTCTCTTATGTTTACCGTCGAGTTCTGCTTACGCCGAAGCCCGAACAAACTGCCCTGGGTACCCCCATGGTAGGCTATCGGTGGTGAAACATCGACAGTCGTGTGATCCAGTCGTGGATGTTGCGTGACTCCGTGGTCTGCCTGGCTCGCTCGTCCTGACGTCGCGTTGTGATCCACTCACGGCCAACGCGCGACTCCGCGGTCCGCCCGGCCCGCCCTATTGTTGACCACGTGCCGTCGGTCCTGTTCCCAATGGCGAACGACGATGATGCCACGGCCGCGGCTGCCGCCGCCAAGGCGGCCAAGGAAAAGGAGGACGCCGCCCACGCCGACGCAGAGCGCCGGGCCGAGGAAGCTCACCTCCGCGCCGCCGCCCTCGATGAGGATGAGAAGGCTCACAAAGCTCTCTGGGCACAAGCCATCGCCGGTGTCAACGTCAAGGCCCTCATCCCCATTGTCCTGGACAAGGCCACGGACACCTACACCAAGTGGCATGGCATCTTCCTCACTGTGCTTGGCAAATATGCCCTAGCACACCATGTCCTCGAGGACGAGGCTTTCCCCACGCGCTCGGCCTGGGTCCAGGCAGACTGCTGCGTCCTGACATGGATCTACGACACCATCTCCGGCGACTTGTAGCAGTCCTTGATGATGCGCCAAGGTCCAGCACGCAATGCATGGTGCTACCTCGAGGATGAATTCCTCGGCCAGAAGGAGTCCCATGCCCTTCTCGAGACGTAGTTCCGCAACTTTCGTCAGGAGTCCCTGAGCATCACCGACTACTGTCGTCGCCTCGAGTCCATGGCTACATCCCTCGCCGAGTTCGGCGACCCCATCGGCGATCGCCAGATGGTGCTCACGCTCCTCCGCGGCCTCAGCGGCAAGTTTCGCCACATGGTGTCCATCCTCAAGATGCACCAACCGTTCCCGACGTTCGCGGAGGCCCGGACACACCTCCTACTGGAGGAACTAGAGATCGACGCCCGCCCTTCGTCCTAGCCGGCCGCCGCCCTTGTCGCTGCGACGCCATGTCCAGCGGCACCCGGTGTACCTGCACCTCCATGTCTAGGAGCAGTCCCTCCTTCGCGCCCTAACGCGCCCACCGGCAGCCAACGCAACAGCCATTGTCGTGGACGTGGTGGACGCGCTGGCACCTCAACCACCACCAACGGCGCCCCCTCAACACCTCCCGCTGGTGCGCCCCACGGTGGACAGGGCAGCTCTTCACCAGGCATGCACCCGTCGTTCACCCATCCCTGGTCTGGCACCATGCTCATGTGGCCGTACAACCCGTTCGGGCGCCCGACACCGCCACCTGCGTTCCACGCAGTGCCGCACTACGGTGGCTTCGGCGGCCCTCCCAGCGTCTACAATGGTGCCTACAGTGTCCCACCCCCTCAGTACGGTGTGTACTACGGGGGAGCTGCACCACCAGTGTTCCAGGCGCCCGCGCCTGCGTACCAGGCGGCGCCCTAGAACCCCACTCACAGCGGGTCATGGAACTAGGACTCCTTGACGCACTCCTTCAACACCATGACATTGACCCCGCCGGCCTCGACCTCTGAGTGGTATGCCAATTCTGGTGCTGGCTCGCACATGACCTCGGATGCTGGTAAACTCTCCACCATTTCCCCACCCTTTTCATCTACTCCTTCATCTATCATCGTGGGAAATGGTGCTTTGCTTCCTGTCACTGCCACTGGATCACACACTTTTTCTTTACTACATCGTAATCTTGTTCTTAATCATGTTTTAGTGTCTCCCAACATCATTAAGAATTTGATTTCTATTCGTCGTTTTACCACCGACAATAACTGCTCCATCGAGTTTGATCCTTTTGGCCTTTCTGTGAAGGATTTGCAAACTAGGAACGTGATCGCCAGGTGCAATAGCTCCGGTGACCTCTACCTGTTCTATGCACCCTCCACCAGCACCTCCGCGTTCCTTGCCGCACCCACCTCCCTTTGGCATCACCGTCTCGGTCATCTTGGGCATGAAGCCTTGTCCAAACTTATTAGTTCCAGTGTCATTTCATGTAATAAAGATGATACTGATCACATCTGTCATGCATACCAACTTGGTCGCCATGCACGTTTGCCTTTCAGTCTATCTAGCTCTCAAGCCATTCATAATTTTGATTTAATACACTGTGATTTATGGACATCTCCAATTATTACTGTGTCGGGATACAAATATTATCTGGTCATTCTTGATGATTGTTCCCACTACATTTGGACTTTTCCGATCCGCTTCAAATCCGAGACATTTTCCACTCTTTCTAATTTTTTCGCTTATGTTCGCACGCAGTTTGGCACCACCATCAAGAGCGTCCAGTGCGACAACGGCTGTGAATTCGACAATTCTCAGGCCCGCACGTTCTTTCTCTCCCATGGTGTTGCCCTCCGCATGCCGTGTCCATATACCTCTCAACAAAATGGGAAAGCAGAACGCTCTCTTCGCACCCTGAATAACATCCTACGCTCCCTTTTGTTTCAGGCAAGTCTCCCTCCGGCATATTGGGTTGAGGGTCTTCACACTGCGACATATCTTGTGAATCGCCTCCCCACTAAAACCCTTGCCTCCTCCACACCATATAGCGCTCTAATTTCCACCCGGCCTTCCTATGATGACCTCAAAGTTTTTGGGTGCGCTTGTTATCCTAACATGTCCTCCACAGCGCCTCACAAACTTGCCCCTCGCTCCTCCCTATGTGTTTTCCTCGGCTACTCCTCGGAGCACAAAGGCTATCGATGCCTCGAGCTTCAGTCGAACCGCATTCTTATTTCTAGACATGTCGTTTTTGATGAATCCTTTTTCCCTTTCTCCGACATGTCTAGCACACCCATGGCACCCTCCGTCCTGGACTTTCTCATCGATGATCATGATCTTACCACTTTAGTTCCTAGAGCTCGTTTTGTGCGTGCAGGTACCGCAACTTCCTTGGCGGCACACCCCGTGCCCGAGGCCACCCCTGTGCCGTCGAGCCCTGGTGCAGGACCATGGTCGCCTGGGTCCAGCTCTGCTGCCCATGGCGCCATCTCCACGCCACCGTCCGCGTCGTCCGGTGCCGCTGCCCCTGTGCACCCCGCATAGGTTGCTGCCAGTGGCACCACGCCGACCACGAGTGCTACCGGTCCTGCTGCCCCTGCTGCTCGCGCATAGGTTGTTGCCAGCAGTACTGGCCGCATAGCTGCCACCCGACCGATCGTCGTCCCTCCGGTCACCAATGCACACTCGATGCGCATGCGCGGCAAGGCTAGCATCGCACAGCCCGTGGATCGCCTCAACCTCCACGCTGTGCCCATGTCGCCTCTTCCTCGCTCTGTTCGTGATGCACTGTCAGACCCCAATTGGCGATCTGCTATGCAGGCTGAATATGACGCTCTAATTGCCAATGACACCTGGAGTCTTGTGCCTCGTCCTCCTGGCGTAAATGTTGTGACTGTCAAGTGGATTTATCGACACAAATTGCTCGTCGATGGGTCTCTTGATCGCTACAAGGCTCGCTGGGTACTACGGGGTTTCACACAGCGGCCCGGTGTTGATTATGATGAAACTTTCAGTCCCGTTGTCAAGCCTGTGACAGTTCGAGTTGTTCTCTCCCTGACATTATCTCAGAACTGGCCCATTCATCAGCTAGATGTGAAGAATGCATTTCTCCATGGCACTCTCACTGAGACAGTGTACTGCATGCAGCCCTCTGGTTTTGTGGATTCTTCTCGCTCAGATTTTGTCTGTCGGCTCAACAAGTCCTTATATGGTTTGAAGCAGGCTCCTCGTGCTTGGCATCACAGGTTCGCCTCTCACCTCATGTCACTTGGATTTGTTGAAACAAAGTCAGATACTTCGCTCTTTATATATCGACGTGGTCCAGACACGGCCTACTTACTGCTCTATGTGGATGACATTGTCCTCACCGCCTCCTCTGTCGGATTTCTCAAGCACATCATTGAGGCTCTCCGGCGTGAGTTTGCCATGATGGACATGGGTCAACTGCATCATTTTCTGGGCATTTCTGTGACACGCTATGCAGATGGTCTGTTTCTTTTTCAGCGGCAGTACAGTCAGGATATTTTGGAGCACGCCAGGATGAGTGTGTGCAAGCCGTGCAGCATGCCTGTTGATCTACACTCCAAATTATCTACTGATGGACCGCCTGTTGCTGACGCTACACAGTACCGCAGCCTAGCTGGCGCTCTACAATATCTGACTTTCACCCGACCAGACATTGCCTTTGCAGTTCAGCAGATATGCCTCTATATGCATGATCTCAGGAGCCGCACCTCGCTGCTCTCAAGCGGATCCTGCGCTACTTGTAGGGCACACTATCACTTGGGCTGACCATGCGCCGATCTTCACCTGCAGGTCTTGTTGTTTACACGGATGCCGACTGGGCTGGCTATCCTGACACTCACCGGTCGACCTCTGGCTACGCAGTATTTCTCGGGGATAACTTGGTGTCCTGGTCTTCCAAGCGTCAGCATACGGTCTCCAGATCGAGTGCCGAAGCTGAATATCTTGCTGTGGCGAATGGTGTTGCTGAAGCTACCTGGCTGCGTCAGCTGCTTCTTGAGCTTCGCCACCCCCCTCACCGTGCCACCTTGGTCTATTGCGACAATATCAGTGTTGTATATCTCTCCGGCAACCCAGTGCAGCATCAGCGGACGAAGCATGTTGAGATTGATCTCCATTTTGTTTGAGAGAAGGTCGCCCTCGGTCACGTTCGGGTCCTACATGTTCCTACGACATCGCAGTACGCCGACGTCTTTACCAAGGGCCTTCCTACCTCATTATTTCAGGAGTTTCGGTCCAGCCTGAATGTTAGCGATGCTCCCGATTAGACTGCGAGGGAGTGTTAGCCTATTATAATTATAGCAAGTGTAATTATAGTTGGTTGCCCTTGATTAGTGGCATGTACCACGCCTGTGCGGTTGGCTTATGAACCACCCCGGCCTCCATATGTACTGATGCATTGACATGGAATAGAATCAATCATTCCAGAGACACTTTCAGCTGCTACCCCCAAATCAGCCCCAGAAACCGTCCCTTGCTTAGATTGATCATTGCCAGGGTAGTTTTCCAGTTCACCTGAATTATCTGTCGTCTTTGTACTGGTCTCAAGTATCTGGGAAGTAGGATCATCTCGGGGACTCCCAGGACATTCCCAAAAGGACAATCCCAGGTCACCAAAACCTTCTCTTAATGCAACAAATGAGCTTTCTTTTGGGCATCCACCAGTTTGTTCGCTACACACTCCTAAATTTTCAGGTGTGTTGAGTGGAAACAGATTTCCAGTGTCATGCGTCGAGCCACAGTTCACAGCACCAGGAGACAACACCATGACATCATCATCATCTGAGTCACTCAAAACTATTATATCCTGCCCTGTTGATGCTGGAGGACCATTTTCATCTGAGGATGAAGAATCAAGATCATGGACATGGGCCATAGGATCACCATTTGTTGCTGGCTCTAAATTAAAGCCTTCATTTGCAATGTTTGTATCACCAATGTTGCTTGAGAGAGTGATACAGTTTTTGTTTTCATTGTATCTTGAATGGTCATTACCAGAAGACGGCACCAGATCAGCATCCCCTATCTTGCTAATTTCCCACTGGCCGTTGTTTTTTTTTCCTAAGTCCCAACTTAAGACATCCCACCTCTTCAGACAGTGGCTCTTCTTTAACCTCATGCTTTACAAAGCAAATTTCAGGTTTGGCTGCTGTATCTGTGGCCACAGAGAGAGTACCATCTGGTTGATGCCACTGTATAAGGTCCTTCAGTTCAGCTCTGCCCTTAACTCTCCAGGAACCATCAGGCTTGACATCAATTTCAGACGTATCATCTCCGCAGCTTTTGATCTGTATCACCAATAAGCAATAAATCAGCAATGATGCACACCAGAAAATGTAGACATGAAAAGTTGAAAACATTATTTCATCGCCACTATAAACTCACCAAAGAAGTGATGCGATTGAAGTAAGGATCAATTATTATGTTCTCTAGAGAGTAATTCTTCAGGCAAATTGGACATTGCCACTGCAAGCAAGGAAACGAAGTTTGATTTAGATAAAGATGAAACAAGATTCAATCAATATGGTCAAGAAGATGAGGTAAAGTTGTATTGAGTCCAAATAGTCAAACCTTCCGGGAACGTTGGTTTATTTCAATAAAAGCTTCTAAATCAAAACAACCCATGTGAGCACAGGGCTTGAACCTACCAGCAATCTGGATCCTTGAAGCAGTCATCTGTCACAAGATTAAAAAAACAGATTAAAAGAAAAAAAATTTGGGTGACTTTCTGTGAAGGAATGCAAAGAAAACTATGGCCCTGTTTGGCACAAGCTTAAACTCATGCACAAGTTGGTTTATGGAAAAAGCTATGAGAAGCAACTGCTGGGGAAAAAACTAAATGTTTGGCAACCTTTTCACTGATACTTTCCTATGGGACCCACATATTGACTTTAGTAGAAGGGGAGAGCTCATCCTCGTCGCCGCTCTTGTCCGTACCCTCTCGCTCAACCTTGGTCTCCACTGTGCACAGCTGCCTTGACACAGCGTGCCCTATGGTGGCCAGCAGCGAACAGGCATGCCTCAGCTCAGCTTCTTCATGTTGTTCTCCATCGACCAAACCAGATCAAGACCACCAGCCTCTGCATCTCCGTTTCTTTCCCATCGATTCAAGCAGCAACTCCTCCACCACCTCTTTTTGAAAGTAATAGCAGGAGCTCTGCCTTTCAATTAAAAAGAATAGAATTGGCTTAGTTTATAAGGAAAACCAGGTCTGAAAACCTTACATAGGCATAGATTAAAACACCACCTCATCTCTTTCTCACCCAAGCTTAAACTCCTCCACCACCTCATCTCTTTCTCACCCGGATAGGCAAAGTACCAGGCTGAGCTGCACCCAAATCAAGTCCGACTCCACTCCCAGTCTCATACAAGCTCTATCCTTCCAGTCTTTGCTCCTTTCTTCTTCCTAATCTGCAGATCGACACCACAAACACCAACCCACAACTTGAGCACAACCACCTCTCAATTTTTCCTCCCTCCGATCCAAGCTTCAGCCCCAGGCACCAGCTCCTGGACCTGGACCACAGCAGCCAGAGTTCCAAGGTGCCCCCTTCTAGCCGCTGAGCCACTTTATGGCTGGGACGCGCCTCTGAGCTGCTGGTTGAACCTCAACACTGGAGGTGTGGCAATGTGCAGAGGTGGTAGAGGGGAGGCGCAGAGGGGAAGAAGGAGCAAGGCGGCCAAGAGGAAGTGGATGCGTAGCAGGGGGGGGGGGGGGGGGGGGGGGGGGGGGGGGGGGGGGGGGTTGCGGTGGAAGAAGCAGGTATAATTTTTCTGCAAGCTGCTCGCGAACCATGGCAGAGAATCAGGCTTTTACATGCAACAAAAGCAATGGAGAAGCGCTGCCCTGAAAAGTTTTGCATTTGTGAAGAGAAGCGGCTTTTTTCTGAGAAGCGCTGTTGCCACACAGGGCCTACCATCAAACATATTGTTCCAAGTATGGTGGTCACGGAAAAAGCGTGTACGTTAACAAAAATATAACATATATGGTGATCTTAGGATAAGTCCTAAGCCTAAAAGTCATCAGCTCACAGCTGCAGCATAGAGAATAACTTCTGGTGGCAAATACTAATAATTGAACAAAATTTTGGCTTGAACAATATTACAATGTGTTAGACAGGCAGATGGACCTAGAGCCCAGTATACACGGGCTTGTGCTGCCGCGGACCCTGAGTCCAGCGCACACCTATAGGTTGAGTCGAAACAGGCAATGATATTGGTGATTGGTTAAGATCCTATATAAGCCAACCCTAGTTATCCTTGCCTATATGAACATGAATCATGTTCTCCCATATCTACTAATTCCATCAATCTCGCTTTCATTTTTGTCAGGTTTAATAGACATATCAGAGCAATTGGCCATTTTTATAAGCAGTCCATTAAGGATCTAAAGCATCCACAGTAATAGCCAGACTGCTTACAGGGCACCGAAGATTCACGGAGACAGAATCAGCCACAACTTCGATATCACTATCACTGTCTGCATTATTTGCCTCAGCTCCACCAACAACACAGCGACGCACACGAGCAAGGGCATCATCAAAATTTTCACCATCTTGTTCCTTTCGCACCAAATTTAGGACCTGCCCACTATCAAAGTTTCAAAAACTAGAAACAATAAAAATGAAACAGGATTCAAGATTCAGGTGTTCAGCACTTTCTAGGTACCAGCTTGTGGCAGTAGTACTGTAGCAGTAATACAACCAGCCAGTTTATAGTATTTTCCTTTTTTTGTGTGTGTGGGTGGGGGGGGGGGGGGGGGGGGGGGGGGGTGCATGGGTGGGTGATCATTCTCTGATTAGTTTTTTCACTACAAAATACAGATCCTAACAAAGGGCAACAGGGAATTGGAATTTTGCTATAACACCAAACGTACAAGTTCCACATAGAATCTTTCTGGGCATATAAAACAGCTATCCTCCCAAGGTGGCAAGGCCTTACAATGGAATTCACTTGGAAGATAATCAAAAGTCTAAGACTCCAAACATGGTAAGAATAAAAAAAAGAACAGAAAGAAAAGCATCTCAATATTTGTGGTCGACAGAGGAGGGTAAAACTTCTAATATATTAAAAAGCACTGGACATGCCTAAGAATAATAAAAGCCATCTGAAAGTGTTTGCCGATGCCTATCCACTTTCTTAAAAGACGCACATGAAGCACGGCTGAGGCCTTGTTTAGATTGCAAGTTTTTTCACTCTCTCTCCATCACATCAAATCTTTGGACACATGCATGGAGTATTAAATGTAGATAAAAAAATAACTAATTACACAGTTTGATTGTAAATTACGAGACGAATCTTTTGAGCCTAGTTAGGCTATGATTGGACAATAACTACCAAATACAAACGAAAGTGCTACAGTGCCAAATCTGATTGCTAACCCCAATCTAAACAAGGCCTGATTCACATATCCTTGCCCAGTAAAATATGTGTGTCTTGAATCTTGAGAGTGTAGTGCTTAACAATGGACTATATACTATAAATCCCACCTATCCTAGAGATCTCCTCTTGGCAATTCTGATACCCAAACAGAAAGTACGAGAGTCATTTCTCGATAGAGAAATCTTGTTAGGTCCCTCCTTCAGGTAATCTGTTGACTGGGAATATAGAAATGTTCAGGATCAAAAGGAGATATAATATACAAGAGAAACTGTAGCTGATCAATGCAGGAAGATGATGTAAAAAAAACGTCCAGTGCCTTAGCAAAAAATAAACAGAATAGCAAGCTTCAAAACAAAAAAGACTTACCAGTGGACCATCGTCTCTACCATTGGCCCCTAACTTTTGTTGGGGTTGCTGTTAACCATCCTAACATAAATACGTGACAAAGTAAGAATTACCAACAGGAATGTTAGCCCACAAGATCACCGGCTCAGGTGAGTCGACCACTCACCAGTCTTGCCGACCACGGCCGAGCACGACAGACGTTGTCCGACCACACACTATGGCTAGAGGTAGAAGAAGAGAGGGAGAACAGAGCATACACACACAGCAGAGACACCAGCGTTGGCCAGAGCCCTGTATAGGAGATGATAAATCTAAACTCTCTTTACTGAGTTGCAGTGGCAAACTATTTATACAACTATATCCATCTAGTCCTAGTACAGTTGTCATGCTGCTACAGTGGCTAGATAACATAGCAGGACTGACTTCTGCGTCTGTCCCTACTGTGGCTACAGTGAGACAGGTGAGCCGTTCGGCGCCTGCCTTCTACAGTGGCTACAGTACCACAGCAGGGAGCCTTTTCGGCGCCGCCTTCCCTTGTTGTGTGTTCATACAAGAAAGCAGTATAGTTCAGATATAGTATAATTGAACTTACTGTCAGAATAGCTTTTTTTAAACTTACTATCAGAATAGCTACCAAAGCCTATTTGATAACTACAGCTAGAAGGATGTAAAATACTATTTTTGCTAAACTGCAGGCATAAGTACAACTACAAGCACAAGTCATAAACCATAGACTGAGGTGCATATACAAATCAACCCATAACAAGCCCCCCAAGAAAAGGAGAAAAGCATCACTGACTGTGCAACAAAAGATGAATCAACTGTTATTTGGACTTAATCTGATTCAGACTGGGGTGTTTGGTTCTGCCTTTTCCTTTTGTTATACAGAAAATAGCACTTGGCATCCAACAAAGCAACACAACTGCCAGAAGCGTAGGTTCAGGCTCAAACGTCCAAGTAGTGGCAACATAATAAAACCAACCAGGTGTTATACAAGTATTCAACAATTTACACAACATATCAACTCATAAAGAAGAACAAAAAAATAAAGAGTATCTTCCATTCTTTCCTTGTACACATTGTGAAAAATCAAATAGGTGGCACTTAACTAAGTTTTTTAACTCAATAAACATGTACCCAAATCCAATTAGAAAATATGACTCACTATACATAATAAGCCACTGCATATACCATTAACTTGCATGTCAGAGTGTAAAGGCCAGTGCATCCTAAAAGGTACTTTGTCACTGAGAAGGATACACCAAACCTGCATAAGAAAAAAATCGATTCGAAGTCTAAGTAAATAACTAATATGTATAGGTTGAACATAGTGGCTGCACATGAAACCCAAGGTAGGAAATCAATACACACAGGTAATGGTGATTATTCCATGATGATCCCAAACCTGCACATGAAAGCTCTTTGCAGTATACTGTACAATATATGACCTGGACATAAGCAAGAATCACAAAAGGCTATGTATATTCCTACTTAACTTTTATAACAAAATGAAGCAATTTGTTCAACCATTTTGTTGCTCAGGACTCATATATCAACATTGTTATCCAAAGTACAATTATCTCACGTTTCTTCCTATAAATAACATAAGGAGTAAAGATGACTGCACAAATCATGTAAGCTACAGCAGCAACACACAATGGAGGAGGCTGTTAATTTTATGTCATCCAGCAAACAAAAGTAAAGCTCACATCATTCACATGTATTCTTGCAATTAACAGATGTAAGAGCATCTCTAGCAGTTCCCCAATCCCATCCCTCATCCACATAAAACTGCCATATTGGGGGAGATGTGGTTGATTTGTTGCTCCGGCAGCTCCCCAATATGACCCCCTTTTTTTTGGTGGTTAGCAATAAACTCCTCTTCTTCCCTCAAATAAAGGGGGAGTTGGATCTCCCCAAATATAGTGGGGCCCACAATAACTGCCACTTCTTCGGTTCTTCCTCTCTGCACAGCCATGGCGATCGAGAAATCCGGCCGGGGCAGGGCTGGGGGTGGCGCGGCCGGGCGACGCGGTGGCAGGGGCCAGGGCTGTCGCTTGCCGCGGCGGTGGCCGTGATCAGTGAGCGCCTCTACGCAAGAGCAGGAAGGAGTTCGACCACGCGAGCACCTCTACGTATGCGGGAAGAAGACGACGTGAGGGAGGAAATGAAAGAAAAAAAATGTAATATGACATGTGGGTCCCATATATTGGGGGAGATTATTGGTGATCTGCTGGAGCATCTTCCCAATAGTCTGAAAAAACAGTATTGGCGATCACCAATACCATCCTATTGGGGATGAATGGTGAGCTGCTGGAGATGCTCTAAAGCAACACGTGTAAGGCTTGTTGGGGAAAGGGTACTCAGAGCAAAGAATATTGTCATCACACAAACAGAAGATAAAGCAAATGATTAACAGATAAGATCTGATGACGACTTGATAAAAAATGTTTTCTAAAAATATTCAATGATTTTCTTAGCATTGCCATCCTGATTACAATATGGATATCCATTTCTAAAATTCTTAAAAGAATTAAGTTGCAATTATAGCAAAAATGCCCAACCATGATACAATACCTTTTTCATGCTTTATCAAAGTAAATTTATCAAAGGAAGTTATTTTACTTATTAGAAAATTAGACAACATGGGGGTCTAGCAGTAACGATCAAAAAGGTTTTAACAGATAATTCAGAGGACGCAAGACAGAACTGATTTGTACCATCCAAAAACATCAATAAGTGTGCATTGTGATGAAAGAATGGATAGCTCACCCGTCTGCTGCTACGGTAGAGGGTCCTATTAAGACAGGGAGTAACAGATGGTTCAAGGTGACCCAAAAACTTCATGTTACAGTAGGAAACTATGTCAGAAATAATAGGTCACCTAATATTAGGACTAAGAAAATAATGCTTAAACAAGTAGAACAAGGAAGCACACAAAAAGGTCGAAGAAGAACGTTGCAAAGGATACAGATTGCTCAGATTTAATTTCTAGGCAAGGAGATTTTCGTAAATCGTAAGTGATTGATGCCACAGAATAACCAGCGCAGACAAATGGCATAAGGTCACAAACTAAAAGCAGTTAATCACATGATGTGTGTGTGACTCGGTCTCTTTGAGTTCAGGACAATATTGAAGTTTAAAACAACTTACGGATCAGCCCTGCTAAGTCGACACAGTTCACAATAAAAGCAGGAAGGTAATTCAGGAGAAATGTTGTCCACAGACTTCTCAGTATCAGGTATGATAATGCAGCAAACATGTTGCCATATGTTGCATTGTGGATCAATACACTACAAGGAGCAAACAAATGATCAATGAAACAGAAATATGTAGTGTAGCACATCTCATCAAGCACAAGAGCTACAAATTACAAAAGTTTCCGAACAAAGCAAGTAATGCTACATTTCACAATAAAATCTACAGGCTTCCAGTATAAAAGTGAAAGACTGAGAGTGAGCTAGACCATCAAATTGCTTTGAAGTTTCAGAATATAAACAGTGAGATGCTTTGGTGATTCTGAATGGACCAACAACAAATATCTGAAACCTTTATGGTTTGGCTGCAGGACATCAAATACTGTAGAAGAGTTAGAAAGGCATATTTATCATGAGAATTTTACCTTAATCATGGAATCATTTGGCTTGGAGTCACCACAAGGGCAACGAACCTTAACTTTCTGAGCAGAATCACCTGGTTTCTTTTTAGGCTTAACACTGTGTCCTGATTCATGGCTCTTTGAGACTGCAAAAGTATTTGTAGGGTCTTGCATTTTCTTGAAACAGGAAGCAAAAAAGCGATAGTTTGCCAAGGTTTCATTAGAGCCAATCAGGTAATCTATAGTTGTACAGACAAGTCAATGTGAAAAAAAGAAATATGGACTCACCTAAAAGTGTCCTCCACTATTTTCACCACCATTTTTGCCTTTGGTAAACCATTCGTTTCTGAGGCTACAAGAATAAAGATAAATTATTTCTCATGCTTGAAAAATAGTAATGCAAAACAATAAGAATGGAATGTACCTTGATCTTGCTGACTCAACAATACTGCCATAACCCTGTCCACTAGATCCTGCAAACAAACCGGAAACAGCAAGACCACCTGGGTCATAAGTAATAACATCCAAATCCCCCATGAAAGAATACTAAAAGGCACATAGATGATTGTGTTGGTGAATTTCTGCATATGCTTAAGCTATTAAAGATAGCGGCCTTAAGAAACCGATGCCATTCCGACTTTTTTAACACAATAAAAGGGAGTACTGGGCAATGGCTGTTGATTGTGAATGCAGTATGTAGAGGAGCTTGCAGTGGGCAAACCTGCTTCTTTCCTTGCTTTGAAAGTCCAAGCTTATCCAGGACATCCTTGAGCTCGTTTATTCTGAAATGGCTCCATTTGTGCTACAATGAAGCATTAGTAGAGCAAATGTTAGCAGGGCACATTATCTCAGGATCAAGGAATAGCAACGTATTGGAATCAACCAAACCCTATCCGGCCAGCAAGCAATTTGGAGATAGCTAGATACCAGCAGTTGATTAGGACGAAACAAAACATGGCAACCGTAAATGACATGGTGAAACAGTTTGGCGGGGACACTAAGCAGCTAGTACATTACTTGATTCTGGGCAAAACAGTGAGGCAGTGTTGAGGGGGCTGAATTTGGGTAGTGGTACAGAGAATGAGCAGGCGAGTGGCACTAGGGTATGGGAGGGAACGTGTCGGTGCGAAAAGTGACAGACTAGTAAATATTTATCGTTTTGCCGTACGTTGTGATCGGATGTGGCCTAGCACTCAATGACACAGGGTTTACACTGGTTCAGGCAACGTGCCCTACGTCCAGTTTGAGTCGGTCGGTGACTTTATTTCTGAGTCCAGGTGCTCAAAGTTTGCTGTGGGGTTACAAACGAGAGGGGGTAAGATGGGGGGTATCAGAGGTCCGGTCGGACTCCGGACCGAAGGGCCAGGAGTGACGGGAGCTCCGACGTACGCTAGGTGTTGCTCTGTTCGGCTTTAGAGTTCTAGAGCCGACCAGAGAGAATCGGAATAATTCGTAGGTTGTTCGTTTGCTGTTTGAATCGTCCGAATCGATCGTCCTCCTTTTAGAGAGAGCGCATCCCCTTTTATAGATGAAGGGGGCGGCTTTACAAGAGAGAGTGTGTGAGAGAGAAAGAGAGTGTGTATGTTACCTAATCTTGTTGCCCACGCCGTCGGGTACAAGGTGGTTTGTCGGCGTCCACAATACTGTTGATCGTTGGATGCATGTGGTCGGTTTCACTGCGTTCTTCTGGTATTGCCAATGTCGGCGCCTACCATACTGTAGGATAAATGTCGACACCCACAACACTGTTCATGTTCTGACATGTATGGATGGTTGCGATGCATCCTTCTGACACGACCTGACAGTACTGTCCTGCAGGTGTGCTGGGTACGGTCCTTGATATTGCGGTTGACTGGAGCGCCCTGCCTTACTTGCTCTATCCGTTTCCTGGGTCTTCACCGAGCGGGTGTCCCTGATCGGTCGTTCCCCAGTCGGCTCCGGCCTTCCGATCGGAGAAGAGCTGTAAGCAGAGGTTCGATGTGCTCCTGGTTGGAGAAGCAAGTTGGAGTCGGAGGCGAGCATCGTTCCTTCTCGGCCAGGCCTTTCGATCGGAGAGGCGAGTCGGAGTCGGAGGCTAGCGTCGTCCCTTCTTGGCCAGGCCTTCCGGTCGGAGAGACGAGTCAGAGTCGGAGGCTAGCGTCGTCCCTTCTTGGCTAGGCCTTCCGGTCGGAAAGGTAGGCCGGGGTCGGAAGCGAGTGTCGTTCCTTCTCGACTAGGCCTTCCGATCGGAGAGGCGGGCCAGGGTCAAAAGCGAGCATCGTTCCTCCTTGGCCAGGCCTTCCGGTCGGAAAGGTGGGCCAGAGTCGAAAGCGAGCGCTATTCCTCCTTGGCCAGGCCTTCCGGTTGGAGAGGTGGGTCAGACTCGGAAGCGAGCGCTGTCCTTCTAGCTAGTCGTTAGGTATTTGGGCCGACCCAGGAGTTGCGCGTCATCCACAACATCGTCTGCTGGGTCGAGCTTTTGTTGGGAAGTAGGTCCATTAGAGACCCCAGGTTTATGAACCCGACAGGAGCCCCCGAGCCCCCGAGCGATTCAAGTAGAATCATCTGGGGGATTTTTGTTTTGAAAGCAGGTGCACGCGAGCGCACCCACGGGTGTAGCCCCTGAGCCCCCGGGCGATTCAAGTAGAATCGTCTAGGGGGGGTTTCGTTTTGCCAACGAGGGGATTTTTCGAGCAACTTGGTACTCTTTCCTGGGGCCACAGACTACCATTCGAGGCGTTTGCCCGTGTTTGTCCCGCCCACGACCTGCGCGGTCGGTTGATTTCCTGAGTCAGTGTCGGGCGACCTGATCCCCTAAGCCTCGTTGGGCTTGGTAGGGGTTGGTCTAGTTCCATGCATTACCCCATCCGTGGTTTTCACAACCGGAGGGGCTGAGCTAACGTCGCTTGCCTCAATGGCTCGAGTGACGCGCTTGGTGAGCTCGCTAATAGGTACGTTCGAGTGGAATCTGGGTCCATTGTTCGTGACGGGGTTGGCATAGCCCTCATGTGGCATTCCATTACTCCTTAACCCGTGTCCTAGTAGATGCCCGGGTCATTCCGGAGACCGACTCAGGTGGCCCGCTGGCCTCCCCTCCATGGAGATTCTGTGGGCATAGCTTGAGGTTAGGATCGAATGAGAAGGTTGAGATGACCCTGTCTGCTTTAGAGCAGATTGGGCTAGGGCCGCTGGGGCTCATCTGCGTTTTCTCCCCTGGCTCTGTTTGACGCAAGGCGGCCCTGAGCCCTTCGTGGGCCGGCCTTCGAACCCCGGTCGGTCGTTAGGCAACTACTGCTTCGTGATGTAACACGGAGCATTGTGATGCATCAATTGCATATGCTACGCTTCGAATGTATGGGATGAATGAATGAATGTGTGAATGAATGTGCAAATGCATGTATGCGAATGGATGAA
The DNA here is from genome assembly GCF_019320115.1 of Miscanthus floridulus. Taxonomy (NCBI): domain Eukaryota; kingdom Viridiplantae; phylum Streptophyta; class Magnoliopsida; order Poales; family Poaceae; genus Miscanthus; species Miscanthus floridulus. The sequence continues at coordinate 510,644 of NC_089589.1, forward strand.
TGAATGATCATGCATCAGGAAAAAAAAGTAAGAGGGATCGATAGAGTTACCTTGTCGACTCGAGTGACAGGCTTGAGGAGTTTTTATCGGATTTGTCTGAATGGGATCCGTGTTTGTTGTTCATGACGGAGTCAGCGTGGCCCACATGGAGTGTCCCTTTGCTCCTTACCTATCTCTCGGTGTTCACCTGAGCTGTCCGATCGACTCAGGAAGCCCGTTGGTCTCTCCTGGGCAGAGATCCCATTGTTGGGCCATTCCAAGTCCTGCCTAGGAAGGCGGAGGGCTGCCTACATGTGGTTGCGCCTTGTTCCCCGTGCCTAGCATGTGGTAGTGGTGGGCCATGCCCAGGCCACATTCCGTCTAACCAGGCGTCATCTTGTCGAGCAGGGCACATCCCATCAATCAGGATGTGTCCCACCGCATCCCATCCACATTGAATGGGGGAAGGGAGAGGGTTTTTTCGCCCCAATCCTTCGCCTTACCCCAACTGCTGCGCCTCCTCCTTAAATAGGGGAAGGGAGAGGGTTTTTGTCCCGTTGCTTCACCTATCCCCAATTGCCGCCTCTCCTCCTTCTTCCTTCTCGCCAAGAGCGTTCGTGTGCCGTGGCGGTTCCTAGGAAAAAACAGGGTAGAGCGAGGGAGAGGAGAACTCACAGATCTATGTGCGAGTCTAAAGCGAGATGTCGAGTTGGAGGCCATCCAATGTGGATGAGACAGTGTTGGTCGCCTTCGCCGAGAAGGGGCTGCTACCGCCAAAGGAGGTGGCGCACTGGAGGGCTCCGGCGGGGGAGGCTTTCCTGCGACCTCAGGCCGGTGAGGTCGTCTCCTTCCTCGCCTTCCATGAGCGTGGGCTAGGGTACCCCACGCACTAGTTCCTATGTGGGCTCCTCAATGAGTGGGGTCTGGAGCTATAGCACCTCAATACGACTGGGGTGCTGCACGTCATCGGATTCATCACCATGTATAGCCTTCCTCGAGATGGAGCTACACGTGGACTTCTTCTGGTGGATCTTCACCGGGCGAGCCTTGTCGGAGGGGAAGCTGGCTAGGATCGCGCCGGTTGGTGGCTTCGCCTTGTAGAAGAAGTCGAGTTCGTCGGGCTCCTACCCCGCGTACACCCCCTGTGACTCCAATTGGGGGTGGCATGGGGAGTGGTTTTACATCAGGAATTTGGTGGAAGCGCCATTAATGTTGTTCACCGGTAGGAGGCTGGAGAGGTGGGAGAGCTAGTCATGGGGCCCCTCCAACCGACAGAACAAGCTAGAGATCATCGGGGCGGAGCTCCAGAAGCTGTTGTAGCATGGCCTCGATAGGGTGTGGGTGTTCCACACCTTCTTCCACCATTGGGTCACCCCATTGGTGGAAAGGACGTGGCCGATGTGGCTGTACTCCGGCCTGACAAACCTCGACCACGCGTCGCCAGTGGAGTTGGTGAAGGATGAAGTCTGGAGCCGATGCGACTGGGTGCTGCAACTGAAGGCCCGAGAGACCCTCGAAGGAAAGCACGGACCTCTCCATGCCCGCAAGCTGCCCAATCTGGTACATTCTCCTCTCCTTATTTCGTGTCCCTTTCGGTCTTGCTTTCCTGTAATTTGACATCAAGTCGTTCGTCTCGTAGAGACTCACTAGTTATAAATCTCGGCCACACCTCCCAAAGGGGCCTGAGGGCGTGGCTCGGCAAGCTGCCCTGAAGGAGGCGGTCATCGTGAAGAAGAAGAAGAGAGCTGAGAAGGATCAGAGGAAGCACGGGAAGGAGATGGAGATCGCCCGGTGGTTGTAGGCCCATAAGAATTAGAGTGACGTCGAGGCGGAGCTCGAGTCAGAGGATCCCACGGAGATGTGTGACGACATGATCTCCTCCGAGGATGAGGGAGGCCAGGAGGTCATCGCGACTTCGGTGGAGCATCATGAGCCTGTGGCCGCATTTGCCGGCGGTGGGCAGGAGGCAGAGAGGTGCGACGACGTTCCTGTGCCAAGGAAGCACTCCGCGAGCTCGAACGCCGTCGACGAGCGGGAGGCAAAGTGGACGCGGTCGCCGTGATCTTCGGAGGCATCGTCAGCCTTGTCCCCACCTGCTCTGGGTGCGACGGGGTAGGCCAGGTGGTCGGAGGAGCGGGCTCACACCCCCGCATCATTAGGGCTGGCACCGGCGCACGACCCATAATGGGGGGATGACCCGCTAGCTACTCCAGTCGGCACGCCTTGAGTTGGCAGAACTGAGCAGGAAGAATAAGGAGAATTCATAGAAAGTGACGAATCCTCATCATCTTGGCTCTCGTGGCTATGCCAAAAAGATGCCAGAATTTGAAGCAAAACTTCAAAAGATGGATCGCCTTGCTGAGGAAGGCGTTGAGGTTGAGACCGCCAATTGGGAGCCCAGATCAGTATTATACTGTATGGGGAGAAATGTACGGCATGCCGAGGACGGGAGCTTTAGCTCCTCAAATCAACCCATGAGTGAACTCATCTAGAGGATCTCCCAGGTAACTGAGGAGGTGAGGCAAGGGACTCGCACTTCTAATAGGGAGAAAGACATGCTCACCTAAGCACTCGGAACCAAGGAGCACCCTGGTCACACTAGAGGAACTGGTGTTGTTCCTTGGAAACTAGCATTCCCCTAAGAATCTAACACTTACCGAAGCCGCTCGAGGGATAGAGCGGAACAGGAGGCAGAGTATTTGAGGAGACTAAAAGAGGTGGAAGACAGAATGGAAGCACGGATTGAGGCGACCATTGAAGCGCGAGTTGAGCAAATTTTGCTGTCCAAGGGGTCAGTAGTACCACAAAACCCTACTCCTACTGCCTTTAGCCCACAGTTTAGGGGTCACAACAGCTACGGATCGACCCCGCTCGACGAAGAAGAGGCGAATGTGCCTCATCCGGTGGATGACATCACTAAACCCGTCAATATCAGGTTGTACATCCGTCAGGAATGGACAAAGGACAAGGTGGCGCTCAGCCAGGCCTAGCCTATGGGAGACGAGACAATTAATGGCCGCCCAATTCCACTGGGGTACGCTCGCGTCACCATTGACAGAATACTTGATAAGAAGTTTAACAAGATACCTATTAAGTACCCCATAGCAGAAGACAGGCCGAAACTTGGTCACAACAAGGGCTCTCAAGTGGCCTGGCACAAGCGCTTCATTAAGCTTGACCATCAATTGTCCTCTGATGATGTGGACGACTGTGAGTCTTCGCCCACCCACGATGATTACTCACCATCTCCCAACAGAGATCACTCCACTCTTCATCTGGAGCCATCACCCCCAAGAAGATAGAGGTCTCCTATTCCTCCTCGTCCGACTCCATCTTCATCAGCCCCGAGAAAAGAGACTCCTCCTCCTCCTCCCCCTCCTCCTCCATCTTCAACAGCGTCAAGAAAATAGAATTCTCGTCGTCATCCTTCTCCTCCTCCTCCACCTCAGCCCAAAATAAGATCAAGGACATCCTCGTAGTCGCAGGAAAGGTCCTTGGATTCGGTCGCTAATGCTCCCAAAGTGGACCAATAGAAAAGAAAAAAGTCGTTCAGTGCCAGCGTTACCACCTTGATGAAAGAAAAATTTACAACACACATCTCAAAGGAAGATTGTGTTAGTTTCTTCAATCTCTGTGCCTCACTATCTTCGTATTTACTGAAGTCCAAATTCGAAAGGCAAACAAAGAATAAATACGCTACAAGAGACGAAGAAATACACAATAAAGATTTAAGGAACATACAGAAGTACGTCGATGAGGCCGTGACCATCTATTATGATGTACAAGGGACGGCAACACCGGCAATGAAGTATGAAAGGGGCAATCTTTTGGTTCCCGATGAGGAGTATAAAAATTTGACAACATATATGCGCCAGTTGCATGAATATTACATGGCTCAAGCAACAGAGACGGACGACTTTGGTTTTGAGGTTATTATCCGTTCGCCACATATTTTCCATTATCCTGAAGAAGAGAAGTTCGATGTCGAGTGGGAGTGCTTGTTTTAGCTATACCAGAAACGCTCTCTCGATGTTCAAATGTTGACGCTGTGCACTATATAAGTACCCTACACGCACGATATTACAATTAACTACTCTCTCGAGACAAATTGTTAACTTTTGAGCACTTTCCATGATTTTATGTAGGTGTATAGCAAAATTTTGTATTCTAAAAAGCAAATGGGATTACATAGGCTTCTTGGACCCCTTGCGAGTCAATGAGAGGACATGTCTAGGCCTCTATGGATGTGACATGGAAGACCTAAAACAGAGATTGATTGTTGTTTTCGACGAATTCACGATGAAGAAGAAAACCCACATACTTCTAGCGTACAACTGCGAGTATGTGTTCTCGGCTTTTAATTTTATGCTTCTTTTTTTTGTCAAGATTATTCGATAACTAGGATTCTGTGATTGTAGCAACCATTCCGTCTTCATTTGTGTCAATCTTGTCAAAAATCTGATAGAGGTGTGGGACTCGAAGAAAAAACCATTTCATCATCTGGATGCACCGGTGGCAGTGCTAAATTAGAAAGCGATCCTAATAACATATTATTTTCTAATCACACATACCGCTTTCTAATGTTTCTCCCTTTAATGTTGCTCAGTGTTCGAAGAAGACATATCGGTGGGACGCCGGTCCCATTCAAGGTTGTCGAAATGGAGGGAAAGTACCTGTCACAGCCGACGGGAAACAATGAATGCGGGTTTTATATAATGTGGGCAATGCTTCGCTACATCGGCAGAAAATCGGAAGAAGCCGATAAGTTGGTGTGTATAATCCCCGTTTCATTTATGTCTGTTAATAATTCAACAAAATGATTTAATGTTCCTCTTTGGATATCATCTTTTTTGAACGACAGCGCAAGAAATATAACCACCAAAGGCTGTTAGACATGGAGATCGTCACACTGCAATCAGAGCTCGCAAAATTCATCTTAGCCGAGGTATTGAAAAAAGATGGAGTATTTTCCATTGCACAATCCATGAGGTACAAGGACCAGTATGGCCTAGAGCGGCTCGCCAGATTATTGTAAGAAGTTTGAGAAGCATTGCACAATCTGTGAAGTCCGAGAATAATTTTTTTTGAGGGATCGAGATCTGGATAAGAACATTTGAACTGTAACCGTAACATTTGTAATGTTTAATATTGATGGACCTATCGTCTACGTGGCGTATATAAAGCGAAACTCGATTCTACGAAAAATATAAATTAAAATCAATTATAAAACAATAAAATACGAATAGGCCATCACTGCCGGTTAGCAACGAACCGACAGTTTTGTCTTGCAAAACACTGCCGGCTTGAGCCATGAACTGACAGTGTTGTCTTGTTCAACACTGCCGGCTTGAGCCATCAACCAATAGTGTTGTCTAGATCAACACTGCCGGCTTGAGCCATGAACCGATAGTGTAGGCTTGCTCAACACTGTTGGCTTGAGCCAAGAACCGACACTCTTAAAGCAACTATCACTGTTGGTTGGGACTACAAACCGGCAGTATTGTTCAACTAGACACTGTCGGGTGGAGCCAGAAACCGACACTGTTTCTTGTAGATCAGTGTCGGTTTTTTAGAACCGACAGTGATGTCAACCCCCCATCACTGCCGGTATGCCACTGTCGGTTCAAAATCCAGCAGTGAAGGGGGTTTTTGAACCGACAGTGATGTCTAGATCTGGGGTAGTGAAAATGCAATCCACTACAGCATTACCTGCAACAACCTGCTCATCACCAATAGAGGCTCCAGGAACATCCTCTATTCTTGTTTTTTGAAGAGATAGCCTGATTTCAGACGCAGTTGGCACATCCTGTTGGTTTGGTGGTTGTTGAGTGCAAAATATTGGGTCAGCTGCATCTGTTGACTCTTAAAACATTGCATCTGTTGGTTTCTAAGATTGGCATTCTTTGGTCCATGCCACATGCCATGTAATTAATCTAAGTAACTAGACAGATAATTCAATGGTTAGTGATAAAAATAATAGATTGAGATGCATGTAGAAGACTGAGATGATATGCAAATATGAATAACAATCATGATGACATATATTGGAATGAGACAAAGGTGAACTATGTTGACATTGAAGACTGTTCGAGAAAAATGTTGACATTGTAGACTATCTTCAATTCTTCATATACGGCATTATGAATCAAGTGCTAATACTTGACTCAGAATCAGTCAAAATACATCTTACCTTAAGAACAGGAAACCATCAGGAACACACCCAGGCTTGTAGGAGAGCCTTATCGCCTAGGGAACAACACCCACGAGGTGATAAACCTTGCAGTGGTTAGATGAAACTATGCATTGTGTTCTGGTAAGTAACTCGGATTTACACCAACTCCCATGTCCCTCTAGAATTTCCTTCACGTTTTTAGCACCAGTATACTCGGAAGTATGCACTGGTCTCTTCTCATCATTCAGGCATTCAAGTATGGCAGGAACAATGATAAAAAACAATTCATCATCATCTTCTTCTTCCATCTGTATGAATTTTCTAATTTTCTCCTTCCTAGAGCCCATTATCTAAAAGTTGCAAATAGAAACAAGCTGAGATATTGGCCTACTTACGTATTTATAAATTTAAAAATTAAGCTAGCTGACATAACTAGCTACAATCTGCAACACAAACTAAACTGCAGAGAGGTCAAGTTAGACTCCATCTGCAACCAGCAAGAACTAAACTTAACTAGCGCAAGAAGAGACAAGTTAGTTGTTGTTTCTAAAACTATTGTTTCAAGTTGCTGCTGTTTCTGAAAATTGTTGTTTCAGAAACACCAAACAGACGAGAATGCATAGTCTTAATTTTTGCAGAAATAAAAAAAATGCAGAAATCAATAAACAAAGAACTCAGCACAGAGAAATCAGTGACCAAGCCCTTTAAATAACAACTCAAGTTATATAATAGCACCTAAATGATCAGGTTGGCTAGTTAGTTTACACATGGTACTTTTAGTTCTCCAACAGCAACCAAAATAACGTGTCTAGGAAATATATACAGTGAGTGAAGTACTGCTGTTTCAGAAACACCAAACAGACAAGAGCACGACTTGCTAAAGAAAATATTAATTGGCATGCATAGTCTTAGTTGTTGCAGAAATCAGCAGCCACTACTAGTAATGAACACAGAGCACATCAATCAGAACTGAATTACACTACTAGTATTCTAGTAATGAACACAGAGCACATCAATCTGACCTTGGCCCTCTCCTTGGTGCACAACGAATATCACTTGGTGAGCTTCACCTTCCTTTGGTTGATCAGGAACACGAAATTAATCTGTAAAAGTGCACAGGAAAGCTGTCACATTCAGCTAGCTTGTACACAAACAAGATCCACTGCTTTTAATCATGATCAATATGTGGCAACATAACAAATATGTGGCAAAAGTTCTTAATAAGTCAATTAATGTAATTTCTGGGACCCACCATCTCCTGCTGCCAAAGCTTGCAAATTTCTCCACAAAAAGCTTACTAACGCCTGACTAAGGTTTTTTTTTTTAAAAAAAAAGAACCGTAGTGACCAAGCCTTTTTTGTGCTCTCCTACAGTCCTACATGTGTACATGTATTGGACATATGTTGTCAGACTGGAAGGACCTTAGCCAGCAATCACGCAATGCAGTAGCAAATCAGCACTTGGAGCGACTCAATAAAACCTACTGGATCAGACTGGGGTTCCTAATGATAGTGTAAAAAGGAAAATTTTGTTCAAGATAGACGCTTGCTTGTGGACTGTTTAATATATACTAGCCTGCAATAATTGATCGATAGCTAGGCACACATAAATTAGTTTGTTCAAGATAGTTAGCAGAGGATGACGGCAGGTATGTAACGATAGAAAATGGTACTGCTAGAAATAATAGATGGACACTATTCAGAGGGGACAGTACCACAAGCAATTTGCTCTTTCCAGTGAAGAAAGCTTCAATCTTGCGGCTTCTATCTTGTCAATTTGGCTACCATATTAGTTCCTGCAGTTTTTAGATTCTTTGTACTCTACTATTCTTCTCTCTATGTTTGTTAACAGCGAGCATATATATGTTTGTTAAGCAGCTGTTGCTTGGTAGATTTGCAGGGGTCTTCCAACCATGTGGCAGCAGTCTATTTTTTGGCTATTTTTGCCATCAGCTGCTGCTCTATGTTTGCTAAGCAGCTGTTGCTTTTTTTTTTGCCAAATCTTCCCTCTTCTCTCCTCTCCTCTTCTTTGTTTTGCCGATGATAAAACTGTCTAAGTCCATACATTATATGGAATATGAGTTGATGATCAAGAACTTATAAGGAACTTGACATCATTACCAGTCGCCCCTACATTATCTTCACCTCTCTTCTCTGTTATGATGCCTTGATGCTCCAAGTTCATGATCAAATAATGATTGACATGTTTCTGAGGCCTCTACTACTGCTACTACTCGTTTTTTATATATTGTTGTTTTATAGGACTACTTTGGTTTGTAGACATTTTTGATTTCTTATACATTCTCACATACCTAAAGCACACTTTCTTGCATCTATTAGAACAAAGCGTGAAATAATATCGCGGACACCAGACAGTGCAGCCCGATGCCCCGAGCATGATGAGCAGCCAACCTATGAGGAGCAAGTACTAGAGGACCAGCTTACTCAGGAGAAGTTCGATAACGAGTTAGAAAAAGATTTAGAAGTAATGCTTACTTAGGAGCAGTGTGACGAGGAGGAAGGGGGAGCAGAAGGAAGAGCAGGAGAGGCTGCTGAAGGCGAAGAAGAAGAGGATGATGAGGAGGAGGACTCAGAAGAGGGATATGTAAGTCCCGAGGATCCTTTCCCACGTGAAGTTAGAAGGAGGTCAACGGAGAAAGATTTGGACAAGGATTTTGACCTGAACGAGGAGGTGGGGATAAAGCCTTAGCTTGTAAATTTTGCTAAAGTTTTGGTTGTGTTACCTTTGCTAAAACTTTGACCTATCGTATATACAGGTCTCTCCTGAAACTCAGAAAAGACGACGTCGACGTCTGCGACATCTCGCCGGATAAGACAGAGTAGAGGAAAGGAGAGTAGAGGCAACAGCCATAGAGACGAACATTGAGACCACTACTCCGCAACCTCAAGACACAACCACGAACACGACTACCAATCCAAAGAGGAAACGAGGGGATAGAAAAACAAACCAATATCGAGATAAGGCATGCTATGTGATAGCGGAGGTCGGGCCAGCAAGGGAGATCCTTGAGTCGAAGGAATTCAGAGGACGATTCCGTAATGCGATCGGGGCCCTAGTAAGAGATAAATGGAACCCAGCAATCCCTAACTGGAAAGAGGTACAAGAGAAGAAAAAGGATAAACTATGGGATGTGGCAGAACCGCCTAATCTAATGCCTCACAGGAGTGCTCGTCTTCCATTTGACACTAAGCACTCAAGGGAGAACACTAAATTACACAGTTCCATCGGGCACACCCCAGGGGAGAACCTGAAAATCCACATTTTGGCATCAGGATCACAAATGAGAGAATAAAGCTTACATCATTCTTAACCATTTCTTACATCACTTTAATACAACATCAGAGTATAATATTTATTTACTATAACAGCGGAATATAACTATATTATCAGAGTTATGAATAACTTAATATAACAGCGGAATATAAAAATGTTAGCAGAATTACAGCGGAAATAAATATCTAATCATGACATGATGAAGTATTAATAAATAAACTACGACAATAGATTATGAAACTTTCATTTATAAAAGCATTTGACGAGAGTTATAAATAGCAACTACGATCGCAGCGTAAAGGAAATCCTCTCTGAGCCCACTAGGAGGAATCCACACACAAAGGTCAGCTTTAGCATCCACCTGTCACCTGCAACAGGGGGAATAAAACCCTGAGTACTCAATTATACTCAGCAAGACTTACCCGACAGGAGGAAAGAAAAGACTCCAAGGATATGCAAGGCTATCTGGCTTGTGGGTTTTATTGCATTTGCAGGAAGCATTACTAAACGTGCATCCTTATATTCGATTTTTATTAATAGCCGCATTGGTTCATTAACTAACCATTCTATGTAAGCACATGTGCTACTTTCAAGCAGGTGGTAAGCAATCAGATTCCCCTCTTCCATCTTTCATCTTTCATCTTTCAGTTCTTACTACGATGCTAAACCGTAGACAAACCGTACCGGATCGCCCGGCGATTCACGAATCAATGACCCCAGCTGGGTACCCCGAAAACACACACCCCGCTTGTACCCCAGGCACAAGCAGGACCAACCCATCACTCTCCTGTCCCAGGTGTTCAAGTCCCCGTCCAAACTGGGACTCCAAGCCCCCGCCCCTGAGTCCCGGACTCAGTACGGTGCAAGGACCTCCTCCACCAAAATAAAACCCTGACAGTCGGTCCGGAAAAAGCCAGATCCACGACAAGAGAGCAAGAAGTCTTCCAAGCGCCCATACCCAAGTATGTGCTCGGGATAATAAGTCTATGACTTGCCTAGAATCTTATGCAATGAACGATCCTTAATCGACCAGACAGGGAAAGCAGTGTAACCAAGCTTTGCCCCGTGTCCACGGCGACACAACCTCTTACACCCACCAATACCCAAACCATATCATTGCCCGGTCACCATTTTCCTTTCCACCATTTATATTTTCCAAGTGATAATGATATAGTAACATATTTCCTATCTCTCGCGAGTGACAGGCATTCACTCGACTTCTACCGGAGTCCTATAGCATAGCATTCTACATGATCCTGTCATACTAGTAAGACTCATAGGATAACGATATATATGCAAGTGGGTTTCATTGAACTCCTTAAAACTTAATGCATATATATAATTTAAACTGCAAAAAAGTAGGGGTTATGCACCGGGGCTTGCCTGGGTAAGATATATATTAAAAGTTAGTATCTACATCTTCAGGTCATCCACCATCAACTGGATAACAAGCCCATCTCATCATCTCCTAGAGAGAATATCATTACACCATCTTCGAATTCCCAATTATCCTTCGATTGATCCGTTGATCCATCATTGTACCTATATGATATGCATGCGATGCAATGCAAAGATGTAATTAATCAACTACAATCGTGACTCGTAAAATACGACGTACGCCTCTTGAGTTAACGGGCTAGTGCTACGATGACCGTACTTAGGCTACATATACACATTGTCGGATAAGGCGTTATTTCCCCCACAATCGTTTTAGTTATACAATCCCAAGTTGTTTCTTTATTCTATTCTATCGATTTAATCATTATTCGCAATAGGACATCATTATCTATTCAGCAAACTAGTTATTCTGGTGCTATAAACATTATAGTGAGTACCTAATATTGTCCATAACTTACTGTACAATTTTTAGATTCAACAATATTACCAATTTATCATGAAAGTTCCTACAAGTTTATCTTTCCATACTCTTAAGTACCTCAATTTAATTATATAGCTTCCAATAATATTATCCAACTACGTGAACAAAATCTACTAACAGGTAGCTCATAATTTTAGGAACTCAACAAAACTGGGTTCACTATTTTTGGATCCCTATAATATTTTATATTGATTTTACAATTTTATTCCTGAGGCTAAATTAGCAATCGCTTACAACTAAAGGGCCAACAGACATCAGCTGGCCCAGTGGCGGCAGGCGGTGGCCCAGGCAGATGGGCGCGCGGCGGCCCAGCGGTAGGCAGTGGCCCAGGCATGGGGCGGCAGGCCGGCCCACCGCGCGGCAGCGAGTGGCCCAGACACGGCGCCAACAGGCCGGCCCAGCTGGTAAAGCCCAGGGCGCGGGCACGTTTTGCAGAAAACCCCTTATTCGTTTTGCTAATCGCCAAACCCTATTTACACTATTCATTCGAGTCGTGTATTTTGCAGTAAACACCCTGTGTATTTCTATTTCTTGGATTTCTCACCTTCACGTCATCCACCAAAAACAGAGCTCATCACCGAAGCAGGGGAACTGGTCGGCGGCGGAAAATAATCGGCCGCGGGGCAGCGGCGGCCCGACCGGGTACGCAAGCACCGGCGGCGTGGCTCTCCACGTGCTGGGCGGGGTGTTGCGGCTTCGGCCACGGAGGCACCGATGACGCCCGCCTAGGGCTGCGCCGGTGGAGGAGCATGGCCGCGGTCCAGCAGGGGAAGGCAGGGGCGGTGCATGCTTGCTCGCGGGGACAGCCAGCACCGACAGGGTGAGGTGCGAGGTGAGGTGCTGCGGACCTCGACGCAAGGAGGTGCGTGGACCGGTGGAGCTACGGCACCGGCAGGACGGCTCCGGGCAGCAGGCAGAGCACAGGCGCGCGGGCACGGCGCACGGGACTAAAAAGGCGGGCAGCGCAGCGGGACTGAGGGCTCGGCGACCGATGAGCGTGTAGAACCAGGGCGCGGGCGGTCGCGGTTCATCTGGCTCGGCTTTGGCCTTGGCGGGCGGTGCTGGACCAGTGCGGGTCACGGAAGAAGGCAGCTGGGCACGGGCGCATGGGAGAGCAGAGGGGACGCGCGGGTGCAGCGGCTCTAGCGTCAGTGGTTGGCCACGGCGGTGCGCGGGCAGGGTGCGGGTCATGGTGGCTATGACGCCGGGGAGCGCAAGGGGGAAACGGAGGGGGCGCGGAGCCACGCATGGGCACGAGCGCTGCGGTGGTGTGCGCTAGAAGCAGCCACAGCGGCGCGGAGGTGCGAGGCGAGGTGCGGGGCAGTGCGGTACAACACGTAGCAAGCCGAGGGAAGGAAATAAAAGCAGTAGCGGTGGTAGCAGCGCGAAAGAAAAAGGCGAGGCCTGAGCGAGTGTAGACGAACACGTGGTCCGGTCGGTCAGATTCATTGCACTGCCACTGCACAGTTGCTGGTGCTTCCATTAAAAATAATTGGACAAGACACTCCCTATCACCAGCAAGAGAAACGTACAAGCAGCACGGACAGCAGCAGCAGTAGCCCGGTCAACTTCCATTAATTAGGGACCGCGCGACGTGCCCCGGCAACATTGCAGAGCGACGGGACAACAGAGGCAGGTAAAAAGTAGTACGCAGCAGTAACAGCGATGAGCAGGGAGTACTGGCATAAAAGACAAGCAGAGTCCGAGAGAGCGAACAAGCGAGCAGACAGGACTGACTCAGCTTCACTCTGCCATGGCGTGACATTAATAATTTGGATGACAGATTTATTCAGAGCAAGGGAGATGCACCACTGTACTCAAACGTCCATAACACAGTGCAGCAAGGACAACAACGCTTTTAAATATAATCTTAGATGTTGATGCAAAAAGCTGGTTTTTATTTATTTTATTTTAAGTTTTAACATGATTAACTCCTAATTTTTATTTCAGTTCTAATTACAAGTGATATTTTAATTTTGTAACAAAAATTGTTTCCATGCTCAATCCAACAGAACATGCCATTCACCGTTTACTTGCTAGAATCGCTAGCGGATATTTTAAACATACTTTAAAATTTTAAAATCCGACAGAATTGTTTCGGTAAATTTTATTGGGCCTAAAACACGGTGCTAAATACGATCGTAACACCAGGGTGTTACAACCAACCCCCCTTAAAAAGAATCTCGTCCCGAGATTCGAAGCTAGAACCAGAAAAGGGGGAAAACACAATTACATTTCGTAGATCGGGGATTACACGAAAGATTACACAACTTCGAATACTAAACCACAGGGATCTAGGGATACATGGTTAAGAGCAACTTGGCACAACCGAGACCTACTCCAGAAGTCGAGATAGACGAGAACAATGGAGAAACAACAAGAAGATGATTATCCAAAACATGACATAGCACCATATGGTCCAGAAACAAGACTCTCATAACTCAAACATTGTGAACCCTAAGACCAACTAACCAAAGGGAACTCGAACTTCTTCGAAGAACAAAATCCTTTCTCCTCCTCAGATTACACCATCACCTCCGACTGACGAACCTAGCTTCACAATGGCGACTGGATCTCATAGCTATGCTCCAAATGCGAGGGGAATGGGGATGAAGAAGAAGAGCAAGGACCAAGGGAATTTTATAGAGGCGAACGGAGGTGGGGCGCAACACACCGGAGGCGGATGCGGCGGGGATGGGATACACATATGGTGCATGCTGTGGAGATAAGGTCGGAGACATGGTTCGCTTCCTATGCGAGCGGCAGAGGGGAAATAAAGGAGAGGAGAGGGGGTCTGCTTGACGAGGCAGGCGTGCGGTCGGTCATGTCACCAAAAGAAGAAAGAAAGGAGAGGGAAGGGGAAATGGGGGGGTTCGGTACGGGGAACGACGGTGCAGGGTAGAGAGCCGACCGGACACCAGGAAAAGGAAAAGCACACAGTGCACATGGACGGCGAGCACAGCACGGTGCTGCGCCCACGCGAAAATGGGATGATAATGGACCCGACACCGACGGCATTCGTAGGGCATGCAGCGAAATAACCCAACATACATAGCGTGGTCAACTAAACATAGGGCTTGGGACATGACATCCACTTAGGCTTTTACAAGTACTCCCTACTACTCGAGACTATCCTTCCTTACTACTCTTATTTTTCTTTCCTTTACTCGACCACGTCTGTCTTTCATGTAGACTGAGACCATGTCACACTTTCTTCCTCCAAAACCATCTTCTCTTGTTTACCTTGAGAGAACACTATGTCATCAACCCATTGTGGATTTCCCATTTGAACACCTGAACATTTCCAAGGAGAAATTTTTTTAAAACAAAACGGTACGGCGGTGTAACTTGGTAAAGGTACTTGGTTAATAACCTCGATACCAGCGCGTGCCGAGCAGCGTCACATATGGTAGTTGTTCCACCAGGAGCCCTTGGTGTCGTCGCGGCACCATAAGCTATTAACCAGGCAACTACTACCAACTTACACGCCATGAAGGCGGTGGGGTCATAGACCACAGAATAAGAGAGGTATTGCAAGGGGAAAATTCAAACAACAAAGGTTCCCTCCACAACAAGGGACAAGGAATTCAAATCCAACGACGGATTTGTTTTAAGAGATTCAAGTGTTCTGCGGGGACATCCACAATTAGTCAATACAGTGTCCTATAGTATCCAATCACGGCTGATCTATTGGCATCCGAATGTCAACTTCTCTTATAACCCGCTTAATATCGCCCATGAAAAACTTTAAGCATGTCTAACGAATTGAGGGTAGATGAACGCAATAAATACAGCGAAATAAACAAAATGCATATTCCAACGATCTTACACGGGTACAACGTACCAGCATTCAGGCTCCCATTCACAACACAGCATTCACCTATGGTCGGATGATCTCAGCAACTACGGACGACAACCATGGCAAGAGTACCATATGGAGGACAGCGACGAAAATCACTACTACTATAGGTACAGTATTCCAAGGCAACTAAGCTACCCTAGCCACGCATCTTCATTCCTGGGCTTGACGGATTCTTCTACCACCCTGGCTACGGATCTGCATCTTCTCGGGGTAGTGGCTGAGTGAGAGGAATCAAGGGCTCTGCTTCTAACACTTCCGAAGTTGGAGGTGCTGATGGTTCTGCAACACCAGTTCTTCTTCTTTCTGGCGGGTGGATAGGGATCCTTTCCAAGATCAGGGCATCCTGCCTATCAACAGCCAGTGTCCTCCGCCTGGCCCTAGTGAACAGATAGGCCTCACCCAGCTAATGGACATGCCGATCTTCAGCCTCCTTCAGAGCTTCCTCCATGGTAGCCTCCCGGCTCTCAGCAGCTGCAGCGCTAGCATGCGCTTTGGCGAGCTGCACCTGGAGCATCCGGTTGAAGATCTTGGCTTCCTTGGCGCACTGAAGGCACACCCCTAGTTCCAAGGCTTGACGGTCGTACTGCTCATCCAGAGCGAGCAGGTACATGGTCAAGTGCACCACGGTGGGACTGTCCTCTTGCACATCTCGTCCTTGCAAAGCCTCCAGGCGGGCCCTCCATGCCCGCCGATTCTTGTCCAAAGGAGGAAAGAACCGCATGGGGGTACGGGCAATGGGTTCCTCATAGATCTGGCAGAGGTACCGTAAGGCTTTGTGGGCCACAACCTGGTAGGTGTCGACGAAGCAAAACCTGGTTGCGGTCACACTCCAGGCTTCAGTGATGTCGGGGAACTCTTCACTCTTCCCGATGTAGACGGTAACCTCACACCGCTCGGTGCCATGATCCTCATACTCACGGCCCTCATACTCAGGACGATCTCTGACTCCAAGCTTTTGTAGGGTGGCATGCAGGATTCTGCGAAAACCCTCAACGTTTAGGCAGTAGGTACTAACCTAGGCTCCTGCCATCTCTAGCAGTGGTTGCAAGGAAGGCTGAGCGAAAAGCTAGCTCAAAGGAAAAGCTAAGCGAGCTAAAGTGCGCCGAGTGGTGGTACCAATGGCTAAGCCAGGCTCTACTTATAAAGGCGGAGCATTCAGTGGTCCTAGCGTGGTTCACCAGGGTTCCCGTGCGAGATCACTACGACGAATCGACCAAATTCCACGCGTTCGAGGTGAGCGACGTGCGATGCCATTACTGATTAGTACGACTGCAGGGCAAGGGTCCAACACGAGCGCAGAAAAAGGGGTATGGGGAGACGTGGGTCACGACCGGCGTGAACCATGGCAAACTCGGAGCACGAAGCCATAGTGCAGACCTAACTCTAGAATAGGAACGAGTCCGTCGTGCACAAAATGACACACGTGATGCCTATGGAGGGCGTATCTACAAGCAATACGAGCGCTACAATGCACCAACAGGATATGCATGAATGCACGTCCTATACGTCCTTCCACTGTTGCCAACATATAGGGTAACCGTTCTCAAATTTTTGGCACACCATTCTCTCCCTGTAGCTAGTCGATACTATCGGACTATGCCCGAGTCAGTGTACCTACAGAAAACTTGATTAAGCCTAGCTAAGTCAGCAGAGTGCCATCTATCCTGGATACATAACCATAGTGATAGGGCTACTTATATAACTTCGCATGTAAACGTCCTAACTTTTTGCAAAAAGAGGTGGTCAAATTTTAGTTTAGAAAGGTTTTCGAAGCCATATTTCCTCATTTGCGCTCTGATACCACCTGTGCCAGAACTGCCTAATCTAATGCCTCACAGGAGTGCTCGTCTTCCATTAGACACTAAGCACTCAAGGGAGAACACTAAATTACACGGTTCCGTCGGGCACACCCAAGGGGAGAACCTAAAAATCCACATTTTGGCATCAGGATCACAAATGAGAGAATAAAGCTTACATCATTCCTAACCATTTCTTACATCACTTTAATACAACATCAGAGTATAATATTTATTTACTATAACAGCGGAATATAACTATATTATCAGAGTTATGAATAACTTAATGTAACAGCGGAATATAAACATGTTAGCAGAATTACAGCGGAAATAAATATCTAATCATGACATGATGAAGTATTAATAAATAAACTATGACAATAGATTATGAAACTTTCATTTATAGAAGCATTTGGCGAGAGTCATAAATAGCAACTACGATCGCAGCATAAAGAAAATCCTCTCTGAGCCCACCAGGAGGAATCCACACACAAAGGTTAGCTTTGGCATCCACCTGTCACCTGCAACAGGGGGAATAAAACCCTGAGTACTCAATTGTACTTTGCAAGACTTACCCGACAGGAGGAAAGAAAAGACTCCAAGGATATGCAAGGCTATCTGGCTTGTGGGTTTTATTGCATTTGCAGGAAGCATTACTAAACGTGCGTCCTTATATTCGATTTTTATTAATAGCCGCATTGGTTCATTAACTAACCATTCTATGTAAGCACATGTGCTACTTTCAAGCAGGTGGTAAGCAATCAGATTCCCCTCTTCCATCTTCCATCTTTCATCTTTCAGTTCTCACTACGATGCTAAACCGTAGACAAGCCGTACCGGATCGCCCGGCGATTCGCGAATCAATGCCCCCAGCTGGGTACCCCGAAAACACACGCCCACTTGTACCCCAGGCACAAGCAGGACCAACCCATCACTCTCCTGTCCCAGGTGTCCAGGTCCCCATCCAAACTAGGACTCCAAGCCCATGCCCCTGTGTCCCGGACTCAGTGCGGTGCAAGGACCTCCTCCACCAAAATAAAACCCTGACAGTCGGTCCGAAAAGAGCTAGATCCGCGACAGGAGAGCAATAAGTCTTCCAAGCGCCCGTACCCAAGTATGTGCTCGGGATAATAAGTCTGTGACTTGCCTAGAATCTTATGCAACGAACGGTCCTTAATCGACTAGACAGGGAAAGCAGTGTAACCAAGCTTTGCCCCGTGTCCACGGTGACACAACCTCTTACACCCACCAATACCCAAACCATATCCTTGCCCGGTCACCATTTTCCTTTCCACCATTTATATTTTCCAAGTGATAATGATATAGTAACATATTTCCTATCTCTCGCGAGTGACAGGCATTCACTCGACTTCTATCGGAGTCCTGTAGCATAGCATTCTACATGATCATGTCATACTAGTAAGACTCATTGGATAACGATATATATGCAAGTGGGTTTCATTCAACTACTTAAAACTTAATGCACATATATAATTTAAATTGCAGAAAAGTAGGGGTTATCCACCGGGGCTTGCCTGGGTAAGATATATATTAAAAGTTAGTATCTGCATCTTCAGGTCATCCACCATCAACTGGATAACAAGCCCATCGCATCATCTCCTGGAGAGAATATCATTACACCATCTTCGGATTCCCAATCATCCTTCGATCGATCCGTTGATCCATCATCATACCTATATGATATGCATGTGATGCAATGCAAAGATGTAATTAATCAACTGCAATCGTGACTCATAAAATACGACGTACGCCTCTCGAGTTAACGGGCTAGTGCTACGACGACCGTACTTAGGCTACATATACACATTGTCGGATAAGGCGTTATTTCCCCACAATCGTTTTAGTTATACAATCCCAAGTTGTTTCTTTATTCTATTCTATCGATTTAATCATTATTCGCAATAGGACATCATTATCTATTCAACAAACTAGTTATTCTGGTGCTATAAACATTATAGTGAGTACCTAATATTGTTCGTAACTTACTATACAATTTTTAGATTCAACAATATTACCAATTTATCATGAAAGTTCCTACAAGTTTATCTTTCCATACTCTTAAGTACCTCAATTTAATTATATAGCTTCCAATAATATTATCCAACTACGTGAACAAAATCTACTAACAGGTAGCTCATGATTTTAGGAACTCAACAAAACTGGGTTCACTATTTTTGGATCCCTATACTATTTTATATCGATTTTACAATTTTATTCCCGAGACTAAATTGGCAATCGCTTAGAACTAAAGGGCCAACAGACATCAGCCGGCCCAGTGGCCCGTTTGGCCAGGCCCAGTGGCGGCAGGCGGTGGCCTAGGCGGATGGGCGCACGGCGGCCTAGCGGCAGGCAGTGGCCCAGGTGCGGGGCGGCAGGCTAGCCCACCGCGCAGCAGCGAGCGGCCCAGACACGGCGCCAACAGGCCGGCCCAGCTGGTAAAGCCCAGGGCGCGGGCGCGTTTTGCAGAAAACCCCTTATTCATTTTGCTAATCGCCAAACCCTATTTGCACTATTCATTCGAGTGTGTATTTTGCAGTAAACACCCTGCGTATTTCTATTTCTTGGATTTCTCACCTTCACGTCATCCACCAAAAACAGAGCTCATCACCGAAGCAGGGGAACCGGTCGACGGTGGAAAAAATCGGCCGTGGGGCAGCGGCGGCCCGGCTGGGTACGTAGGCACCAGTGGCGTGGCTCTCCACGTGCTGGGCGGGGTGTTGTGGCTTCAGCCACGGAGGCACCGATGACGCCCGCCCGGGGCTGCGCCGGTGGAGGAGCATGGCCACGGTCCAGCGCGGGAAGGCAGGGGCGGTGCATGCTTGCTCATGGGGACGGCCAGCACCGGCGGGGTGAGGCGTGAGTCGAGGTGCTGCGGACCTCGACGCAAGGAGGTGCGTGGACCGGCGGAGCTGCAGTGCCTGCAGGACGGCTCCGGGCAGCAGGCGGAGCATGGGCGCGTGGGCACGGCGCACAGGACTGAAATGGCGGGCATCACAGCGGGACCGAGGGCTCAGCGACCGATGAGCGTGCAGAACCAGGGCGCGGGCGGTCGTGGTTCAGCCGGCTCGGCTTCTGCCCTAGCGAGCGGTGCTGGACCAGCGCGGGTCGCAGAAGAAGGCAGCTGGGCACGGGCGCCTGGGAGAGCAGAGGGGACACGTGGGTGCAGCGGCTCTGGCATCGGTGGTTGGCCACGGCGGTGTGCGGGCGGGGTGCGGGTCACGGTGGCTGTGACGCCGGGGCGCGCAAGGGGGAAACGGAGGGGCGCGGAGCCACGCATGGGCACGAGCGCTGCGGTGGTGTGCGCTGGAAGCAGCCACGGCAGTGCGGAGGAGCGAGGCGAGGTGCGGGGCAGTGTGGTACAGCGCGTAGCAAGCCGAGGGAAGGAAATAAAAGCAGCAGCGGCGGTAGCAACGCGAAAGAAAAAGGCGAGGCCTAAGCCAGTGCAGACGAACACGTGGTCCGGTCGGTCAGATTCATTGCACTACCACTGCACTGTTGCTGGTGCTTCCATTAAAAATAATTGGACAAGACACGTACAAGCAAGAGAAACGTGCAAGCAGCACGGACAGCAGCAGCAGTAGCCCGGTCAACTTCCATTAATTTGGGACCGCGCGACATGCCCCAGCAACATTGCAGAGCGGCGGGACAACGGAGGCAGGTAAAAAGTAGTACGCAGCAGTAACAACGATGAGTAGGGAGTACTGGTGTAAAAGACAAGCAGAGTCCGAGAGAGCGAACAAGCGAGCAAACAGGACTGACTCGGCTTCACTCTGCCATGGCGCGAAGTTAATAATTCGGATGACAGATTTATTCAGAGCAAGGGAGGCGCACCACTATACTCAAACGTCCAGAACACAGTGCAGCAAGGACAACAACGCTTTTAAATATAATCTCAGATGTTGACGCGAAAAGCTAGTTTTTATTTATTTTATTTTAAGTTTTAACGCGATTAACTCCTGATTTTTATTTCAGTTCTAATTACAAGTGATATTTTAATTTTGTAACAAAAATTGTTTCCATGCTCAATCCAACAGAACAAGCCATTCACCGTTTACTTGCTAGAATCGCTAGCGGATATTTTAAACATACTTTAAAATTTTAAAATCTGACAGAATTGTTTCGGTAAATTTTATTGGGCCTAAAACGCGGTGCTAAATGCGATCGTAACACCGAGGTGTTACATGGGATAAGCAGCTGAAGCTCAATTTTAGATTTCCGTAGGGTAAGCAAGAACTAGTAAAAAATGCTTTCAAGATCATGGGAGGGTCATTCCGACGTTGGAGGTCGGAGCTCAACAAGAAGTATATCCAAAAGGGGTTAACTCCCTTCAACGAGTTCGGCAACATAACTCCTAGTCAATAGGAGGAGCTTGTGGCTCAGAAGACTTCACTGGAGGCATTGGAGCTCAGTGCCCATAACATTGAGCTGGCAAAGAGGAACAAACACCACCATCATCTAGGCCCCGGTGGCTATTATGCCAAGGAAGAGCAGTTTAGGAAGTGGATGAAGAGGCCGCAGCTTCTGGAAATATCGATGTGAAGAATTTAAAGGCACGCTCAAGGAATTAGATATATGCGAGGAGTACAGAATCATCCGGCGGTAATCTTAAGTTAGATAAGTCGAAGACCCAAGAGGCTATATCAAAGACACTGAAATATGCTGAAGACAAGGAGAAGGGCTCATTCAATCCTTCCAGAGAGAGGGATGAGCTTAGCCTTGGCTTGGGAAACAACGAGCACACAGGCCGTACAAGGGGGCTAGGGAAAAGGACGACCTGGAAGCACGGATTAGAAGAGGACAGGCACATGTACAAGAAACATGGTAGAGATCAGGAGGCTAATCTTGAGCTCCAAGTGAAGGCTCTAGTTGTGAAGGCGCTGGAGGAGCAAGGACTGTCTACAGAGCCACGGACATTAATGGCGCCGCCAGGAGAACTGGCATTAGTTGGTAGCTCTCCGAAAGTTCCTAGCAGCCAAGGTTCCACTGCAGCCACAACCTCCGTCGATCGTATATGGGAACCAACTAGTTGCACCTTGGTGTTTCTCAGCGGCCGGTAGAACATTATGATGGAGGTGGCAACGGGTGTGGCGCATCCTCCCAATGGCTTATACCATAATAATAAGATACCGCCAGACTACACTAGGTTCAAGGTGCATACCGTGAAGCCTGAGTTCATGCAGTGGAGGATAGACTACGCAACTCCCAAGGGGTTGGTGTTACTCGGAGACATAATGGGGCAGTTCATCCTCTGGCACAAATAGGACATTATATTGACTGCTTCTTTGTCGCCTCCCCCTCTCTCAAATTTGGAGTGAGTTGTTGACAACGGGGAGATATTTTCACCGTCTCGTGACCACCACATTCCTAAGATGCCACATTCTTCCTCGCCTCCTAGCGAGCATATGTCTGATAAGCCACAACCTTCTCCAGCTCGTACCGAGCAAGTGCATGATGAGATGCCACAGTTTTCTCAACAAGCGCAGCCGATACATGAACAAGTGCCTCCTGAAGAAGGTGATGCATAAGAAGATGAGGACGTGCCTGAATGGGTACTTCGAAAGAAGCATCCAATCACCATAAGACCAATTTATGTTCCAATGAAAGACATCTTTGTTGGTGCACAAGTGGTATGCCCATGACCAGTTCAAACCTGAGAACCAAGTTAAAAGAGTCCCAACACGGGCTTCTGAGGAGGCCGTCACTAGCAAAGTCCACCAAACAGCAAAGAAGTATCCAAATGTTGATGCTATCAAATGGTCAAAGGATTGCCCAAAAACATATGAAAGAGGCAAGCCCTTTTACCAAACCAGGACATCCAGCGCCTACCACTTGGAATGAGAAGGTTCCATGATTAGTACTTGCGTGTTCTCCTTAAGAGCATAGACCTCGTACAAGCATACTTCCCCGTCGGCACATTTGAAAGCCCAGCCGGGAAAATTATCTTTGACTTCAATGACATGCAGACATGCTTTCACCTCAGAGCAATGAAAATGAATCTAATTCACACGTGGTGTCTATAAGTTCTTGCCCTCCCGATATGATATGAATGTAATGTTTGGATTTTATTGTAACTAACCAACGCCATGATTTGTAGAATGCAAGTGCACATTGTAAAACAAATGCAAGTGTGAAAGCCGGGTATATAGACCCTCAAGCTATAGCACAAATAAATTTTAATTACCCTAGACAGTGGAAACTAGATGCCAAAGAGCTAGCTGCTGGAAAGACCCTTCGGGAGAAAGAGGACATCTGTGCGAAGAAATTAAGGCAAGAGTCCCTTAAGGTTTCGGCATACATTGCCCTGGCTTTTAAAAATCTCCAACAGCACTCTACTATATGGCTACCATACAACATCGAGTAAGTTCAACTCTATACTTAAAGCTTTGTTCGATATATTTTATTCGATGCAAAAGAGCTTATCTAGTTCTATGATTAAATTCATGCAGCAACCACTGGATTTGTATAGGCGTCGATGTTGGGAGGAGCATGGCATTTGTCCTATTCGCTTGTCTTATAATCCGTACTTTTCAGCTTATTTTTTTAGCCGGAACAATATTTTTCTCTCACAACAAATCAGTCAGAACAGTGTTTCGGCTTGTTTTTTCAGCGAAGCGAATGGGGCCATTGGTCTTTGATTCAATAGATAGGGACCCGATGACATACAAAGACTTCATATCGATTCTCAAGACGTATACATATTGACAATCCTCATTAGCTTATATGTTTGTATACATACTTGTAACGTTCACTTTTGGATACTAACAAGTTGCATTTGTTAAAATAATTCGAACAGGGCATTCAGGTTCTATGTCAATGAATATCACGGAAGGCGTGATCCAGTAAGGAAGCAAAGGCTGGCTATAAAAATACTATGTGCGGTAAGTGTAACTTACTTTAGTACTCCATTATATGGCTGTCAAAAGCATCACTTAATATTTTCATATGCAAAACACACAGTGCCCCAAGCAGAAGTCTGGGAGTGTACATTGTGGATATTATGTATGTTCTATGATGAGTAACATCGGTGCCTACAGGAGACACCCCTTAAGGGTAAGTTTGAACCTCTTCACCCGTAGTATAAAAACTTCGCACATAATATAAAATACTAAACCAAAACTTATTCTCTTATAGTGGAAATAAGAGAAAGAAATGAAAAGAGACCCATACAAGGATGACCAACTCTTAGAGCTCGTCGGCGACCTTTGCAACTTCATATTGGACCAGATTGTACACGTCAAAGGCACATACCATGATCGAGATTCTGACTTAGGTAGAAATTCTCAGTACCAACATCTTCGTGAGACTGAAAGGCTAGCTCTAGGCCGTTGATAATAATGTGTATAGAATTTGACATTGGCCTTACCTTGTGGGACGGTTTGAACTTGTTGAACGAATTAGACTTGTGAATTATGTCTATTTAATGATGGATTGTATATATTCTTGTGAATTAGACTTGTGAATTATGTCTATTTAATGATGGATTATATAATGCTCTTGTGCTTATGGTCAGATTTGAATTATATATATATATATATATATATATATATATATATATATATATATATATATATATATATATATATATATATATATATATATATATATATATATATATATGTTCTGGTCGAATTTGAATTGTAAATTTGAATTTTTTGGCGAAAAATGTACTGTAGGGCAGTTCTAGACTGAACCACCCCTACAAACAGGTATTATAGGGGCGGCTGGTACTACAGCTGTCCCTACAAATTAATTTTGTAGGGATGACGGATAACACTAGCCATCTCTACAAATCGATTTGTAAGGACGGTCTGGGAACCGTCCCTATAAATACATGATTTGTAGAGATAATATGATAGGAGCAGCTAGCCGAGTCGCCTCTACAAAACCTCACCGGCCGCCCCTACTAATCATGTCTGTGGTAGTGGGTTTTCCCTTTATTTCCACTGTTAGTAAAAGCTTGAAAGTGGCCGCGGCGGCAGCACAGCACAAAGGGTTAAGTGGTGGTGGGTGATTGATCGATTTGTAAAAAAGTTACAATAAGTGGTGCATAGGAGTGAATTGCAGAGATAAATGATACGCATCGTATGGCCCATCACATCATCACCACCTTGATGACAATCTCATTCTCATCTCCTGTGTATGCTTGCTCATCTGTGTGGACTTGGTTCCTTGTTCAGCTATAATATACTCCCTCCATCCCAAATTGTAAGTTATTCCAAGAATCTTGGAGAGTCAAAGCATCTCAAGTTTGACCAAGTTTATATAATAAGATAATAACATTTATGATACCAACTAAATACCAATAGATTCTTTGTTAATTATATTTTTATAGTATACCTATTTGATGTCATAAATCTTTGTAATTTTTTTTATAATTTTGGTCAAACTTGAGAAGCTTTGACTCTCCAAGATTCTTGGAATGACTTACAATTTGGGATGGAGGGAGTACATTGATTGTGCATGTATGTAGGAGTAAGTTGTTCAGAGTTCCTTCAATGGAATATGTAATAGGTCCTGACGCCAGGTATTGATTACTTTATTATCGTCCTTAATTTGTCACTGATAAAAATCTAGACGATCCGATGACCATTCGTCATCAGGAAAAAAAAAGAGGATCATATGGCGTGTCAGTTAGAGTTTGGCATCCTCTCACTTTCTGTCATATCCATCGTCATGCTACGTGCATGCATACATGGGATCCATTCTCGCCTTCAATTATTTTGATACAAAGATATGCGCTGTCTACCTGACCGTATGTACGTGATGTAGCTAGGTGTCCTACTATACCAATGCAAATACGAATTGAAAATTCATCAGGTTTATTCACTACGTCAAAAAGGGTTTTTAGGGGCGGCTGTAGACCATTTGTAGGAGCGGTTTGCCTAGCCGCCCCTATGCAAGGGTCTCTATAAATCATGCATTTGTAGGGGCGGTTCCTAGGCCGCCCCTACAAATCGACTTGTAGGGGCGGCTCGTATTACCAGCTGCCCCTACAAATAGATTTATAGGGGCGGCTTGTATTACCAGCCGTCCCTACAAACAGGTATTTGTAGGGGCGGTTCTATCTAAAACCGCCCTTACAGTACGTTTTCCCGCAAAAAAAATCAAATTTATAATTCAAAATCGCGTTACCGAACGTACCACGACCAACGTTCTGAACCGCGTTCTGTCGGGTACCACGAGAAGGGGTCCCCTAAGCAACAATCGAAAAAATCGTTTAGACACCGTCAAAACCAAAGCCAAGGGACAACTGTTGGCCAAACCCCGGCCATGTTCGAAGCCACCCACTCTCTGCCTCGCTAGAGGCCTCGCACGGAAGGCCTCGGCCGGCCTACCGAATCTCCGCCTCGCTAGAGGCCTCGCACGAAGGGCCTCGTTCAGCCTATTGATTTTCCGTCTCGCTCGAGGCTTCGCGAGAAGGGCCTCGGCCGAGGAACCAATTCTCCGTCTCGCCCGGGGCCCCGCGCGTACAGCCTCGGACGAGACGCCGATTCTCCGCTTCGCTCAAGGCCGGCTCGGCAAAAACAACCCCGTCGCTTCCGCCTCGACCAACTTCCCGGACAAGACGTCACGTCCGACCGGCGCGTTCAACTGCTCCCGCGATATCAGCCGAATGACGGCTCGACACAGCGGCGTGGCCGACTGGACGCCAGTCACATCGAAGCCATGCCGCCCGAGACAGGACTGGACAGGGGTTACTAACCACTATGCTCGGTACTGTGCCCACGACCGGCCCCTGTCCTGCACTGTGCTACCTAACCCCTGCTCTAGAAACAATGCGACGTGCGGAGTCAAGTCCAGGTTACTATAGCCTCAGAATCAGTGCACAGAACCAACTGCTCCCTCCACGCCTTGGCAGTCTACTTCGGGGTCTCGGCAACCTCAGGATGCGCGCCTACCGAGCCCCCTACAATGGCTCGGCCTCGGCACCAACTGGGCCTCGGCTCTTCACGCAGTCAACACACAGCAACTGGCACGTCGCTCACCAGGCCCTGCGTCCAGCAATCACTGGAGCTCCCACGTCGCCCAAGTTTGGATGTGACCGGCGCATTGCTCCAGCACTTCAAGGGCAGGACCACTCCATCAACCATACCGCCATAGTAATAGGCTATAGGGCTCGGACATGCCGCCTCTGTTCGCACAACACCGCATAGCTAACACATGTATCACCCCTGTCCCCCCCTTCAACTATAAAAGGGAGGGATTTGGGCCATTTCGAGGGGGTTCAGAGGTTCACGAGGTAGACGAACACACACTCGACGTTCTGTAACACGTGCACTTCTCCACCGCCTGAGATCAACATCTCAAGCAATCCACGCCGCTCCACGCAGAGATCTGGGACTAGCTCCCTCTCTCGCCCTACTTGTAACCCCCTACTACGAGCATTTCGGTGCAAGGAATACAAGATCGATCTCTCGGACTGAACGTAGGGCACCCATTGCCCGAACCAGTATAAACCTTGTGTCTCTTTGCATCACCATCCGAGATTAGGGGCACGCAGTACGTTTTTACTAGTTGGTTGAGGGCCCGCCGGTCCAAAACATCGACAGTTGGCGCGCCAGGTAGGGGATCTGTGTGTTAGCTTCATCTCCCTAACAAGTTCCGGATGGCAGATCCCGTACGACCACTGCGTCTTGGCACGGTGATCTGGTTCGGGAGCCTAGAGTTCATGTCTCTAGGATGTGAGTACGATATGGTACTTCTCACACCCCGAGCCCCACCGACCGATGACGACATCACGCACCCGCAGCCTAGGCGCAGGCGGCGCTCGGGCGGCCGCTCTCGTCGCGCTCGCCAGGCACGACGCGAGCGGGGCCACCCCAACACCACGCGAACTCAGGGCAACATGCCGCTCTCCACCGGTATCCCACGCCTAGCTGTTGGCACAAGGTCCCTGGTTGGGGACCTGTCTAGCCTGAGCCTGGACAGGGGAAAGACGCCGGCGGCGCACGACGACGCCTCGACATCAAGGTCTGCCCCGCCACGTCCTGAGGAGTCGACTTCGGCGGAGCAAGGCTCGGTGATGGTATCATCCCCGTATCCCTTCGGGTTGAGAAATGCCACCGCCACCAATGCTTCCGCCTACGCTTTTGCTCACGCAGAGCCCTCAGGACGTCACCAACGCTTCGCCCTCGATTTCGGCACCACGACTTCGACTCACTCCCACGCCGACTCCTTGGAGGAGGACGAGGCGTGGGCCAGAGTGGACTTCTTCGGACTTCGCGACCCTAAAGCCATGCGCCGCTTCCTGGCCGCGAGCGACTATTGCTTCAGCTACTCCGACTCTGACGATGAAGGCACTTACGATCCCACTTGTGAGTGCTTCCACGTCAGACTTGGGATGCCAAGCATGGGCGATGAGGACGAGGGGGCAGGCAGCCGTACCCCGCTTCACCAGGGAGCGGGCGATGCCACGCCCTCATGCATTGTCCCACCAGCAGCGCGGAATGAGAACCTTGCCCTCGGACAACTTCGACGCCCGGACCTAGAGCAGCTCCGTGAGCTTCAGGCCAAGGTCAAGCAAGATCGACTCCTTCTACAATAGCTCCAAGACACTCTCGAGCAGGAGCAGTAGGGTCACGGTGATGGCGGAGGAGCCTGGCGGAGGGCCCGTGACGTCCACCACCGCATCAACGACGATGAAGGGGGTGAGCAACCCTCGATCTTCAATTGCGCTAGCCAGAACATCATGGCTGCGGCAATGCTAGTTCAAACGATGCCCGAACCCTCTACTATGGAGGGGCGATGGGTCCGCGGCGAGCTCCGGGACCTCCTCGAGACTGCCGCGGTATAGCAGGCCAAGAGTTCCGCCTCCTGACAACATGGGGGTGCCTCAGACCTTCCCACGGCACTGCCTCGGTAGGACAGGGATGCCTTGGCTCGTCCCGAGCCTGCTCGCGCACCAACGATCAACAGGGTCCCCTTGCTGCATGACCGCCTCAGCAACCAGCGCGAGGCACAGGGCGACCATGAAGTGATCAGTAGGCGACGGCGACACGACAATGAAGGGCCCGCTCGGGGCTACCATCCACATCGAGGCGGCCGCTACGATAGCAGGGAAGACCGCAGTCCTTCCCCTGAGCCACCTGGCCCTCGAGTTTTTAGCAGAGCCATCCGTG
Source organism: Miscanthus floridulus (assembly GCF_019320115.1). Taxonomy (NCBI): domain Eukaryota; kingdom Viridiplantae; phylum Streptophyta; class Magnoliopsida; order Poales; family Poaceae; genus Miscanthus; species Miscanthus floridulus. The sequence goes on from NC_089589.1 coordinate 539,766, forward strand.
TTGCTCATTTTCCGGCCTGGTTTCGGCAACCGGCCAACCTCACAAAGTACAGTGGTGAAACCAATACTGAACTTTGGCTGGCCGATTACCACCTGGCTTGTCAACTAGGTGGCACGGACGATGACCTGCTCATCATCCGCAACCTCCTGTTATTCCTGTCAAACTCGGCGCGAGCCTGGCTTGAACACCTCCCTCCCTCACAGATCCACGACTAGCGTGACTTAGTAAGGGTCTTCGTCGGTAACTTTCAGGGCACATACGTGCGCCCTGGGAACTCCTGGGGCCTCAAAAGTTGTCGCCAGGGCCCAGACGAGTCTCTCCGAGACTTCATCCAGCGCTTCTCCAAGAAATGCACTAAGTTGCCAAGCGTCGGCGACTCAAAAATCATCCAGGCTTTCCTTTCCGGCACCACCTGCTGAGACCTGGTCTGAGAATTGGGCTAGAACGTACCAACCTTGGCGGCTGCACTCCTCGACATCGCCACCAACTTCGCCTTGGGCGAAGAGGCCGTTGGGGCCATCTTCCCCGACGACGACGCCAAGGGGAAGCGGAGGGACGAGGCCCCCGGGGCCTTGGCTCCCTACCTCCCCAAGAAAAAGAAAAAAGGTCGCCAGGGGAAGCAGGAGGTCCTCGAAGTCGGCCTAGTCGCAGCCATAGAGCGCAAGAATCCCCGAGGCCCTAGAGGCCCCGGGCTCTTCGATGACATGCTCAAGAAACCTTGCCCTAACCACCAGGGTCCGGTGAAGCATGCCCTCAAAGAGTGCACCATGCTCTGGCGCTACTACGCCAAGCTCGGGCTCCCCGACAACGATGCCAAGAAGAAGGGCGCCGGCGACAAGGACGACGGATTCACTGAAGTACACAACGCCTTCATGATCTTCGGTGGGCCTTCAGCGAGCCTCACAGCACGCCAACGGAAGAGGGAACGCCGGGAGGTCTTCTCGGTGAAGGTGGCCGCTCCCCGGTACCTCAACTAGTCTCAGGAGGCAATCACCTTTGATTGGGATGACCATCCCGATTACGTCCCGAATCCCGGGCAGTACCCACTTGTTGTCGACCCCATCATCGGCAACACCCGGCTCACTAAGGTATTGATGGATGGAGGCAGCGGCCTCAACATCCTCTATGCCAACACCCTGGAGCTCCTAGAGCTCAACCAGTCATAGCTCCGGGGAGGCGCCGCGCCTTTCCACGGCATTGTGCCGGGGAAACGCACATGGCCCCTCGGACGCATTGACCTACCCGTCTGCTTTGGTACTCCCTCCAACTACTGCAAGGAGGTCCTCACCTTCGAGGTGGTTGGGTTCAAGGGAACCTACCACGCCATCCTGGGGCGGCCGTGCTATGCCAAGTTCATGGCGGTCCCCAACTACACGTACCTCAAGCTCAAGATACCGGGCCCCAACAGCATCATCACTGTCGAGTCGATGTACGAGCATGCATACGACTGCGACGTCGAGTGCATTGAGTACGCTAAGGCTATCGAGGAGGTCGAGACCCTCATCGTCAACCTCGACCAGCTCGGTAGCGAAGTGCCCGACTCCAAGTGTCACGTTGGGACTTTCGAGCCCGCGGAGGCCGTCAAACTCGTCCCAGTTAACCCCACTTGCCCCGACGACCGGGCGCTGAGGATCAGTGCCACCCTCGACATCAAATAGGAAGCCGTGCTCATTGACTTTCTCCGCACGAATGCCGATATGTTTGCATGAAGCCCCTCGGACATGCCGGGCATACCGAGGGAGGTCGTCGAGCACGCCTTAGACATCCGGGCCGGCTCTAGGCTGGTGAAGCAGTGCCTGCGCTGATTCGACAAGGAAAAGCGCAGAGCCATTGGCGAGGAGGTGCAGAAGCTTTTGGCGGCCGGATTCATCAAGGAAGTGTCCCATCCGAAGTGGTTAGCTAACCCTGTGTTAGTCGAAAAGAAAAATGGGAAGTGGAGGATGTGTGTAGACTACACCAGTTTGAATAAAGCCTATCTGAAAGTCCCTTTCGCATTACCTCGGATCGACCAAATCGTTGACTCCACTACGGGATGCGAAACCCTGTCTTTCCTTGATGCGTATTCCGGTTACCATCAAATCAAGATGAAAGAGTCCGACCAGCTCACGACTTCTTTTATCACGCCGTTCGGCATGTACTGCTAAGTAACTATGCCATTTGGCCTCAGAAACACAGGGGCCACATACCAGCGGTGCATGACCCAGGTCTTTGGCGAGCACATCGGGCAAACCATCGAGGCCTATGTGGACGACATCGTGGTCAAGTCCAGAAAGGCCGAGGATCTCATCGATGACCTGGAGATAGCCTTCAAGTGCCTCAGAGAAAAGGGCATCAAGCTCAACCCCGAGAAGTGTGTGTTCGGGGTTCCCCGAGGCATGCTCTTGGGATTCCTAGTCTCGGAACGCAGCATCGAGGCCAATTCGGAGAAGGTCTCGGTCGTGACCAACATGGGACCAATCCGAGACCTCAAGGGAGTGCAGAAGGTTATGGGATGCCTTGTGGCTCTGAGCCACTTCATCTCGTGCCTTGGCGAAAAAGGCTTGCCTCTGTACCGCCTCTTGAGGAAATCGGAACACTTTTCGTGGACCCCCGAGGCCGAAGAAGCCCTCGCCAAACTCAAGGCATTGCTCACTAATCCTCCCATCCTAGTACCGCCAGCCAAGGGTGAGGCTCTCTTACTTTCTGTCGCCGCAACAACCCAAGTGGTCAGCGCAGCCGTAGTAGTCGAGAGGTAGGAAGAGGGGCATGCTCTACCCATCCAACGACCTGTTTACTTCATCAGCGAAGTGCTCTCCAAGACCAAGATGCGCTATCCCCACATCTAGAAACTAATCTACGCCGTAGTCTTGGCTCGACGCAAGCTGCATCACTACTTCGAATCCCACCTGGTAACCGTGGTGTCGTCTTTCCCCTTAGGGGAGATAATCCATAACTGGGAGGCCTCGGGTAGGATAGCCAAGTGGGCCATTGAACTCATGGGGGAGGCTCTGTCCTTTGCGCCTCGGAAAGCGATTAAATCCTAGGTCTTGGCCGATTTCGTGGCAGAATGGACCAACACCCAACTGCCACCTGCCCTAGTCTAGGCGGAATGTTGGACCATGTACTTCGATGGGTCCCTGATGAAGACCGGGGACGGCACGGGTCTGCTCTTCATCTCACCCCTCGGAGTACACATGCGCTCTCTCGCTCTCTCTACCTCGCCTCTCTCTCTCTCTCTCTCCTTCTCCCCGGCGCTCTTTGTTCTAGCAACGGCTCAAGGGCGGCAAGGGCAAATGCAGGCAAGGTAAGGAGGGGAGGGGCGGGGCTCATTGCGTATTTATGCAGGAAGAAGGTGAAATGGGCGGGCGATGAAATCGGGAAAGTTTCCCCTAGATCCGGCACAATTAATCCAGATCCAATTTTACCACCCACGTACCCACCTTTCCCTCATTAATCGTGTCAACAGTTATGTTCCATCCGCTGACACGGCGTCGCGTCTGACCGCTGCAGTGGCAGACGCCGTTCCGCCTCCCCGATAAAATCACCTCAAAAGGCACGCCTGCTGTTGTCGAACTGATGGGGGGAGGGAGTATCCCCCACCTAGTTCCTTTCAGATGAAGGAACTGGGCGCCGAGCCCGCTACAGTCTAGGGGTTCGAAGGCTGGGCCCCAAGGGTTTCAATGGGCCGTCCCAGGGCAACAGAGTCAGGGACGACTATGGGCAAGCCCATACAGGGCTGAGACCCAAGCAAGCGAAACACTTGGGACGCACTAAGTCATGTTCGAGACCGGCAGGGAGGTCTCCGAATGGGATCCCACCGTAGGGAGGCACCGAGCCATCGGGGCCCAGCGAACGGCCCCGGCACCCACTAGAGAAACCCTCTGGTACTCTTGGAGTGCATCTCTGGACCGCTAGCCGACCCCTAGCGAACAGGGTACGGGCCTCCACTCGGACTTACCCGATAATAGCTCGCCAAAAATGCCACCGCTCGCGCCCATTGAGGGTAGCCTGGCATATTCCACCCCTCCTTCAGAATAAAAAGGAAGCGCGAGGGTCGTACAAAAAGCTAGGGGAACCCCTGATGGCCCTCTAGCTCCGTGCAGAGGCTAAGGGGCTCTCCCTGCAACCTTGCCGAGAACCAGCGACCTAGGCTCACGCTCGAGGGGGCTCGACAAACAAACCCCTCCTTCCGAATGAAAAGGTTGCGCGAGAGTCGTACAAAAAGCTAGGAGAACTCCTAATGGCCCTCTTGCTCCGTGCAGAGGCTAAGGAGCTCTTCCTGCAAATATGCCGAGACCCCACGACCCAGGCTCGCACCCGAGGGGGGCTCAGCAAACAAACCCTCATGCACGAGGGGCGCACAAAAGAGCTAGGGGAACTCCTGATCGCCCTCTAGCTTCGTGCAGAGGCTCGGGGGCTCTTCCTACAACCTTGCCGAGACCCAGCGACCCAGGTTCGCACTCGAGGGGGCTTGGCAAACAACCCCTCTGTCCGAACGAAAAGGACGCGCGAGGTGGCACGAAAAGCTAGGGGAACCCCAGACTGCCCTTTCGCTCTGTGCGGAGGCTCGGGGGCTCTTCCTGCACCTAGGACGAAGACAAGCAACTTAAGCTTGCACTTGAAGACCTGAAAAAACACGATAAAGGGCATCGAGCCCGTTACGGTCTAGGGGTTCGAAGGCTGGGCCCCCGAGGGTTTCGACAGCCGCCCTAGGGCAGCAGAGTCAGGGACAACTATGGGCGAGCTCGTGCATGGCCAAGGCCCGAGCAAATGATCACTCAGGACGCCCTAAGTCGTGTCCGAGACCAGCAGGGAGGTCTCCGAATGGGATCCCACCGTAGGGAGGCATCGAGCCACTAGGGCCCAGCAAACGGCCCCGGCACCCACTAGAGAAACCCTCCGGTACTCTTGGAGTGCGTCTCTGGACCGCTAGCCGACCCCTAGCGAATGGGGCACAGGCCTCCACTCGGACTTACCCGATAATAGCTCACTAGGGGTGTCACTGCTCGCGCCCACCGAGGGTAGCATGGCACCCTCCACCCCTCCTTCCGAATGAAAAGGATGCATGAGGGTCGCACAAAAAGCCAGGGGAACCTCCAACGGCCCTCTTGCTCTGCGCAGAGGCTAGGGGGCTCTTCCTACAAACCCTGCTAAGGCTCAGCGACCCGAACTCGCACTCACAGGCCCAGTAAACGCAATAAAACCCCTCTCACAATGTAGGAAAAGCACCTAGAAGAGTGAAATCACTCCTCCAGGGCCTCGGGGGCTACACCCGACGGGTGCGCTCGCGCGCACCCACTGAGGCCTCAAGCACGGAACACCATCCCGCCAGGAGCTGCTGCAAGCCGAGTCTCGACAAAACCTCAAAGAGAGCGCTCACACTCTCCCTGAGGCTCAGGGGCTACTGTCGGGTACCACGAGAAGGGGTCCCCTAAGCAACAATCGAAAAAATCTCTTAGACACCATCAAAACCAAAGCCAAGGGACAACTGTTGGCCAAACCCTGGCCATGTCCGAAGCCACCCACTCTCTGCCTCGCTAGAGGCCTCGCACGGAAGGCCTTGGCTGGCCTACCGAATCTCCGCCTTGCTAGAGGCCTCGCATGAAGGGCCTTGGATGGCCTATCGATTTTCCATCTCGCTCGAGGCCTCGCGAGAAGGGCCTCGGCCGAGGAACCAATTCTCCGTCTCGCCCGGGGCCCTGCGCGTATAGCCTCAGACGAGACACCGATTCTCTGCTTCGCTCAAGGCCGGCTCGGCAAAACAACCCTGTCGCTTCCGCCTCGACCAACTTCCTGGACAAGACGTCATGTCCGACCGGCACGTTCGACTGCTCCCGTGATATCAGCCAAACGACGGCTCGACACAGCGGCGTGGCCGACTGGACGCCAGTCACATCGAAGCCATGCCGCCCGAGACAGGACTGGATAGGGGTTACTAACCACTATGCTCGGTACTGTGCCCACGACAGGTGCCTGTCCTGCACTGTGCTACCTAACCCCTGCTCTAGAAACAACGCGATGTGCGGAGTCAAGCCTAGGTTACAATAGCCTCGGAATCAATGCACAGAACCAACTGCTCCCTCCACGCCTCAGCAGTCTACTTTGGGGTCTCGACAACCTTGGGATGTGCGCCTGCCGAGCCCCCTACAACGGCTCGGCCTTGGCACCAACTAGGCCTCGGCTCTTCACGCAGTCAATGCATAGCAACCGGCACATCGCTCACCAGGCCCTGCGTCCAGCAATCACTGGAGCTCCCACGTCGCCCAAGTTTGGATGTGACCGGCGCGTTGCTCCAGCACTTCAAGGGCAGGACCACTCCATCAACCATACCACCATAGTAATAGGCTATAGGGCTTGGACATGCTGCCTCTATTCGCACGACACCACATAGGTAACACATGTATCACCCCTGTCCCCCCTTCAACTATAAAAGGGAGGGATTTGGGCCATTTCGAGGGGGTTCAGAGGTTCACGAGGTAGACAAACACACACTCGACGTTCTGTAACACGTGCACTTCTCCGCCGCCTGAGATCAATATCTCAAGCAATCCACGCCGCTCCACGCAGAGACCTGGGACTAGCTCCCTCTCACGCCCTGCTTGTAACCCCCTACTACGAGCATTTTGGTGCAAGGAATACAAGATCGATCTCTCAGACTGGACGTAGGGCACCCATTGCCCGAACCAATATAAACCTTGTGTCTCTTTGCATCACCATCCAGGATTAGGGGCACGCAGTATGTTTTTACTAGTTGGTTGAGGGTCCACCGGTCCAAAACACCGACACGTTCGCGTTGCCGAACGCCCCGCGACCAACATTCTGAACCGCGTTCAAGTTGCTGAACGCCCTGCGACCAGCGTTCCAAACCATGTTCGAGTTGCCGAACACCCCGTGACCACGACTACAAGCACAAGAGTATTCTATAAACTACAATTACAAGTCCAATTCACAAGAATATATATAATCCATCATTAAATATATAAATTCCATACACATTGTTATCAACGTCCTAGAGCTAGTCTTTCAGTCTCATGAAGGTGTTGGTACTGAGGATTTGTACCTAACTCAGACTCTCGGTCATGGTAGGCGCCTCTAACGTGTACAATCTGGTCCAATATGAAGTTGCAAAGGTCACCGACGAGCTCTAAGAGTTGGTCATCCTTGTATGGGTCTCTTTTCATTCCTTTCTCTTCTCTCCACTACAAGAGAACAAGTTTCGGTTTAGTATTTCATACCATTTACGATGTTTTTATACTACGGGTGAAGAGGTTCAAACTTACCCTTAAGGAGTGTCTCCTATAGACACCGGTGTTACTCATTATAGAACATATATAGTATCCACAATGTACACTCCCAGGCTTCTGCTTGGGGCACTGTGTGTTTTGCATATGAAAATGTTAAGTAATGCTTTTGACAGCCATGTAATGGAGTACTAAAGAAGTAAGTTACACTTACCGCACATAGTGTTTTTATAGCTAGCTTTTCCTTCCTTGCTGGATCATGCCTTCCATGATGATTAGTGACATAGAACCTAAATGCCCTGTTCGAATTATTTTAGCAAATACAACTTGTTAGTATCCAAAAGTGAACGTTACAAGTATGTATACAAACATATAAGCTAATAAGGATTGTTGATATGTATATGTCTTGAGAATCGATATGAAGTCTTTGTATGTCGCCGGGTCCTTATCTAATGAATCAAAGACCCATGCCATGCTCCTCCCGACATCGACGGCTATACAAATCCAGTGGTTGCTGCATGGATTTAATCATAGAACTAGATAAGCTCTTTTGCATCGAATAAAATATATCGAACAAAGCTTTAAGTATAGAGTTGAGCTTACTCGAAGTTGTATGGTAGCCATATAGTAGAGTGTTGTTAGAGATTTTTTAAAGCCAGGGCAATGTATGCCGTAAACTTAAGGGACTCTTCCCTTAGTTTCGCCGTACGGATGTGCTCTTTCTCCCAAAGAGTCTTTGCAGCAGCTAGCTCTTTGGCATCAAGTGTCCACCGTTTATGGTAATTGAAATTTGTTTGGGCTATAGCTTGAGGGTCCACATACCCGACTTTTACACTTGGCATTTGTTTGACAATGTGCACTTGCATTCTACAAATCACGGGGTGGGTTAGTTACAACAAAATTTGAAGATTACATTCATATCATATCGAGAGGACAAGGACTTATAGGCACCACGTGCGAATTAGATTCATCTCCATTTCTCCCAGGTGAAAGCATGTTTGCATGTCATTGAAGTCAAAGACAATTTTCTCGGCTGGGCTTCCAAATGTGCTGGTGGGAAAGCATGCTTGTATGATATTTATGCTCGTTGGGAGAACACGCAAGTACCAATCATGGAACCTTCTCATTCCAAGTGGTAGGCGCTGAATGTCCCGATTTGGTAGGAAGGGCTTGCCTCTTTCATATGTTTTTGAGCAATCCTTTGACCATTTGATGGCATCAACATTTGGATACTGCTTTGCAATTTGGTGGAGTTTGCTAATGACGGCCTCCTCAGAACCCCGTGATGGGACTTTTTTAACTTGGTTCTCAGGCTTGAACTGGTCATGGGAATACCACTTGGAGACCGACGAGACGTCTTTGATTGGAACATAAACTGGCCTTATGGTTATTGGATGCTTCTTTTGAAGTTCCCATTCAGGCACGTCCTCATCTTCTTGTGCTACAGCTTCTTTAGGAGGCACTCGTTGTTCATGTATCGGCTGTGCTTGTTGAGAAGACTGTGGTATCTCATGATGCACTTGCTCGGTACGAGCTGGAGAAGGTTGTGGCATCTCATTAGGCACATGCTCGCTAGGAGGCGGGGAAGAATGTGGCATCTCAGGAATGTGGGGGGTCGTGAGACGGTGAAAATATCTCCCCGACCTCAACAACTCGCTCTAAATTTGGGAGAGGGGGAGGCGGCGAAGAAGCAGTCAATATAATGTCCCATTTGTGCCAGAGGATGAACTACCCCATAACGTCTTCGAGTAACACCAGCCCCTCAGGAGTTGCTTAGTCTATCCTCCACTGCATGAACTCAGGCTTTACTGTATGCACCTCGACCCTAGTGTAGTCTGGAGGTATCTTATTATTGTGGTGTAAGCCACCGGGAGGATGTGCCACACCCGTTGCCACCTTCATCACAGTGTTCTACCGGCCACTGAGAAATACCAAGGTGCAACTAGTTGGTTCCCGTATGCGATCGATTGGGGTTGTAGCTGCAGTGGAACCTTGGCTGCTAGGAACTTTCGGAGGGCTACCAACTAATGCTAGTTCTCCCGGTGGCGTCTCTAATATTCGTGGCTCCATAGACAGTCCTTGCTCCTCCAACACCTTCGCAACTAGAGCCTTCACTTAGAGCTCAAGACTAGTCTCCCGGTCTCAGCCATGTTTCTTGTACATGTGTCTATCCTCTTCGAATCCTTGCTTCCAGGTCATCCTTTTCCCTAGCCCCCTGGTGCGGCATGTGTGCTCCTTGTTTCCCAAGCCAAGGCTAAGCTCGTCCCTCTCTCTGGAAGGATTGAATGAGCCCTTCTCCTTGTCTTCAGCATATTTCAGTATCCTTGATACCGCCTCTTGGGTCTCTGGCTTATCAAACTTAAGATTACTGCCGGATGATTCTGTACTCCTCGCATATATCTAGTTCCTTGAGCGTACCTTCAAATTTGTCACATCGATATTCCCAGCAGCTGCGGCCTCTTCGTCCATCTTCCTAAACTATTCTTCCTTGGCATAGTAGCCACCGGGGCCTAGATGATGGTGGTGTTTGTTCCTCTTCACCAGCTCAGTGTTACGGGCAATGAGCTCCAATGCCTCCGGTGAAGTCTTCTGAGCCACGAGCTCCTCCCATTGACTAGGAGTTATTTTGCCGAACTCGTTGAAGGGAGTTAACCCCTTTTGGATATACTTCGTGTTGAGCTCCGACCTTCAACGTCGGAATGACTCTCCCATCATCCTGATAGCATTTTTTTTGCCAATTCGTGCTTACCCTCCGGAAATCTAAAATTGACCTTCAGCTGCCTATCCCATAGTGCATTCTTTGTGTTCTCTGGTACCACTTTCCAGTTAGGGATTGCTGGGTTCAATTTATCTCTTACTAGGGCCCCGATCGCATTATGAAATTTTCCTCTTAATTCCTTCGGCTCAAGGATCTCCCCTGCTGACCCGACATCCGTTATCACATAGCATTCCTTATCTGGATATAGATTTCCTTTTCTATCCCTGCGTTTCCTCTTAGGCTTGGTAGTCGTGGTTGTGTCTTGAGTTTGTGGAGCAGAGGCGTCGTGATCCATCTCTATGGCTGTTGCCTCCACTCTCCTTTCCTCTACTCCGTCTTGTCCAGCGAGATGTCACGGACGTCGACGTCGTCTTTTCCGAGTTTTAGGAGGGACCTGTATATACGATAGGTCAAAGTGTTAGCAGAGGTAACATAGCCAAAGCTTTAGCAAAATTTACAAGCTAAGGCTTTTTCCCTACCTCCTCGTTCGGGTCAAAATCCTTATACAAATCTTCCTCCGTTGGCCTCCTTCTGGCTTCACGTGGGAAAGGATCCTCGAGACTTTCATATCCCTCTTCTGAGTCATCCTCTTCTTCTTCGCCTTCAGCAGACTCTCCTGCTCTTCCTTCTGCTCTCCCTTCATCCTCGTCACACTGCTCCTGAGTAAGCATCACTTCTAGATCATTTTCTAACTCATTATCGAACTGCTCCTGAGTTAGCTGGTCCTCTAGTGCTTGCTCCTCATTGGTTGGGTGCTCATCATGCTCGGGGCATCGGGCTGCACTGTCTGGTGTCCACAACATTATTTTGCGCTTTGTTCTAATAGATGCAAGAAAGTGTGTTTTAGGTACGCAAGAAGGTATAAGAAATAAAAAAGGGCTATAAACCAAAGTAGTCCTATAAAACAACAATATATCAAAAAAGAGTAGTAGCATTGGTAGAGGCCTCAGAAACATATCAATCATCATCTGATCTTGAACTTGGAGCATCAAGGCATCATAACAGAGAAGAGAGGAGAAGGTAATGTAGGGGCGGCTGCTAATGATGCCAAGTTCCTCACAAGTTCTTGATCATCAGCTCATATTCCATATAATGTATGGACTTGGACAATTTCATCATCAGCAAAACAAAGGAGGTAGGAGAGGGGAGATTTGGCAAAAAAAACCAACAGCTGCTTAGCAAGTACAGTAGCCAACAGTTAGTAGCTAGAAGTAGCCACTTAGGAGTAGTAAGTAGAAAGTAGTTGAGTAGAGTAAGTGTAGCTATAGAGTGGTAGTAGTAGAGTAAGAGCAGCAGCCACTTAGGAGTAGTAGTAGGAGCATCACTGAAAGAAGAGCAGCAGTAGGAGTAGCAAGTACAGGGAGGAGTAATAGGAGTAGTAGGAGTAGTAAGAGGAGGAGTAGGAGGAGGAGGAGGAGGAGTAGGAGTGGTAGGAGTAGTAGTAGTAGTAGTAGCAACAACAACAGCCACTACACACCAGCAGTATATAAGCAAAAAAACAGAGAAGGAGTAGTAGTAGGAGCAGGAGGAGTACTAGTTGGAGTAGTGGTAGCAGTAGAGTGGTAGTAGTAGAGTAAGAGCAGCAGCCACTTAGCAGTAGAGTGGTAGTAGTAGGTGCTATAATGACATATTATATATAAAAAAGAGTAGTAGCAGTGGTAGAGGCCTCAGAAACATGTCAATCATCATCTGATCTTGAACTTGGAGCATCAAGGCATCATAACAGAGAAGAGAGGAGAAGGTAATGTAGGGGCGGCTGCTAATGATGCCAAGTTCCTCACAAGTTCTTGATCATCAGCTCATATTCCATATAATGTATGGACTTGGACAATTTCATCATCGGCAAAACAAAGGAGAGGAGAGAAGATGGGAGATTTGGCAAAAAAAGCAACAGTAGCTTAACAAACATAGAGAGGAAAAGGTGTAAAAAAAGCAGCTGCTGCTTCCCAAAAAACAGCTGACTGCTGCCACATGGTTGGCAGACCCCTGCAGATAATAGAGTAGAGTAGAGTAGTAGTAGTAGTAGTTTCGTATAGTAGTAGTCGTCGTCTTGCCACTTGCACTTAATAATAGCGACAACACTTGAGAAAGAAAGGAAATGCTGAAATAATAGCCAGCAACAAAGCAATAATATAAGCAAGCATGTTCTAGCTTGACAAAAAAACATAGTCGGCCTAAGCAAGATCAACAAACCAGAAAGAAAAGCCTTTACTAGATTAAATTTGCAGGTGATCACTTAATAGTTTCATAAGCTGAACCTCTACACAACAGGTTTAGTGTATTAACTTAACTGTATGCTAACCATTAAAATATTTGGATGGACATAACAAAGCAAGGATCACTGAAAGCAACAGCCACTTAGGAGTAGTAAGTAGAAAGTAGTTAGTAGCTAGAAGTAGCCACTTAGGAGTAGTAAGTAGAAAGTAGTTGAGTAGAGTAAGTGTAGCAGTAGAGTGGTAGTAATAGAGTAAGAGCAGCAGTAGGAGTAACAAGTACAGGGAAGAGTAATAGGAGTAGTAAGAGGAGTAGTAGGAGTAGTAAGAGGAGGAGTAGGAGGAGGAGGAGGAGGAGCGGTAGGAGGAGTAGTAGTAGCAGCAGCAGCAACAGCCACTACACACCAGCAGTATATAAGCAAAAAAACAGAGGAGTAGTAGTAGGAGCAGGAGTACTAGTAGGAGTAGTGGTAGGAGTAGGAGTAGTAGTAGGAGCATCACTGAAAGAAGAGCAGCAGTAGGAGTAGCAAGTACAGGGAGGAGTAATAGGAGTAGTAGGAGTAGTAAGAGGAGGAGTAGTAGTAGGAGGAGTAGTAGTAGGAGGAGTGGTAGGAGGAGGAGTAGTAGTAGTAGCAGCAGCAGCAACAGCCACTACATACCAAAGCAGTATATAAGCAAAAAAACAGAGAAGGAGTAGTAGTAGGAGCAGGAGGAGTACTAGTAGGAGTAGTGGTAGGAGTAGGAGTAGTAGTAGTAGCAGCAAGGTGTTTGATGTAATGACATGAAACACCATGGTGCAGCAAGGTGTCATGACCGGTCAAGCCATGGTGCGAGTCACAGCTTCATTCATTTGATTGGGCTCTTGGCGTCGTGACTTGCCAAGAATGGAGCAAATGTGGCGATTAGCAACCTTGGCAGCCAAGATTTTATATTTGACAGGGCATTGACCATTGCATTGCTGCACAGGTAGCTTGCAAAGGCACTGCTCACCTCCACTGCCTGGTATGGCTCTTATTTTTGCTTTGTAATTTGTATATATCACTCTTGAGAACAGACGGGAGGCAAGCTTAGGAGCCAGGAAGCTAGATAGTAATTACCCAGTCTGCTTCCTCTCCTCTGCCCGGTTTTGCCTCCCCCGCTCCGAGCTATTCAAATGAATAAATATCCATGCGGTATCTACTGCAGATTCTTTTTTGTGTGTAGGCTAACGGCAGCTACGATTTGTAAGTTTATCTAAATATTTTTTTGTCATAAAATAAAATCTAAAATGAAGAAACCTTATTTGATTGGACAATTCCTAATTTCTGTAAATTGTATATGCTATGAAGTTTTAGCTAATCCATAAGAGATATGTTCCGCTACTCCTACATTTGATGCATTTTTACAAGTTCTACAAGAAGGAAACATGTTGGTGATTAAGCAGTTTCTTCTAGAACTTCACACATGTGTTAATAGTTTCACCCTTTGTCATAATTAAGGCTTTGTTGTTGTTGTATATAGTGCGAGAATCAGATTACTTGAATTTTTTGGGTGATGCATCCCCATCACTACGTTGATATTTTGTGCATTTGTTGGAAGCAACTCTAGGCTATGATCCTTGACATGTAGAGTCAGATCTCATGGGTTAACAATATAAACCAGGTCATCACAACCAATTCTTGACCTTATATAGACTAAGGCACAATGGTGTGAATTCTGAGTAAGGATTTCTTTTGTTTTTCCTCTGGTTCTGTCCAAGAAAAGGTGTTCAGTAACAATTTTGACATTATCATGTACTTTGCCACCACATTAATGTTGTTATCTTCTTTTTTTTCCTAGGCAGGTAAAGCCGTAGCTGATGTGTTGACCTTGTTTTGAAAATATTCTTAGAGTAGTAATGTAGGGCAAGGAAAAAATGAGTCCTATTTTATCTATAATTACTACTAGGGTTCATAGAGCAACCAGAGTTCGTAGAGCAACTAGAGATCGTACTTCATAGAGCAAGCAGAGTTCGTAGAGCAAGCAGAGATCTGACACTTACCGGTCCAGATGGACGATGTGCAACGGCGTGCGGGGGCGGGACGCCGGGGTGCGGGGGCGGGACGCCGAGGGTCGACGCGCGGGGGCGGGCGTCGGTGGCCGGGCGTGGGACACCGGGGGTCGGCGCGCGGGGGCGGGACGCCGGGGGTCGGCACGCGGGGGCGGGCGCCGGGGGTCGGCGCGCGGGGGCGGGCACCGGGGGCCGGCTGCGGGACGCCGAGCGCTGGGGGCTGGTGTGGGCGGGCGCGGGACCGGCGGCGGAAACCCTAGGCGCGGGCAAACAGACGGCGTCGGAGGAACAAGACAGCGCCCAGACGATGACTCCCGTGCGCTTCTTCCTATTTATAGTCGGTACTATTTGTAGGGGCGGTTCCTGATCCAGCCGCCCCTACAAATACATTTGTAGGGGCGGTTCCTGATCCATCCGCCCCTACAAATGCATTTTTAGGGGCGGTTCCTGATCCAACCGCCCCTACAAATATTTTCTATTTTTTTAAATTATAAATTCTATATTTTTTATATTATAAAAACACAAAGTAATATAAAAAAATTGTGTATATGCACAAATATAATATTTTGTATTATTCTATATATGAAGAAATATATATATAAACAATTGTAGTCAAAACAATATAGAAAACAAAAAAACAAAAATTAAAATTTTGACTTTTAAAACTTCGACTACAATTTTATGACATTAAATGAAATAAAATGAAAATGTTGTAAACATAAAAGTTGTATAACTCATCAACATGTACAACTTTTATTTTGGTCATCTTGTCATGTGACTTTGTTTGAACAATTCAAATTTTGAAATTCAAACAATTTTAACTTGAAACAATATTTTGAAAGGGTAAATGATTTCAGATGAAAAACTCATGAATATCAAAGTTGTAGAACTCATCAATATATACAGTTTTTCTCCCTCATAATAACTCCAAATATGATGGTTTTTTTCCCTAAAATTTTCTAAAATCATGCTCTACCATTTTAGTCTAGTCATCTATCTTTGTCACTAATTTTGAACAATTCAAATTTTAAATTTCAGAAAATGACAACTTCAAACCTGATTTTCAAACACTAAATGATTTTAGCTGTAAATGTGATGAATATAAAAGTTGTATAACTCATCAAGATCTCCTACTTTTATTTTGGTCATTTCTTCATTTCATAAAGTGTTAAGTGATTTCATAAAGTTTTAGTAGTAATATAGTGGACGTTCAAATAGAGTCATCTGGATGTTGCAAAGGATAGCCTCACACACATGCATAAAATGTAGTCTCGCACACATACAAAAATATGTAGTCTTAAGCACGTACATAAATATATAGTCTCACACGCATGCATAAATGAAGTCTTACAAACACACACTTACACAAACACTACACGTTCAACAACTAGCTAGCCCGCTGTAACGACTTTCCCCTTGACACCTTTTCGTTCCCATGGCATTATGTCTTTGGGGAGGTTCTTTTCCACAACACTGATCTTTTTAGGAAAGTCTGTGAATAGCGGCATCTCATCGTAGTTATTGTAAGCTTCAACATCGTCCACGCCATCAACTCCAATAATGTGATGTTTCCAGAGGCAACCACGTGCTTTGTCTTCTTCTTCGGGGGGAGGTTACTTTGTGGGTCAGACATATAGAAAACTTTTGCGACACGTGAAGCGAGCACCCAAGGGTCATCTTGGTAGCCTAGATTCTCGAGGTCTAGGACTCTCAATCCGATTTCGTTCAGTTGGTGTTGTTTGATCCAGCGGCATCGAAATAGGGCCACCGTTATATCCCTTCCATAGTCAAGTTACCATATCTCTTCAATGATGCCAAAGTATTGGATCTTTCGCCCCAATCCATCGATAGCCTCTATTCGAACGCTGTTGTTTTGGTTCACATATTTACTATCCTTTACGTGGGTATAGTACGTATACCCATTGATGTCATAATCATTCCAAGATGTCACTTGTCTCGATGGCCCCTCCGCTAACCTACTGATGGTAATAGAGTCTATGGTTTCTCCAGGCGGTATGTTTTGGTCCTTCAACCATGTAGTTAGTCGTTGCTTGTGTTGTTTCATGACCCAATCATCCGAATGGCTATTTCTCTCCACCATAATGATAGCCAAGTGTTCATCAATGTACGGTTGCATCAGTTGTGTACTCTACAAGACACTGTAATGCGCCTGACTCACCTCTTTGTAATCATGGTCGATGAACACTTTTCTACCACTGGTGTCCTTCCCAGCCAACCTACCCTTGTGACGAGAATCGGGTTTACCAATCCCTTTCTGTACTTTTAGGTACTCTTGATAGCACTCGACGACTTCTTCAGTACAGTAACCCTCTATCATGGAGCCCTCTAGGTATGCTCAATTATGCATGTATCGACTTAGAACCAACATGAACCGCTCGTAGGACCACATTTCATGCAAGTAGCAAGGGCCCAGCACCTGTATCTGATGAACCATGTGAATCATGAGATGTGGCATTATATAAAAAAAAGCAGGAGGTAAACACATATCCAGTTGGTTTTGTGTCTCCACCACAAATTCATGTAGGTCACTCAGCTCTTGCTTGCCAATCGACTTCTATGAGATCTTCGAAAAGAAGTAGCACATGCGGGTGATGGCCATTTTCAAGAACTCTGGCTTTATAGCCCTAATTGCAATAGATAGAAACACTGTCAGCATCACATGGCAATCGTGAGCCTTGTAGTGTGTTATTGACAAGTCCTTCATCGACACTAGCTTCTTCACATTTGCTGAAAACCCAGTCAGGACTTTGATCCCCCTTAGGAAAGTGCATATAGCTCTCTTCTCGTCTGGTGTTAGGTTGAAGCACGTCGTGGGCAGAGTGTATTTTCCATTAGCCTCAGGTACCGGGTGAAGCTGTGGCATCACGTTTAGCTGCACCATGTCTTTCCGTGCTTTCAGACCATCCTTTGACTTGCCTGTGTCCATCAAGGTAGCAATGAGACTCTCAAAGACATTTTTCTACACGTGCATAGCATCAATGGCATGGGGGACCTCCAAGTCTGGCCAATAAGGCAGATACTGAAAGAAGATCGATTGTTTCTTGAAAGGTACTCCTTTGATAGGAGGTGTGCTTCTATCTCTATTCGTCCCATCCGAATTCTTCTTTCCATAGACGACACGTATGTTTTTCACCATTCTATACACGAGTTCTCCGTTATGACGTCTCTCCGAAGGGGGTTCAATCTCTGGGGCGTTGTCATAAAATCTAAAGAACAATTTGCTGCAGTACTTGTGACTTGTCTTTAAGAAGTGTTGGTTCCTTAGGTAAACTATCTTCTTGGATGCATCCAGGTACACCCATGTAGTACCATCCAAGCAAACCAAGCATCCCGTCTTCCCTTTGATCTGTCCAAACAAAGCAAACAGCGCGGGGTAATCATTGGTAGTAACAAATAGTATTGCTCTACATATGAAGTCCTCCTTTCGGAATGCATCGTACATCTACTCCCCATGCCTCCATAGCATCTCCATTTCTTGCATCAAAGGCTCAAGGAACACGTCTATATCAATGCCTGGTTGTTTAGGGCCAGAAATAAGAATAGTGAGGAGAAGGTACTTTCTCTTCTGACACAACCATGTTGGGATGTTGTACATGATCAAGATCACTGGCCATGTGTTGTGGTCGCTCATCCTCTCATTGAAGGGATTCATTCCATCGGTGCTCAAGCCAAACCGTACATTCCTTGGGTCATCGCTGAATTCTTTGTGCTTCTCATCAAACATTTGCCACTGACTACAATCAGCCGGGTGTGCAATCTTATCATCATCCACCTTGCGCTCATCATCCCACCATGTCATGAGTGAGGCTTCTTTAGGGTTTAGGAAGATACGTCTCAAGCGGTCGATCACTGGCAGGTACCACATTACCAAGATAGGAATTCTTCTCTGCTTTGCATCGTTGCCTAATGGAGTGTCCTTTGGGGGCTAAGATTCTTGTACCACCTTTTTTGTACCCTTCTTATTCCTCTTTTTCCCCGTGGAGGCTTCGTCCCCACCGTAAAGGTCATTGTTCTTGTACCGGCTGGCCCCACACCGAAGACATTTATCCAGTGACTTGAACGTTTCACCATGAAAAAGTATACAGTGGTTGGGGCATGCATGGATTTTTTCAACCCCCATTGTCAATGGACTTATGACCTTCTTCGCTTGGTATGTGTTGGTGGGAACTGAGTTCGGTTGTGGCAGCACCCATGACAGGAGATGCAGTAGGTCATTGAAACTATAGTCGGACCAGCCGTACTTAGCCTTCAGGATGAGCAGCTCAAGCACAAAACGTAGCAATGTCCAATATGTCGGACAACCCTTTTCAACACCATACACAGTGTGGGGTACCATAAAAAGGGGTCCCCTAAGCAAGAGTCGAAAAGATCGCTTAGACCTTGTAAAAATCGAAACTAAGAAACAAACACCGGCAAACCCCCACCATATCCGAGGCTCGGCTGGACCGCCCGGCCCACCTTGATCAATATCCGGGCTCACCCGAAGCGGGCTCGGCCCTGAGCAAAACCACAAGGCCTCGGACAAGGAACCGATTCTCCGCCTCGCTCGAGGCCCCGAACTCCGCCTCGCCCGAGGCCCCGCCTGCCAGGCCTCGGACAAGGAACTGATTCTCTGACTCACCCAAGGCCCCGCCCGTAAGGCCTCGGACAAGGAACTGATTCTCCGACTCACCCGAGGCCCCGCCCGTAAGGCCTTGGATGTGGTACCGATTCTCCGACTCGCCCGAGGCCCCACCCGTAAGGCCTCGAACGAGGTACCAATTCTCCGCCTCACCCGAGGCCCCGCGCCACGAGGCCTCAGACGAGGACGTCACATCCAACCAACGCGTCCAACCACTCCCGCGATGTTAGCCGAACGACGTCTCGATACAGCGGAGTGGCCGGCGAGATGGGAGTCACATCGATGCCACAACATCCGGGACAAGATGGGGCGAGGGTTACCGGTCGCTGTGCTCGGCGCTGTGCCCAAGACCGACACCCGTGCTGCACTGTGCTGCCTAACCCCACCTGCTCTAAGGATAGCGTGGCATGGAGAGTCAAGTCTGGGTCTCTATAGTCTCAGAATCAGCGTACAAGACCAACTGCTCCCTCCGAGCCTCGGCTATCTGCCTCTTGGCCCCTGTAGCCTCAGGACTCGCGCCCGCCGAGCCCCCCATGATGGTTCAGCCTCTACACCGACTAGGCCTCGACTCCCTGTGCCAGTCAAACATACAGTGACCAACACGTCTCCAATAGAAGATGGCACGCATGTCTTCATAGGAGCTCTCACGTCGCACAGGATCAGGCGTGACCAGCGCGTCGCTATAGTGCACCGAGGACAAGGCCGCTCCATCGACCATGCCACCACAATGACAAGCTACAGGGCTCAAACATGCCGCCTCTGCTCACAAAATGCCACGTAGCAAATCCATGTACCGCCCCCGTGCCTCCCTTCGACTATAAAAGGGAGTGATCGGGCCCGCTTCTAGGAGATTAGAGGGAGACAGACACCATGCATGCAAGCAACGCACAACGCTCTATAACACACACTCTTCCTCACTGCACGGGATCAACATCTCAAGCAACCCATGCTGCTCCATGCAGAGACCTGGGACAAGCTCCCTCTCTCGCCCAACATGTAAACCCCTACTACAAGCACCTCGTTGCAAGGAATACAAGATCGCTCTCTCAGACTGGATGTATGGCACCTATTGCCTGAACTAGTATAAACCTTGTGTCTCTTTGCATCACCATCCAGGATTAGGGGCACGCAGTACACTTTCACTAGTTAGTTGAGGGCTTGCCGGTCCAAAACACCGACAGTTGACGCGCCAGGTAGGGGAGATACTGCGTGTTAGCTTAATCATCCCAACAAGTTCTGGATGGCAGACCCCGTGCGACCACTACATCTCGGCATGGTGATCTAGTTCGGGAGCCTAGAGTTGATGTCTCTAGGATGTGAGTACGATATGGTACTCCTCACACCTAGAGCCCCACCAACCGATGACAACATCACCCACCAGCAGCCCTAGGCGCAGGCGGCGCCCGGGCCGCCGCTCTCATCGTGGTCGCCTAGGCAAGACGCGGGCGGGACCACCCGAACACCACGCAAGCTTAGGGTGACGCACCGTGCTCCTGCTAGTATCCCACACCTAGCTGTTGGTACAGAGTCCCTGGTTGGGGACCTGTCTAGCTTAAGCCTAGGGCAAGGGAAAGACAGTCCGGTGGCACGTAGCGACGCCCCATCATCAAGCTCTACCCCACCACCTCCTGAAGGAGTCGACTCCTGGTGGAGCGGAGCCCGATGATGGCACCATCCCCGTACCCCTTCGGGTTGGGCAATACCACCGCCGCCTATGCTTCGCCTGTGCTTCCGCTCACGTGGAGCCCCTAGGACGCCACCAACGCTTCGCCCTCGACCTCATCTCCACAACCTCGACCCACACCCACACTGACTCCTCAGAGGAGGACGAGGCGTGGGCTGGAGCGGACTTCTTCCGGGCTTCGTGACTCTAAAGCCATGCGTTGCTTCATGGCCGCAAGCGACTACTGCTTCGGCTACTCCGATTCCGATGACGAAGGCACTTACGATCCCACTCGTGAGTGCTTCAACATCGAGCTCGGGATGCCGAGAGCGAGCGATGAGGATGAAGGGGCAGGCAATCGCTCCCCGCCCCACGAGGGGGCTGGCGACACCACACCTCCATGTGTCGAGCCCCCGGCGGCGTGGAACAAGAACCCTGCCCACGAGGAACTTCGACGCCTAGACCTGGAGCAGCTCCGTGAGCTTCAGGCCAAGGTCGAACAAGACTGACTTCTTCTGCAGCAGCTCTAAGACACTCTCGAGCAAGAGTAGCGGGGTCACGGTGATGGTGGAGCAGCCCGGCGGAGGGATCATGACGTCAACCACCGCATCAACAACGACGAAGGGGGTGAGCAACCCCCTATCTTCAATCGCGCTAGCCAGAATGTCGCGGCAGTTGCGATGCTACTCCAGACAATGCCTGAGCCCTCTACCTCGGCGGGACGACGGGCCCACGACGAGCTCTGAGACCTCCTCGAGACCGCCGTGGTACAGCAGGCCAAAAGTTCCGCCTCTCGACGGTGCAGGGGCGCCTCGGAACTACCCACGGCACCGCCTCGGCAGGATAGAGAGGCCTCGGTTCGTCTCGAGCCTGCTTGGGCACCAGGAGCCAACAAGGCCCCCTCGGTGCACCACCGCCTTGGTGATCGGCACGAGGCGCAAGGCAACCACGATGTGGTCAGCAAGCGACGGTGCCACGACAATGATGGGCCCGCCCGAGGATACCACCCACACCGAGGTGGTCGCTATGATAGTGGGGAGGACCACAGTCCTTCTCCTGGGCCACCTGGCCCTCAAGTCTTCAGCAAGGCCATCCGTGGCGCCCACTTCCCAGCCTAGTTTTGGCAACCGGCCAACCTCTCGAATTACAGCGGTGAGACCAACCCTGAGTTGTGGCTGGCCGATTACCGCCTGGCTTGTCAGCCTGGCGGCGCGGACGATGACCTGCTCATCATCCGCAACCTCCCCTTGTTCCTATCAGACTCAGCGCGAGCCTGGCTTAAACACCTCCCTCCCTTGCAGATCCACAACTGGCGCGACTTGGTAAAGGTCTTCGTCGAGAATTTCTAGGGCACATATGTGCGCCCCGGGAACTCCTGGGACCTCAAGAGTTGTCGCCAGATGCCGGACGAGTCTCTCCGAGACTTCATCCGACGCTTCTCCAAGTAATGCACCGAGTTGCCCCGCGTCGGTGACTCAGAAATTGTCCAGGCATTCCTCTCTGGCACCTCCTGCCAAGACCTGGTCCAAGAGTTAGGCCAGAACGTACCGACCACGGCGGCCGCACTCCTCGACATCGCCACCAACTTTGCCTCGGGCGAAGAGGCTATCGGGGCCATCTTCCCCGACAACGACACCAAGGGGAAGCGGAGGGACGAGGCCCCCAGGGCCTTGGCCCCCCACCTCCCCAAGAAAAAGAAAAAGGGTCACCAGGGGAAGCAGGAGGTCCTCGAGTCCAGTCTAGTTGCAGTTGCAGATCGCAAGAATCCCCGAGGCCCCGCCAAAAGCCCCGGGCTCTTCGATGACATGCTTAAGAAGCCCTACCCTTACCACCAGGGCTCGATGAAGCACACCCTCAAAGAGTGCACCATGCTCTGGCATTACTATGCCAAGCTCGGGCTCCCCAACGATGAGGCCAAGAAGAGGGACGCCGGCGATAGGGACAACGACAAGGATGATGGGTTCCCCGAGGTATACAATGCCTTCATGATCTTTGGCGGGCCTTTAGCGTGCCTCGCGGCGCGTCAGCAAAAGGAGTGCCGGGAGGTCTTCTCTATTAAGGTGGCCACTCCTCGGTACCTCGACTGGTCTCAGGAGGCAATCACCTTTGATCGGGATGACCACCCCGATTACGTCCCAAACCCTGGGCAGTACCCACTCGTTGTCGACCCGATCATCGACAACACCCGGCTCACCAAGGTGTTGATGGATGGAGGTAGCGGTCTCAACATCCTCTACGCCAACACCCTGGAACTCCTGGGGCTCGACCAGTCATGGCTCCGAGGCGATGCCGCGCCCTTCCACGGCATCGTGCTGGGGAAATGCAAGCGACCCCTCGGGCGCATCGACTTGCCCATCTACTTTGGCACTCCCTCCAACTACCACAAGGAGGTCCTCACCTTCGAGGTGGTTGGGTTCAAGGGGACCTATCACGCCATCCTGGGGCGCCCGTGCTACGCCAAGTTCATGGCGATCCCCAACTACACCAACCTCAAGCTCAAGATGCCGGGCCCCAACGGCGTCATCACTATCGAGTCCACGTATGAGCATGCATACGACTGCGACGTCGAATGCATCGAGTATGCCGAGGCTCTCGTGGAGGCCAAGACCCTGATCGTCAACCTCGACCAACTTGGTAGCGAGGTGCCCGACTCCAAGCATCGCGCCGAGACTTTCGAGCCCGCAGAGGCCATCAAGCTCGTCCCAGTCGACCCCATCAGCTCCAACAACTGGGCGCTGAGGATCAGCGCCACCCTCGATAGCAAATAGGAAGCCATGCTCATCGACTTTCTCCGTGCGAATGCTGATGTATTCGCGTGGAGTCCCTCGGACATGCTGGGCATACCAAGGGAGGTCGCCGAGTATGCCTTGGACATCCGGGCTAGCTCTAGACCGGTGAAGCAGCGCCTGCACTGATTCAATGAGGAAAAGCGCAGGGCCATCGGCGAGGAGGTGCAGAAGCTTTTTGCGGCTGGATTCATCAAGGAAGTGTCCCATCCAGAGTGGTTAGCTAATCCTGTATTAGTTAAGAAGAAAAATGGGAAGTGGAGGATGTGTGTAGACTATACCGGTTTGAATAAGGCATGTCCAAAAGTCCCATTCCCATTACCTCGAATCAACCAAATCATTGACTCCACTATGGGATGCGAAACCCTATCTTTCCTTGATGCATATTCCGGTTACCATCAAATCAAGATGAAAGAATCCAACCAGCTCGCGACTTCTTTCATCACCCCATTCGACATGTACTGCTATGTGACTATGCCATTCGGCCTCAGAAACGCAGGGGCCACATACCAGCGGTGCATGACCCAGGTCTTTGGCGAGCACATCAGGCAAACCATTGAGGCCTACGTGGACGACATCGTGGTCAAGTCCAGAAAGGCCAGTGATCTCGTCGACGACTTGGAGATAGCCTTCAAATGCCTCAGAGAGAAGGGCATCAAGCTCAACCCCAAGAAGTGTGTCTTCAGGGTCCCCCGAGGCATGCTCTTAGGATTCATAGTCTCGGAGCGTGGCATCGAGGCCAACCCAGAGAAGGTCTCAGCCATGACCAACATGGGACCAATCCGAGACCTCAAGGGAGTGCAGAGGGTTATGGGATGCCTTGTGGCCCTGAGCCACTTCATCTCACGCCTTGGCAAAAAAGGCTTGCCTCTGTACTGCCTCTTGAGAAAATCTAAATGCTTTTCCTGGACCCCCCCAGGTCGAAGAAGCCCTCACCAAGCTCAAGGCACTACTCTCCAATCCTCCCATCCTAGTGCCACTGACCAAGGGCGAGGCCCTCTTGCTCTACGTCGCCGCAATGACCCAAGTGGTCAGCGTGGCCGTAGTGGTCGAGAGGCATGAAGAGGGGAATGGTTTACCCGTCCAATGACCCATTTACTTCATCAGCGAGGTGCTCTCCGAGACTAAGACACGCTACCCCCACATCCAGAAGCTGATCTACGCCATAGTCTTGGCTCGACGCAAGCTGCGTCACTACTTCGAGTCCCACCCGGTGACCGTGGTGTTGTCTTTCCCTCTAGGAGAGATAATCCAGAACCAGGAGGCCTCGGGTAGAATAGCCAAGTGGGCCGTGGAGCTCATGGGGGAAGCCCTGTCTTTTGCGCCTTAGAAAGCAATCAAATCCTAGGTCTTGGCCGATTTTGTGGCTAAATGGACCGACACCCAACTGCCACCTGCTCAAATCCAGGCGGAATGCTGAACCATGTACTTTGACGGGTCCCTGATGAAGACCAGGGCAGGCGCGGGTCTGCTCTTCATCTCACCCCTTAGAGTGCACATGCGCTACATGATCCGTCTCTACTTCACCGCCTCGAACAACACAACTGAGTATGAAGCCCTCGTCAACGGCTTGTAGATCGCCATCGAACTTGGAGTACGGCGTCTCTACATACGGGGCGATTCGTAGCTCATCGTCGATCAAGTGATGAAGGAGTCGAACTGCCATGACCCCAAAATGGAGGTGTACTGCAAGTTGGTACGTCACCTAGAAGACAAGTTCGATGGCCTCGAACTCAACCACATTCCACAAAAATTCAATGAGGCCATGGATGAACTGGCCAAGATGTTGTCGGCACAGGCCTCGGTCCCCCCGAACATCTTCGCCAGAGACCTCCACAAGCCTTCCATCGACTACGCCTCGGCGGCGGAAGAGGGCCCACCGGTCGAGCCCACCACAGGGCTCGAGGCCCCCTTTGTCATTGAGACCCCTGCGGCCGAGCTCGAGGCCATGGAAATCAACGCGGAGCCTCTCGAGGTCGACCAAGGCATGGACTGGTGAGTCCCGTTCCTTGATTGCCTCGTTCGAGGAGAGCTTCCTGTAGAAAGAACCAAAGCCCGATGGCTTGCGCGACGAGCCAAAACTTACGTCCTCAGCAACGATGAGTTGTACAGGCGAAGCCCATCTGGCATCCTCCAATGATGCATCACCACCGAGGCAGGTCAAGCCCTACTTTGGGACTTGCACGCAGGAGCCTGCGGGCACCATGCAGCGCCTCGCACGCTCGTCGGAAACGCCTTCCGCCAAGGATTCTACTAGCTAATGGCAGTTGCTGACGCCACCAAGCTGGTATGCTCCTACAAGGGATGCCAGTACTATGCGTGGTAGACGCACCTCTCGGCCCAAGCCCTCCAAACCATCCCCATTACATGGTCATTCGCCGTGTGGGGGCTGGACATGGTTGGGCCTCTACAGAAGGCCCCCGAGGGCTATACCCATTTGTTGGTAGCAATCGACAAGTTCTCCAAGTGGATTAAGGCTTGTCTGATCACTCGAATCAAATCTGAGCAAGCGGTGTTGTTCTTCACTGATATCATCCACATGTTTGGGGTTCCAAACACCATCATCACTGACAATGGGACACAATTCACCGGCCACAAGTTCCTGATGTTCTGCGACGACCACCACATCCACGTGGCCTGGTCGGCCGTAGGACACCCTAGGACAAACGGCCAAGTAGAATAAGCCAACAGCATGATCCTACAGGGCCTCAAGCCAAGAATATACAACCGGTTGAAGAAATTTGGCAAGAAATGGCTTGCCGAACTCCCGTCGGTCATCTGGAGCCCGAGGAACACTCCGAGCCGAGCCACGGAGTTCACACCATTCTTCCTGGTCTATGGAGCCGAGGCCATCCTCCCCATTGACTTGGAGTACGGTTCCCCGAGGCTATAGGCCTACAACGAGCAAAGCAACCGCACTGCCCGCGAAGACGCCCTCGACCAACTGGAGGAAGCCCGAGACATTGCGTTGCTACATTCAGCCAAATACCAGTAAGCCCTACGACGCTATCAAGCCCAGCACATTCGAAGCCGAGACCTGAAAGTGGGCGACCTGGTGCTGAGACTGACGTAGAGCAACAAGGACCGCCACAAGCTGACCCCGCCATGGGAAGGGCCATACATCGTCGCCCAAGTGCTAAAGCCTAGGACCTACAAGCTAGCCAACGAGAAGGGCGAAATCCTCACCAATGCTTGGAACATAGAACAGCTACGTCGTTTCTACCCTTAAATTTCCAAGCATTGTACACATCGTTTCTCGATATATATTAAAGAAGCGTTCTTTAGTTGTTCTAATTTTTCGAGAAACCCTGCCCCCCCCATCGGTGGGGGAGCGATGTTATGATAATGCTATAAGGGAGACTCAGCTCTACCTCTGCAGAGGTGCCCACCACGGGGCTCGAACAAGACCCGGCTCTGCCTCTATAGAACCGAGCCTCCCTCGGGGGCTAGAAGGGGGGACCCCCCTAAGTCCTAGACACCATTTTTTAGTTGTTTTTCAAAATTGTTTTTCGAAAAAATTTCTATGCCAAACTCTCTCACGTGCTCTGACAAATGGATTGTAAAAAACCTAAGGACTGAAAGTCTGTCTCAGGGCCAAAAGGCCGGCCGAGTCACGAGACAGCCTATGCCTCTAGGCTACGGCAACTCCCTCACCACCTTTTGCCCGAAGGGCATCTTAGGCTCCGAGGAAGTTTTTTGCAAGAGATATGTTCAAAGACGAGACAGAGGGCAGAGGCTCGGAAATACAATAAAAACGATCAAAATGCGTATACACATAAGTACTTTAAAAAGGCCTCGATGGCCACAAGCGTCATGATACAATGATGTAAAGTCCTAATCTATTTACATGGCCCCTTTGGCCTAGGTCAAAACTCCAGGTCGCTAGAGTCGGCGGTCGGCGTAGGAGGAACCACCTCCTCTTCGAACAAACTGGCCAGTGCCGTGCCAGGGGCCTCAACCACCTCCACTAGCTTCATGACCTCCTCTTCAGCCTTCTCATCATCCTCGGCCACGACGTAACCGTCGCTGACAGCCTTGAGGTCGATGTCGGTGTAGTGTGAGGAGATGATGGCCAGGGCGCGCTTGACGCCCGTGTGCAGCGCCCCCCGGAGCCACTCGCAGACTCGGCCGCTCAACATGATCAAGCGGCTCCTGAGGGAGCTGCCCGACTCGATCGGCCCAACCTCCAGGGCCTTGCAGGCGGTACGGGCGGTGCTCTGCAGCACGTTGTGCTCCCGAATCTCGGCCTTGAGCACTGCCTGCACTTCAATAGAGGCCTCAGCTGCCTAGGAGACCTCCTTCTCCAACCCTACGCCAAGACAGGCAGGATGGGGTTAGGCACAAAAGAAAAACAAGCCGAACAGGGGCGCGAGCCTATGGACTCACCCTTGGCTTTCTCCTTCTAGTTTTGGACCTCAACCTGAGAGGCCTCGACCGCCTTGGAAGCCTCCTTCTCTAGCTCTGCGTCGCATCAGGGAGTTAGGAGTCGAACGCAAGAAAAACAAATAAAGCAAGGGGTGCGGCTCAACAGGACTCACCCTTGGTCTTTTCCTTCTAGGCTAAGGCCTCGACCCGGGAGGCCTCGGCCACCTTGAGGGCCTCTGCCAAGGCACCTTTTGTCAGCAGGTGCGCACCCTGCTCCACCCCCAGCTACCCGACGACGGCCTTGGTAGACACCTCCACTTGTTTGACACGGGACCTAAAGGTGTCCCACTCGCCGGCCACCTGGGTCAACTCCTCCTCCAGCTCCTTCATCTGCACCGCCAAAGGGGTGGCCTGCTCCCGAGCTATGGCCGCCTCGGCCTTCATGTCAGCACAGCGAAGGCACAGGTTCTCCACCTCCGTGCTTCACACTGACAGAAGCTCGTTGGCACCGACAAGCAGGTCCTTCTGCTGCAGGAGCTGGTCCTAGACGTCCCTCTCCCACCGGAGGAACAACAACTTTCCAAGGGACCAGGCCTCGAGCTCCTGGATAGGCAGAACAGACATCAAGCACTGCGAGAAAACTTAGGAAAAGACGACATAGCACGAAAAAAGAAAGCGTGTACCTGGGCAACACCGGGCAGGTCGTCAGCCACGACGGACAGCGCTGTCCGCAGCGACTGCTCCTCCAGACGGCAGAATTGCTCGAAGGAGTCCCAGCGCCCCCCTCGGCCATGTCCTTGAGGGCGAATAGAGGCTCCCCCTCAGGGTCGTCCCGGCTCCACCACAAGACACGCGGGCTATCCTACCTGCGGGGCTCGGGTTGTACCTAGACGAGGGCCAAGCTCCCCTCGCCAGAGGTCAGAGCTGGTTGCTCCGCGGTACTAGGTGCCTCAGCGTCCGCCACCTCCTTCCCCCGGGAAGTATTGTCGGAGGAGATCGAATGGACCTCCACCTCCAGGGCACTCCCCTACGACGGCAGTGGGTCTTGGACCAGGGGCGGTACTAAAGCTTGCCCCGCCTCCATCTGCATATCCTAGGCCGCCGGCTTCACCATGCCCATGCCAACCTCCGCCACCTCGGCCTCGGTAGCCCTAGGAGCTCCGGCCTCTGCCACCTCGGCCTCGGTGGTCCTGGGAGCCCTGGCCTCCGCCGCTTCGGCCTCGGAGGTCCTAGGGGCCTCGACCTCGCCCTTGGTGGCTTCAGCGACTAGGGGCGCCTTGGCTTCATCTGACTCGTGGGCCTAGGCCACATGAGGCGTAGGCGCCTCCTCCCCCGCTTGCTTCATGGCTGCCTCGGTAGCCTCTTCTTGGGTGACCGGCTCCTTTGGGTCGGCCCTCACCGACGCCGCGCCACGCTGTATAGCGGCCTACGCCTCCACCACCCATTGAGCGGTGGAGCTGGTGCTCACCTTGAGTGCCTTACATGGCGCCAGGGCGGGTGCTTCCACCTGACGCTTCCAGCTGAAGGCAAAGCACTCACAAGGTCAACATACGACCAAGGAACGAGTGGTAAATGCTGCAAACTCCACTGACAAAACACTTTCCTCGAACGGGGACACAATAGCTTCTGCACTACGTCCCTCGTCCTCTGCAATGGCGGTGGCAGAGGTGGTGGCATGGCCCCCATGTCCACCGGTATCGGCCGGCCCTCGCTGGGCTCCAACTCCCCCTCGACCCTCTGCGGAGGCGGTTCCGTCGCCCCCGCCGTCGCCCGCTCCACCTCCGCCATCGAGCCCGTCAGGCTGACGATGCGCTTCCCCAACACCCGTGTCTCGGGCGTGTCGGCCTCCGCCCCGGGGCGGGCGATCACCAGCCCTAGGGCGTCCTCTCCTCCTCCTCCTGGAAACATCGGGCCGCTCGCCGATGCCCCGGGTGCAGTCCCCCTAACGTTAGGGAGATGGTCTAGAGGACCCCGCCCCGCCTCGCTCTCGTCATCATCACTCGAAGAATCCGTCAACGATAGTGACGGAGATGGCTCCACCGAGAGACCGCCGTGCCTCTGCTGCCAGCAACGTTTCTCCAGCTCATCACGCTCAAGGCTCTTCCTTTTGCGCTTTGCCTCCTCGATGTCCTTCCGCTCTTTGTACGCCTCGGCGTGCGCCCTATTCACCGCCCGTCGCTCTACATCCTCGGGAATGGGCGGCGGAGAGGCTCGTACATCCCTCATCCCCTGTAGGAACGGTAAATGCAAATGAGGGACCAGATCGAAAATGTAAGGAGCAAGGAGGCCTTGGGGGCCGCAGTGGCGCGTGACTCACCAGAGAGATGTACCCCCGCAACGGGCGCATCAGGAATGGGGTTAGATCGCTGCTCCTTAGCTGCCCCTCCACCGTCTCTCTCACCCGACGTAGAATCTCCTCGTCAGAGAGGGCGACGGCGGACAACCGAACGCCATCGATCGGCTCATCCGATGTCATCTCGAACAGGCGCTGCCGCCAGGCCATCAACGGCAGCACCCTCCAGTGGTGGAAGGCCGCCACGACCACTGCCGCCGTAAGGCCACGGCTGTGCAGCCTCTCCAGCGCCTCCAAGAGTGGCCGTAGCTTGGGCTGATCAGCCATCGAAATGCCATACCTCCACTTCTCTGGCTGGCTCTCTACGACCCGCCCGGTATAGGGGGGAAGCCCACCGTCGTCATTGCGGAGGTAGAACCAGCTATTGTGCCAGCGACGGTTAGACGACGTGAGCTAGGCCAGGATGTAGAGGGGCTGCCGGTCTTGGCGCACTTGGAGAGTGCAGCCATTGGCCCTCAATGCCATTCGTGTGCCCGCCATGCCCGCCGGCTTGGTGGTGAGCCTCGCCCGAAAGAGGTGGAGCCATAGCTCCTAGTGGGGGGTGATGCCCAGGTACCCCTCATAGACGGCAATGAAGATGGCCGCCTGCGTGATGGAGTTGGGGTTGAAGTTGTGGAGCTCTACGCTGTAGTAATGCAGGAGCGCCCGCATGAACCGGTCCGCTGGCAGGGCGAGACTGCGCTTGTGGAAGGCCACGAAGCTCACGATGTAGCCGTCACATGGCCTTGGCTCTAGCTCGGCCCCCGGAGCAATCCACTCCGGTCTGTTGGGGTCGGTAACCGGGCGGAGGAGACCTTCGTCGATGAGCGACTGCAGCGTCGCTGTCGACACGTCGGACGGACCCCAAGGATCCGCCTATGGCGGTAAGGCCATGGGTGTAGTAGAGAATGCGGCTACGGCGGTAAGGCGTGCTCTCGCTATCCCTCTCTCTCTCACCTTTTCTCCCCCTTCTCCCTTCTTCTCCCCGGCGCTCTCTTCCTCTGTTCTTAGCAACCGCTCAAGGGCAGGAAGGGCGAACACAGGCAGGCAAGGTAAGGAGGGGCGAGGCGAGGCTCATCACATATTTATGAGGGAGGGAAGGGGGCGAAACGGATGGGCAACAAAACTGGGGAAGTTTCCCTTCGATCTAGCGCAGTTAATCCGGATCCGACTAAACCGCCCATGCGTCCACCTTTTCCTTATTAATCGCGCGCACACAGTTACATCCCATCCGCAGACGTCGCGTCGCATTTGACCACGACAATGGCAGGCATCGTTCCGTCTCCCCAAGGAACCGCCTCAAAAGGCGCACCCGCTGTTGTCGGCCGATGGGAGGGGAATATCCCCCCTAGGCCCCCGAGGGTCTCGACAGCCGCCCTAGGACAAACAGAGTTAGGGATGACTATGTGCGAGCCCGTACATGGCCGAGGCCCAAGCAACCAATTGCTTAGGATGCCCTAAGTCGTGTCTGAGACCGGCAGGGAGGTCTCTGAATGGGATCACACCGTAGGGAGGCACCGAGCCCCCAGGGCCAATCGAACAGCCCTGGGACCCACTAGAGAAGCCCTCTAGTACTTTTGGAGTGTGTCTCTGGACCACTAGCCGACCCCTATCGAATGGGGCACGGGCCGCCACTCAGACTTACCCGGTAACAGCTCACCGGAGGTGTCACTACTCGCGCCCATCGAGGGTAGCCTGGCATACTCCACCCCTCCTTCTAAACGAAAAGGATGCGCGAGGGCCACACAAAAAAGACAGGGAAACTCCTGACTGCCCTCTTGCTCTGAGCAGAGGCTCGGGGGCTCTTCCTGTAACCAAGCCGATTCCTTTTAGACTAAGGAACTGGGCACCGAGCCCGTTACGGTCTAGGGGTTCAAAGGCTGGGCCCCCGAGGGTCTCGATAGCCATCCCAGGACAAACAGAGTCAGGGATGACTATGGGTGAGCCCGTACATGGCCGAGGCCCAAGCAAGCAATTGCTTAGGATGCCCTAAGTCGTGTCCGAGACCGGCAGGGAGGTCTCTGAATGGGATCCCACCGAAGGGAGGCACCGAACCCCCGGGGCCAATCGAACGGCTCTAGGACCCACTAGAGAAGCCATCTGGTACTTTTGGAGTGTGTCTCTGGACTGCTAGCCGACCCCTATTGAATGGGGCATGGGCCTCCACTCGGACTTACCCGGTAACAGCTCACCGGAGGTGTCACTGCTCGCGCCCGCTGAGGGTAGCCTGGCACACTCCACCCCTCCTTCCAAATGAAAAGGATGCACGAGGACCGCATAAAAAAGATAGGGAAACTCATGATCGCCCTCTTGCTCCGAGCAGAGGCTCGGGGGCTCTTCCTACAACCAAGCCGAGACCCAGCGACCCGAACTTGCACTCGAGGGCTCGGCAAACACGATAAACACCCCTCCTTCCGAACAAAAAGGATGCGCGAGGGCCACGCAAAAAAAGATAGGGAAACTCCTGATCACCCTTTTACACCGAGCAGAGGCTCGGGGGCTCTTCCTGCAACCAAGACGAGGCCTAGCAACCCAAGCTCGCACTCGTGGGCTCGGCAAACGTGATAAAACCCCTCGCTCAACATGAAAAATGCCCCTAGAAGAATAAATCCACTCCTCCAGGGCCTCGGGGGCTACACCCGGCGGGTGCGCTCGCGCGCACCCACCGAGGCCTCGAGTATGAAATACCATCCCACCAGGAGCTACCGCGAGCCAAGTCTCGTCAAAACCTCAGGATGAGCGCTCACACTCTCCCTGAGGCTCGGGGACTACTGTCGGGTAACATAAAAAGGGGTCCCCTAAGCAAGAGTCAAAAAGATTGCTTAGACCTTGTAAAAATCGAAACTAAGAAACAACCACCGGCAAACCCCCACCTTATCCGAGGCTCGGCTGGACCGCCCGACCCACCTCGATCAATATCCAGGCTCACCCAAAGCGGGCTCGGCCCTGAGCGAAACCACGAGGCCTTAGACAAGGAACCGATTCTCCACCTCGCTCGAGGCCTCGAACTCCGCCTCGCCCGAGGCCCCGCTCGTCAGGCCTCGGACAAGAAACTGATTCTCTGACTCGCCCGAGGCCCTGCCCGTAAGGCCTCAGACGAGGAACCAATTCTCCGACTCGCCCGAGGCCCCGCTCATAAGGCCTTGGACGAGGTACCGATTCTCCGACTCGCCCGAGGCCCCGCGCCACGAGGCCTCGGACGAGGACGTCACATCCAACCAACGCGTCCAACCACTCCCACGATGTCAGCCGAACGACGACTTAATACAGCGGAGTGACCGACGAGATGGGAGTCACATCGATGCCACACCGTCCGGGACAAGACAGGGCGGGGGTTACCGGTCGCTGTGCTCGGCGCTGTGCCCACGACCGACACCCGTGCTGCACTGTGCTGCCTAACCCCACCTGCTCCAAGGACAGCGCGGCGTGGAGAGTCAAGTCTGGGTCTCTGTAGTCTCGGAATCAGCGTACAAGACCAACTGCTCCCTCTGAGCCTTGGCTATCCGCCTTCGGGCCCCTGTAGCCTCAGGACTCACGCCCGCCGAGCCCCCCATGATGGTTCAGCCTCTACACCGACTGGGCCTCGGCTCCGTGCGCTAGTCAAACATACAATGACCAGCATGTCTCCAACAGAAGAAGGCGCGCATGTCATCACAGGAGCTCCCATGTCCCACAGGATCAGGCGTGACCGGCGCGTCGCTATAGTGCACCGAGGACAAGGCCGCTCCACCGACCATGCCGCCATAGTGACAAGCTATAGGGCTCGGACATGCCGCCTCTGCTCATAAAATGCCACGTAGCAAATTCATGTACCACCCCCGTGCCTCCCTTCGACTATAAAAGGGAGTGATCGGGGCTGCTTCTAGGAGATTAGAGGGTGACAGACACCACGCATGCAAGCAACGCACAACGCTCTGTAACACACACTCTTCCTCACTGCACGAGATCAACAGCTCAAGCAACCCACACTGCTCCACACAGAGACCTGGGACAAGCTCCCTCTCTCGCCCAGCTTGTAAATCCCTACTACAAGCACCTCGGTGCAAGGAATATGTAACACCCTGGTGTTACATTGTAATGTTTTGCTGAAACATTTCCTAAGCATCTGATTTATGTGCATTTATGTATGATAGGCTCTTTAATCAATGTTTGGCATTGAAACATTTTTACGAAACGGGAAAGAAAAAGGTTACGTTTCATGTCACATAACGCGTTTATTGCCTTAATCGAATTATTGTTAACGCTAAATGTTATAAAACGTTTTGTGAATGACGATAAAAAGGTTGCGGCCAATGACATGGATGGCTAGCGAGTACGTCCTGGGGATCGGGTTTGGGGTTCGTCGCGAAACCATTCAGATCGACGTTCTCTGCGTAAGTCTTTGAAGTGGTCGACGAGGCCATCTTCGGCAGTAGTTGTAGAACAATTGGCCTAAGAAGTAGAGCAATGTCGCGACTGATGGTGATGGTTAGGTGTACTCCTATTCGCATCGAGAAATTAGATTAGCGTTTGGAACATGCCGTACGCAATTTCTAGCTGCTTTAAAAATCGTGCACGCCACCTGACTGAGCGCTGGGCGTGGTCACCACCCCGGTTGGCTTGCCAGCGCGCTGTGCCACGCGGGCCTAAGCCACTGCCGTGCTCGGCTGCGCTCACGACGCCGTTCACGCGCACGCCCCGTGCGTCCTGACCATCTGCCTTGCTGCTGCCCGCCTGTGCACTCTGCCTCGCTGCTGCTCGCCTCGCCAACCGGCGCGTGGTGCCCTGACCGCCGGCCGTGCGCTGCCTGCACCTTTCCCTGCCCCGCTGTGGCTGTGGTCGGGTGGGGTCCCACGTCCGCGTCGCTAGCAGCTGCGCTCGGCACCGCTCCTTTGACTCCCTTGGCTGCTTGTGCGTTAGGAGACTGCCGCTTCACGGTCACCGTGGCGTCGCATCCGCCGTGTCGTCGTCTAGCGCGGTCCGCAGATGCGCCATGCCTAGTCTCGTCGTTTGCTGCAGCGGCCGTGCAGACGGCTGTCAGGAGCACGCCCTGGGGTTCCCCATGGCCAGGCATGGCGGTACCTTGCGTTGACGCCCGCAGTTGAGCCATGCCAAGCCGTGTGTTCCTCTGTCTCTGCTGTCCCCTTGTCGCCGTCACATTTTCCTTCCAATTCACCGAAGTGGTTGCACCCCGTTCCAATTGGTCTTACCCACAGCTCTGTTGGGCAGCCGGTCGCCTTTCCTGCCCCACATAGCCGCCTGTGGCTCAGTCCTGTGCGCCAATTTTGAAGGGCCAAGCACTCGGGCCGTTAAGACCCGAGGTGCCTGCGCCGTCGGCTTTCATTCGCCACCATAGCCGCTCGGTCAAATTCCTCGCGCCACTAGCCTCCCCTTCCGTCGGTTGTCACCATGCTCGCCATATCCTAGACCCTACCGCCGTAGTGCATCCCGTGGCGCGGCCGTGCCTGTGATAGAACCACCTAAGTTATAGGGCCCACATGCACCTATCACTGTCCGACGACCTTTGACATTTATGCATATGTTCCTGGTAACTTAAGAAGACTATCGGGTGTCCTCGAGGAACCCCGAATCATCCACGATTTCTGAGCAGGATCACATTACAAAGTCATTGCAATATTACAACATTTATTCAAATATCAGCACCAGAGTAAAAACAGCGGAAGTCTTACGATAACATAGTTTACAAACCAGTTGTTTCAAACCTTACAGACTAAGTTCGATAATTATTACAAACCATAGTAGTAGTGGAGTGGCATTATAATATAGTACAAAACACACAATGAAACTGCCCTGCCCAAGGGCCACACATTTACTTCTCATCGTCATCACAAGGTACAACTGTCATGCAGCACGATCCAAAACAGATCTGCTCATGAGGCTCACCTGCAGCAAGGGGTCAACGAACCCTGAGTACAAAAGTACTCAACAAGACTTAACCGAAATAACACTAAGACGACTCAGGAATGCAGGCTCAGGGATTCAAGGTATGGCTTTAGCAATAATCAAAGTTCTTTTGCATAAAAGCTCTTTTAACAAAATTCTTTATATAGAAAACTTCATAAGATCATATACAAAGTTGACACGATCCATGTTGAGATCATGAAACTTCATATCCAACACCTTCACAAGCCTTATTCGAGTTCCAGTTATTAGTACTACGATGATGAACAGAGAAGTGAGTCTCCATAACCGAGGAGCAACGACGATTCGAACCGATTAAAACCCAGCTGGGGATTCCAGACCACACGACATATGCAGGTCCCCGACTTACATATATCAACCTACCCTCGGATCCTCTAAACAAGAATGGGTCCGCGCCACCCGAGAATACAGTACACCACCAATCCAGCCCATTGCCACGTGGGTACACGCTATTCCCGCCATCTCTCCACTCCCAGTGCGCGAGTAGCCATTCTCGTAATAGAATTGCCAAGATCAGGCTTACCAGAGTATGTGGTTAGTACTACAAAGTCTCACCGCACACAGTTCAACAATGGACGTGCCTTAACCGACATAGGCGGAAAGAACCTGCTCACAAGACCTCCATGTCTTGTGGCTCACACACACTGAGTCCGCCCGGTCTAGATTTATTACTCCACATTCCCATATCACATGATAACATAAGTTAATCAAATCCCGTTTAAAGTTCGCAGGTGACAGGTAATCACCTGACTTTCATCGTTCTACGCATAGCTAAGCATAACTAGGCATATACGAATTTAAAACTGGTAATATGGTAATTATGGAATAACAAGGGTGGTAATGCACCAATTTGTTTTTCACTTGACTCCTAATCACTTAATGCAGTAACGAGAAGCAAAAACGAAATCAATTTGTAAAATACAAGGTAGGGTTGTATGCATCCGGGGCTTGCCTTCGTTGACGGAAAAGTCCGGTTCCTGCGACGTTTCACAAGTATTCGATCCGACCTCAACAGATGGATTAACCTCCTCCACAACTTGATTAACTACCACGTGTTCACCTTCGTTCACTACACGTAGTAACAATGCCATGTTTAACATGATGCGAGATACAAAATATGATGCTCGATGATGGATGCCAATTAACAACTAATTAAACATATTCATAAAACTTATTTCAATTGAACTCAAAATTTTTGTAAAGGTTCATCACATGATAACTAAGTGGCAAAACAATTTTCATAATTTTTGGATAATTAATTAAGCCTAGAAAAATCATGGAAACTTATTTATTAATTAATTGAGCAATTTTTTTCACATTCAAAAATTACTGAAAAGTAACATTTAATATTTTTCCTAAATAATATACATCACAGAGAGGTCACACAAAAATTTTCATAACTTTTGGAGCTCTAAATAAATCTACACAAAAATAACAAATTACAGCACTATTCAATCATTTCTGAAAAAGGAAAAATTCCAATTTGAACTCACCCGCTCACACAAACAACTCGGAAAGAACCAGGAGTCACACAAACAACTCGGAAAAGAACCTGGAGCTCATACAAACAACTCGGAAAAGAACCTGGATCTCACAAAAACAACTCGGAAAAGAACCTGGAGCTCACAAAAACAACTCAGAAAAGAACCTAGAGCTTATCCCGAACGCACTGGAGCATAAAGCTGGATCGAAAGAACAACGAATGAGTGGTTCGACGTGCACAGGAAGCACCAGTAGCTTACCCTGAACTTGATAGAGCAAAGAACAGGGCTGGAGAAGCAATGGTGAAGCAGGTCGATGATCCAAGCAACCATGGCGGAGCAAAACGTCGACGGTGGCGGTGCTCCGGCGACTGCGGTGGACAAAACTATCAAGCAACAAGGTATTAAGCACCACGGCATCAAGGCAAAGCTGGAGGTACATTGAGCAAGAGCAACGGCTCACCGAAGAGCGCTGGCCACGACGGCGCAAGCACGACGGTGAGGTTGCCGGCCGCGAGGAAGAAAGACGTGCACAGCGGGTTCCCAGTGGAATCAGACACCAAGACTCAGTTGGCTAGGTGCGCAAGGAGTAGGCAGAGCTAGAACAAGCTTTGCCAAAATGGTGGAGGCACTACGGTGACAGCAAACGCATGACAGAGCAGCGACGATGGCGACTGGAAAACAGAGGAGGAGAGTGGCGAAAAACGGCGACGGTGAAGTCCTTATAGAGTGGCTCAGAAGCAAGGAGAAGCCACGCAGGAGCCTTTCCCGTGCCAGCGCGAAGCCAAGGGTGGCCACCGTCGTGTCTGGAAGCAGAAGGAAGATCGTAGACAGCGAGTTGGCTTCCGCGGTTACTGTTCATCAGAATTACCAAACTACCATTCGATTTAAAAATCCAAATTACTCCCAAATTTATGTAACAACTCAAAAATCTCCAAAAATAAAAGTTGTTTCAAATTTAAAGTTCTACAACTTTGCTTTTATAACCACCCCCTAATTCGGTCTACATTTTGAAATGCAAATTTGAATTCAAAAAGGAAACATTTAAAGAATCTCGCATTTTCAAATTACTTCAAATTTTTCATAACAACTTTGAAAACTCCAAAAACAAACTTTGTATAACTTGTCAAGCTCTACACTTTTGCTTTTAGGCTCAACCCCAAAATATACTTAGATTTTGAAATGAGTTTTTCAGGGTAGGCTTTAAATACTGAAAAATCAAGGTTTTCTTGAAAATTCAAAATCCAAACCAAATTTTTAACTCAATTCAAACCATACAAGGCAACACTCATAACATAAATGTAAACTTGTTTTAGTGAATGCATATCAAAGTTTTCCATATGACCAAATGATTTGCAATACATATGATGACATGTCCTGTTTTAGTATTAAACACCCGAGGTGTTACAGTGCCATTGCCGTGCTCCGCCGCACTCATCGCGCGCACGTGGCCGGCTTGGCCTGAGCCATCTCCGATCGTTTCTGCATGTCTTCCAGTTCCGTGGTGAGTCGCAGGTACTCGTCCACTCCTTGTTTTGTCCCGGCAGTGCTGTTGTTCACCGGAACGGCACCGCCGTCCTTGCAGGTTGCCCACCGTCGTGGTCCGAGCTCGCTGTGACGTCTCGGCGCCTGTGTCTCCGCCCGGTGGTATGCGTTCGCACGTAGGTGAGTATCGGCTCTTGATTTTAGTAAGGAGAGGGCCGGGGTGGCCGACGTAGACGTCCAGTGCCGCGCCGTCGTGCCGGTGCGTGCTCTGGATGGCCAGGGACTTCACCGCGGGGAAGACATAGAAATCGGAGGGTGCTGTTGTAAAAATGTAGACTGCGGAAATAGGGACCCAGAGCTTATTGCAAATTCGTTGAAGAGCAGGGGTGTCTGTGCATAACCTCCATCGCGCGCGGGCCTCTCCCGTCGCGGGCTGTGGCCGGCTGGGCCGCGCGTACGCGCATGGGCCGCGCTGCTCGGGTGTGTGCGCCGTGCAGTCATGGGCCGAGGCCACGCGTTTTGGGCCGCGAGGCCAGTTTCGGTTTTCTCTATTTCAGTGTATTAGAAATTGTTTATCTATTTAGGTTATGAACTGAACTTCAATAATTAGTAGTAAATTTCATGTTTGTCCAAAAATACCGAAACTAAGTTTGTTAGGTTCGCAAAAATGTCGTCTACCTATTAGTACAGTTAGTTCACCATTAGCTGTTAGGATGGTAGGCTCATAAGCTTGAAGTAGAAAGCTTAGCGGTACATCGATATTAAATTGCAAGATTTGTTGTGGTAAACTGACGATAACTTTAGCTTTGAAATCGTTACCGTAGGTTCCTTAGGCAGTTATATACTTGCTGTAAAAATGGTAACCATGGAATGAGTCGTTTAATGACGTAGTTATTATCCTTGCTTTATCGTAAACTGGCATTAGGAGTATGAATATCCGTAGTCATCGTAAGAATGTAGGACACAGACATACATGTTAGTAGTACTGGTATATAGCTTAGACTTTAGTAGGAAGACCTCGCTTAGTAATGTAATAGAGGTACTTTTGCATTGAGAATTGCTGTTGCCATAGTGTAATCATTGCATCGTCATTTCATGTAGATCACGAACAGGTAGACTTCGTAACCGTCGGTGATCCGGAGTATGACGAGGTGATCGAGGAGTACGAGGAGGAGCTTTTCACATAGGAGGGAGCCCAGGAGCCTGTTGGTACTGACTTTGCTGACTCGGCACCTGCCCAAGGCAAGCCCCGGTGCATAACCCCTATTTTTAAATAATCACTGAATATATTTATATGATATGCATTTACGTTACAGGCATTTTATGGAAACTACATGCATAGATATATCCACCATGAGTCCTACTAGTGCAGGTCGAGTAGCTGCTATGCTCAGGATGTCGGTAGCGTGAGTAACCTGCCGTTACTCGCAAATAGGTGATTACACTATGATATCATGATGAAATAATGGAAAGGAAAAATGGTGACCGGACAGGGATGTGGATTTGGTACTGGTTGGTGTGAGGGGTTGTGTCCTGCGGCCAACAGGGCATAGCCCGGTTACACTTTTTCCCTGTCTGTGTCGATTAAGGACCGGTCGTTGCATATGACTCTAGGCAAGTCACAGACTATTGTCCTGAGCACATACTTGGGTATGGGCGCAGGGAAGACTTACTGCTCTCTTGTCGCGGCTCTGGCTCTTTCTGGACCGACTAATGGGAAGAGGAGGTGGTGGAGGTCCTTGCGCCGCACTGAGTCCGGGATTCAGATGCGGGGGCTTGGAGTCCAAGTTTGGATGGGGACCTGGACACCCGGGACAGGAGAGTGGTGGGTTAGTCCTGCTTGTGCCTGGGGTACAAGCGGGGCGTGTGTCTTCGGGGCACCCAGCTGGGTACATTGATTCGCGAATCGCCGGGTTATCCGGTACGGCTTGTCTGCGGTTTAGCACCGTAGTAAGAACTGGAAGTGGAAAAGGAGAAGGAACAGTATCGATTGCTCAACTCTTGCTTGAAAGTAGCACAGGTGCTTATATAGATTAACTAGATAAAAACTTAATATGGCTGATGATAACAATATATCAATAAGGACTCACTATTAGTACTGCTTTTGGCTAAAAGAGAACCAGCAACCATAAAGCCTAGCATATTCCTTGGAGTCGGGAAAGTATTCCCACTATCGGATAAGTCTTGCGAGTACATTGTGTACTCAGGGTTTATTTACCCCTGTTGCAGGTGACGCTTGAGGAGTTTCTTGAGTGGAGGATCCATCTAGTGGGCTCAGACGGAATCCTCGTTATCTTATCGCTAGATGTATCTTTTAATATTCCGCTGTTTATCATTCCGAACTCTGTATTTGGTATTGTAATAATGTACTTTCAGAAAACTCTAATGTATGAAATGGACTAGTGTTGTAACTCGTTTTCATTATTGGATCCTTGGGGAAAAATGTGGATCTTTCGGGCTCTCCCTCGGGGTGTGTCCGATGGATACCGCTCGTGGTAGTGGCTTTCGGGGTGCTTAGTGTCTGGTGGAAGATGAGCGCCTCTGTAAGTACGCTATTCCGGGTGGTTCTGCCATAGTTGGTACCAGAGCCAATAATGGTCACGAGTTCCTCACTCTTTTACAAAACTAAAAGTTGACCAACAAAAGTTTTGCGAAAAGTAGGATGCAATTAAGTAAGTTATATAAGTATAAGCCCTAGCTATATGGTATATCTAGGAGAGCGACACTGGTTTTACCTAATCAGTTTTTTGCAGGTACACTGACTTACGTTGCGTAAGAAATCGCTTAGTAGACGGAAAGTGAGTGTGCGATGTGCCGAAAATGTTACGAACGCCGCTATATTCCGGCTTGAGTGAACGTATAGGTCGAAGCATGCATCATATAATAGCATCTTACTTGCTCTAGGAATCCCCCTTCACGTATAATGAAAGTAGTAAATGGGTAGGACTAACTTAATGAATACTTTAATAAAATGTGTTGCCATCTCTTTAATCCCTTGATTCTAATCGGGAAGGTGTCCTAATGGATGGTTCGTCTCTCTTACAGATGAATCTGAGGTCCGGACATGGGAGTACCAGTTCGGGAGTGGCCAACGAGGGCCATGGTGACAGTGCTCGGGCCTTGGAGCGTGACAACGAGGGAGCTCGGGAGGTTCCACCTTTGGTTCCTCATCCTTTCCCGCCGCCACCACCGCCTCCGCCGTTGTCCATCGCGGAGGTCATGGTGGAGTTGTTAGCTGCTCATTGGGAGTCAGCCGCAGCTCGACAGGAGACTACTCGTGCCTTGGAGATTATGGCACAGGCCGTCGCGGGTCTCGCTCGTGGAGGCCCCGGAGGCAACGATGGGAATGGGGGTGGTGCTCGCCGCCCAGAGGGATAGTCCTCTTACCAGGACTTCCTCAAGACCCACTCGCCCACGTTCACACCGTTGGACGATCCGTTGGAGGTGGAGCACTGGCTTCGCACGCTGGAGCAGAAGTTTCAGCTGCTCAGAGTGGCCAACGAGCAGAAGGTGCACTTTGCGTCCCAACAGCTTTTGGGGTCCGCAGGTGCCTGGTGGGAGACTATCCTGGCCATGGAGCTGCCGGATCACCCGGCAACGTGGCAGGAGTTCTCCACCGCCTTCCGCGAGTTCTTCATAC
Organism: Miscanthus floridulus; assembly: GCF_019320115.1. NCBI lineage: Eukaryota > Viridiplantae > Streptophyta > Magnoliopsida > Poales > Poaceae > Miscanthus > Miscanthus floridulus. The sequence continues at coordinate 582,302 of NC_089589.1, forward strand.
CTGCTGGCGTTATCCACCAGAAGGTGACCGAGTTCATGGAGTTGCGTCAGGGGGGCAGGATGGTAATGGAGTATGTGAATCAGTTCAACCACTTGGCTCAGTATGCTGGTAGTCAGGTGGACACGGATGACAAGAAGAAGGATCGCTTTTTTCGTGGTCTCACTCCTGTTCTTCAGGAGAAACTGTACCTGGGGAACTATCAGACCTTTGGGGCTCTGATGAACGCCGCCATTGCTCTTGAGGGTTTTCAGCGGGCATCTCAGGCGGATTGGAAGCGGAGGAGGGTGGTAGCTGGATCCTCCAGCCACCCTCATACTCAGAAGGTGCAAATTGTGAGGCGGGGGTCCTATCAACCATCCGGCGGGCCTCCGTTCCAGTCGCCCCAGCAGACCTCATAGACTTCCGCTACTCAGTACAAGGCACCTCAGCAGCAGGTGCAGCCCCAGCAGACTCCGGGACAGTAGGTCCCACCTCGTTAGGGATTCGAGAACAAGCCTGGTGCTTGTTTCAAGTGTGGCAAGGAGGGCCACTATGCCAGGGAGTGTCCTCAGCAGCAGACAGCTCAGCCGTCTCCGCCGTCTGCAAATTCCAGGCTAATTAAGAGGACTTTCATCAAGAGGAAGGTGCCCAGCAGATCTAGTCAGGTGCACTTCATGGATGCTCAGCAGGTTGTGCATCAGGAGACGGTTATGGCTGGTATGTTTACCATCAAATCCCATCCAGCTTTGGTGTTGTTTGATTCTGGTGCATCGCATTCCTTTATGAGCATGGGATTTGTAGAGCGGCACAACTTATCACTATTGGCTATACCATATGCCTATAAGATCCGTACTGCGGGTTCTCAGATGTTCATCAATACCCGCATGGATACAATAAGTTTGGTATTAGCCACCCACACTTACCGTCTACAGTTCATGATAATGCCTGGGCAAGGCATTGATGTTATTCTTGGGATGAACTGGTTGCGGGTGTATGGGGTAGTATTGGATATGAAGAGAAGAAGTGTGGAGCTACGGCTTCCGTCTTCTAAGGATAGGATGTCTCTCATCATACCCTCAGAACCGGTCTTACCTGTTGCTGCCCATGCTGAAGCAATTTCTGATCTTACCTCCATTCCAGTAGTATGTGAGTTCCCAGATGTTTTCCTTGAAGATCTTCCTAGATTGCCACCGGACCGTGAGGTAGAATTCTCTATTGAGCTTGAGCCTGGTACTGCTCCTATCTCTAGACGTCCGTACCGCATGGCCCCAAGAGAACTAGCAGAAATGAAGAAGTAACTGGAGGAGTTGATGGACAAGGGTTTCATCTGCCCAAGTTCTTCACCATGGGGTTGCCCAGCAATTTTCATGAAGAAGAAGGACGGTACACTACGGATGTGTGTGGATTACCGCCCCCTCAATGTGGTAACAGTTAAGAACAAGTATCCCTTGCCCCGCATTGATACTTTGTTTGATCAGTTAGCTGGTGCCATGGTGTTCTCGAAGATAGACCTCCGGTCAGGCTACCATCAGATCAAGATCAGGCCACAGGATATACCAAGGATAGCTTTCTCTACTAGGTATGGGTTATATGAATACCTAGTGATGTCTTTTGGCCTCACCAATGCCCCGGCCTTCTTCATGTACCTGATGAACTCAGTTTTTATGCCGGAGCTAGATAAGTTTGTGGTAGTTTTCATTGATGACATCTTAATCTATTCCAAGAATGAGGAAGAGCATGCCCGTCACCTCCGGATAATACTGACTCGGCTAAGGGAGCACCAGCTGTATGCTAAATTTAGCAAGTGCGAGTTTTGGCTTGATCGAGTGCAGTTTTTGGGACATGTGTTGACACCTGAGGGCGTTTCTGTGGATCCTAGCAAGGTGCAAGATGTATTAGATTGGAAGTCTCCAAGGTCTGTGCACCAGATCCATCAATTCCTTGGGCTAGCTGGATACTATCGACGTTTCATCCCTGATTTCTCCAAGATAGCCCAGCCCATGACTAAGCTACTCCAGAAAGAAGCTAAGTTTGTTTGGAGTCTAGCTTGTGAAGAAGCTTTTTAGTCCCTGAAGACTTTTCTGACCACTGCTCCTGTGTTGGCTCAACCTGATATTGAGAGGCCCTTTGATGTTTACTGTGATGCCTCAAAGACGGGATTGGGGTGTGTGCTTATGCAAGAAGGGCGTGTGATAGCTTATGCTTCGCGCCAACTGAAGAAGCACGAGGTGAACTACCCTACCCATGATTTAGAGCTAGCTGCTGTAGTTCACTCTCTGAAGATTTGGAGGCATTATTTGTTGGGCAACAAAGTGCATATCTTCACTGACCACAAGAGCCTTAAGTATATTTTCACTCAGTCTGAGTTGAACATGAGACAAAGAAGATGGTTAGAGTTGATCAAGGATTATGATTTGGAAGTCCACTATCATCCAGGAAAAGCCAATGTGGTGGCTGATGCTTTGAGTCGTAAGTCGCATCAGGTTGAGGAAATACCCTTGTCACTCCACCACACTGAGGTGCTAGCTCAGATTGCTTTGACCTCAGAATTGCTAGAGCAAATTATTCAGGAACAGAAGGGAGATCATGAAGAGATTCCTCACATCAAGAAGTTGCTAGCAGAAGGGCGTGGACCTCATTTTAGCATTGATAAACAAGGAGTCGTAAGATACAAGGATAGACTGGTAGTTCCATCCACTGAAGAGCTGAAAAGAAAGATTTTGCAAGAAGCCCATCATTCCAAGCTGTCTATCCACCCTGGTAGCAACAAGATGTATCATGATCTGCGCAAGCTGTACTGGTGGTCATACATGAAGCAAGATATCACCTAGTTCGTTGCGGAATGTGACACTTGTGGCAGAGTCAAGGCAGATCATATGCGTACTCCTGGATATCTACAGCCCTTGCCCATTCCTGTTTGGAAATGGGAGGATATTTCCCTGGATTTCATTGTGGGTTTACCCCGCACCTCCTCTGGTTTTGATTCTATTTGGGTCATCGTGGACCGTCTCACCAAGTCTGCCCACTTCCTTCCGGTGGACGCTAGATACAATGCCAAGAAGTATGCGGAGTTATACTTCGATTGGATTGTGACCCTACATGGAGTTCCTCTCACCATCATCTCTGATAGAGGGTCAGTTTTTGTCTCTCGTTTCTGGGAGAAACTCTAGGAGTGTTTGGGTACTCGTCTTCTCAGGAGCTCGGCATACCACCCACAGACAGATGGTCAAACTGAGAGGGTGAACTAGGTGCTCGAGGATATGCTGCGGGCTTGTACCATCTCTTTTCCTAAGAAGTGGGATCATTGTTTGAAGCTGGCAGAATTTTCATATAATAACAGCTATCAAGAGAGTATCCGCATGGCGCCATTTGAAGCTTTATATGGATAGAAGTGTAGGACACCACTAAACTGGGTTGAAGTAGGAGACCGTGGGTACTTCAGGCCTGATTTCATAAAGGAGGCTCGAGAGAAAGTAAATATAATTCGTGAACACTTGAAGTCAGCTCAAAGTCGACAGAAGGCTTACGCAGACAAGCGAAGAAGGCCTTTGGAATTTGTAGATGGGGATTATGTGTATCTCAAAGTATCTCCTATGAGAGGAGTACATCGGTTTGGTGTCCATGGCAAGTTAGCCCCTCAGTATGTGGGTCCATACAAGGTGTTGCAACAGTGTGGCCCCATTGCTTATCGTCTCCAACTCCCTGAAATTCTCTCGGCAGTTCACAATGTATTTCACGTCTCGCAACTGAAGAAATGCCTACGAGTCCCTGAAGAATCTGTGGAAATAGAAGGACTTCCGCTACAACCTGATCTGTCCTATGTGGAGCATCCTATAAAAATCTTGGATGAGAAGGAGAGAGTGACTAGGAACAGGGTGATAAAGTTTTATAAGGTACAATGGCAAAACCATGCAGAGGACGAAGCCACCTGGGAGCAAGAGAGTTACTTATCAAAGCATTACCCCCATCTCCTCTCTAGGTCGGATAGTTAGTTTTGCGCAAAATGTACTCCATACCCTTTCTCACACTAGGCACATGAAATCTCGGGTCGAGATTTTGTTTTAGGGGGGTAGATTTGTAACACCCTGGTGTTACATTGTAATGTTTTGCTGAAACATTTCGTAAGCATCTGATTTATGTGCATTTGTGTATGATAGGCTCTTTAATCAATGTTTGGCATTGAAACATTTTTACGAAACGGGAAAGAAAAAGGTTACGTTTCATGTCACATAACGCGTTTATTGCCTTAATCGAATTATTGTTAACGCTAAATGTTATAAAACGTTTTGTGAATGACGATAAAAAGGTTGCGGCCGATGACATGGATGGCTAGCGAGTACATCCCGGGGATCGGGTTTGGGGTTTGTCGCGAAACCATTCATATCGACGTTCTTCACGTAAGTCTTTGAAGTGGTCGACGAGGCCATCTTCGGCAGTAGTTGTAGAACAATTGGCCTAAGAAGTAGAGCAATGTCACGACTGATGGTGATGGTTAGGTGTACTCCTATTCGCATTGAGAAATTAGATTAGCGTTTGGAACATGGCGTACGCAATTTCTAGCTGCTTTAAAAATCGTGCACGCCACCTGACTGAGCGCGGGGCGTGGTCACCACCCCAGTTGGCTTGCCAGCGCGCTGTGCCGCACGGGCCTAAGCCACTGCTGCGCTCGGCTGTGCTCACGACGCCGTTCACGTGCACGCCCCGCACCTCCTGACCATCTGCCTCACTGCTGCTCGCCTGCGCACTCTGCCTCGCTGCTGCTCGCCTCGCCAACCGGCGCGTGGCGCCCTGACCGCCGGCCGTGCGCTGCCTGCACCTTGCCCTGCCCCGCTGTGGCCGTGGTCAGGCAGGGTCCCGCGTCCGCGTCGCTAGCGGCTGCGCTCGGCACCGCTCCTTTGACTCCCTTGGCCGCTTGTGCGTTAGGAGACTGCCGCTTCATGGTCACCGCGGCGTCGCATCCGCCGTGTCGTCGTCTGGCGCGGTCCGTAGATGTGCCATGCCTAGTCTCGTCGTTTGCTGCAGCGGCCGTGTGGACGGCTGTCAGGAGCATGCCCTGGGGTTCCCCATGGCCAGGCACGGCGGTACCTTGCGTTGACGCCCGTAGTCGAGCCATGCCGAGCCGTGTGTTCCTCTGTCTCCGCTGTCCCCTTGCCGCCGTCACATTTTCCTTCCAATTCACCGAAGTGGTTGCACCCCGTTCCAATTGGTCTTGCCTGCAGCTCCGTTGGGCAGCCGGTCGCCTTTCCTGCCCCACATAGCCGCCTGTGGCTCAGTCCTGTGTGCCAATTTTGAAGGGCCGAGCACTCGGGCCGTTAAGACCCGAGGTGCCTACGCCGTCGGCTTTCATTCGCCACCATAGCCGCTCGGTCAAATTCCTCGTGCCACTAGCCTCCCCTTCCGTTGGTTGTCACCATGCTCGCCATATCCTAGACCCTACCGCCGTAGTGCATCCCATGGCGCGGCCGTGCCATTGCCGTGCTCCACCGCACTCATCGCGCGCACGTGGCCGGCTTGGCCTGAGCCATCTCCGATCGTTTCTGCACGTCTTCCAGTTCCGTGGTGAGTCGCTGGTACTTGTCCACTCCTTGTTTTGTCCCGGCAGTGCTGTTGTTCACCGGAACGGCACCGCCGTCCTTGCAGGTTGCCCACCATCGTGGTCCGAGCTCGCTGCGACGTCTCGGTGCCTATGTCTCCGCCCGGTGGTTTGCGTTCGCACATAGGTGAGTATCGGCTCTTGATTTTAGTAAGGAGAGGGCCGGGGTGGCCGACGTAGACGTCCAGTGCCGCGCCGTCATGCCGGTGCGTGCTCTGGATGGCCAGGGACTTCACCGCGGGGAAGACATAGAAATCGGAGGGTGCTGTTGTAAAAACGTAGACTGCGAAAATAGGGACCCAGAGCTTATTGTGAATTCGTTGAAGAGCAGGGGTGTCTGTGCATAACCTCCATCGCGCGCGGGCCTCTCCCGTCGTGGGCCGTGGCCGGCTGGGCCGCGCGTACGCGCATGGGCCGCGCTGCTCGGGTGTGTGCGCCGTGCAGTCGTGGGCCAAGGCCACGCGTTTTGGGCCGCGAGGCCAGTTTCGGTTTTCTCTATTTCAGTGTATTAGAAATTGTTTATCTATTTAGGTTATGAACTGAACTTCAATAATTAGTAGTAAATTTCATGTTTGTCCAAAAATAGCGAAACTAAGTTTGTTAGGTTTGCAAAAATGTCTTCTACCTGTTAGTACAGTTAGTTCACCATTAGTTGTTAGGATGGTAGGCTCATAAGCTTGAAGTAGAAAGCTTAGCGGTACATCGATATTAAATTGCAAGATTTGTTGTGGTAAACCGACGATAACTTTAGCTTTGAAATCATTACTGTAGATTCCTTAGGCAGTTATATACTTGCTGTAAAAATGGTAACCATGGAACGAGTCGTTTAATGACGTAGTTATTATCCTTGCTTTATCATAAACTGGCATTAGGAGTATGAATATCCGTAGTCATCGTAAGAATGTAGGACACAGACATACATGTTAGTAGTACTGGTATATAGCTTAGACTTTAGTAGGAAGACCTCGCTTAGTAATGTAATAGAGGTACTTTTGCATTGAGAATTGCTGTTGCCATAGTGTAATCATTGCATCGTCATTTCATGTAGATCACGAACAGGTAGACTTCGTAACCGTCGGTGATCCGGAGTACGACGAGGTGATCGAGGAGTACGAGGAGGAGCTTTTCACACAGGAGGGAGCCCAGGAGCCTGTTGGTACTGACTTTGCTGACTCAGCACCTGCCCAAGGCAAGCCCCGGTGCATAACCCCTATTTTTAAATAATCACTGAATATATTTATATGATATGCATTTACGTTACAGGCATTTTATGGAAACTACATGCATAGATATATCCACCATGAGTCCTACTAGTGCAGGTCGAGTAGCTGTTATGCTCAGGATGTCGGTAGTGTGAGTAACCTGCCGTTACTCGCAAATAGGTGATTACACTATGATATCATGATGAAATAATGGAAAGGAAAAATGGTGACCGGACAGGGATGTGGATTTGGTACTGGTGGGTATGAGGGGTTGTGTCGTGCGGCCAACAGGGCATAGCCCGGTTACACTTTTTCCCTGTCTGTGTCGATTAAGGACCGGTCGTTGCATATGACTCTAGGCAAGTCATAGACTATTGTCCTGAGCACATACTTGGGTATGGGCGCAAGGAAGACTTACTGCTCTCTTGTCACGGATCTGGCTCTTTCCGGACCGACTGATGGGAAGAGGAGGTGGTGGAGGTCCTTGCGCCGCACTGAGTCCGGGATTCAGATGCAGGGGCTTGGAGTCCAAGTTTGGATGGGGACCTGGACACCCGGGACAGGAGAGTGGTGGGTTAGTCCTGCTTGTGCCTGGGGTACAAGCGGGGCGTGTGTCTTCGGGGCACCCAGCTGGGTACATTGATTCGCGAATCGCCGGGTTATCCGGTACGGCTTGTCTGCGGTTTAGCACCGTAGTAAGAACTGGAAGTGGAAAAGGAGAAGGAACAGTATCGATTGCTCAACTCTTGCTTGAAAGTAGCACAGGTGCTTATATAGATTGACTAGATAAAAACTTAATACGGCTGATGATAACAATATATCAATAAGGACTCACTATTAGTACTGCTTTTGGCTAAAAGAGAACCAGCAACCATAAAGCCTAGCATATTCCTTGGAGTCGGGAAAGTATTCCCACTATCGGATAAGTCTTGCGAGTACATTGTGTACTCAGGGTTTATTTACCCCTGTTGCAGGTGACGCTTGAGGAGTTTCTTGAGTGGAGGATCCATCTGGTGGGCTCAGACGGAATCCTCGTTATCTTATCGCTAGATGTATCTTTTAATATTCCGCTGTTTATCATTCCGAACTCTGTATTTGGTATTGTAATAATGTACTTTCAGAAAACTCTAATGTATGAAATGGACTGGTGTTGTAACTCGTTTTTATTATTGGATCCTTAGGGAAAAATGTGGATCTTTCGGGCTCTCCCTTGGGGTGTGTCCGATGGATACCGCTCGTGGTAGTGGCTTTCGGGGTGCTTAGTGTCTGGTGGAAGATGTGCGCCTCCGTAAGTACGCTATTCCGGGTGGTTCTGCCACAGAATACAAGATCACTCTCTCAGACTGCACGTAGGGCACCTATTGCCTGAACCAGTATAAACCATGTGTCTCTTTGCATCACCATCCGGGATTAGGGGCACGTAGTACACTTTCACTAGTCGGTTGAGGGTCTGCCGGTCCAAAACACCGACACATAGTCTCCTTCGATGCTTTTGTCACCCTTTCCAAATTTTCTAAACCTTTCGGGCTATTTAGTAAACTCTCTGGTCCAAGGGCTCGAATCATGTCCTCCAAATCATCTTCATCCCCGACACATGCTCCACCATCATTATTGGCACCACCTTCGTCGTTACCATCCCAACCACTAGCATCACCACCTTGTTTATTGCCAAACTCAAAATCCATTCGTGCATCAAGCTCTGCTAAATATTGGGATAGGGATTCTATGGTTTTGTCGTCGTATTCCTCCTCATCCTCGTCGTTAACAATAACCATTTCACCATGATGAATCCACACTGTGTAGTCCTCAACAAATCCTTGTATAATCAAATGTGATCTGATCATAGTCACATCTGTCCATGCCATACGGTTCTTGCAATCTTTACATGGGCAAATAATTGTATCCTTATTCTCTTTCAATGTCGTTGCATGCTTCTTTGCGGCTTCAATAAATTTATCCACCTCTTCATGGAAACCTGCCTTGAACCTTAACGAACCATACATCCAAGAGTTCATGTACTCCATCTTTTACAACAACAACAAAACAAACATTAAAGGACTAATTATTCAGATATATATAAAAATGAAACAAATTAATAATTACTTGAGAATAATTGTATATACTTCAGATATATATGAATATAAATCTAATATAATTACATGAAGCATACAAACACACCATGGTAAAGGAAAATTAATTAATGGCCTATTTATCCATAAATAATTAAAATACATATTTATTGATTACAATAAACAATTTCAAAGACAATAATTAGCAACAATTATACTTTACCCAATATCTTTCATACAAACCCTAGTCCAATTTCATCAAACATAAATTTACAAAAACGAAATTAATAAAAAAATCAAACCCTAGATCTAGATCCACATGCACATGAAACAATTCATAAAACTAACTAATTGTTCACTAAAATCAAGAAACATGGACCAAATAAGGGTATGATCTTGTTCACCTCCCTAATTTAGCCTAGTACATTTAAAACTTGGGTCTAATTTGCTTCATAAGTAGCTCAAGCACCATAGAAGAGAGAGAAAAACAAAACTCTAATTACTCACTAACCAACCATTAAAACTTCAAAAAAAAGTATGGAATAGCATTTTCTTACCTTCTACAACCTCTCCACCAAAGGATTTGAGACCAAAACCTTCCCCCTTAGTAGAGCAATTTTTGGGAGGTGCCCAAGGCCTCCCCACCTTTTTCATGGGTTGGAGTGAGTGACCCAAGGAGGAAGAAGGTGTTGCATCTGTTTTATATGGGGGGCATTTGTAGGGGCGGCTGGTGATTGAGCCGCCCCTACAAATTAGAGCTATAAATACGGGGTCATTTGTAAAAGCGGCTCAATCACCAGCCGCCCTACAAATAGAATTTCCAGGGGCGGCTGGTGATTGAGCCGCCCCTATAAATCAGACCCCATTTGTAGGGGCGGCTCATAACACCAGCCGCCCCTGCTGTTCCATTTGTAGGGGTGGCTGGTGTCTGGGCACCCGAGCACGCCACTGTATGGGCGGCTCCATCACCAACCACCCCTACAAAAAAATTGATCTGTTACTAAAAATCATTTTTACGTAGTGATTATAGCTGGACGTTGACAAATAAAGATGTGTATATGTTGCATGCATCCACGCGGTCCTCTCCATATCTGCTATCTCAGGGCTAGCGCTAGGGCTAGGGCTAGGGCCAGACCGGCCAGGTTCAAGGAAAATTCTTAGAAGCATCTTCATCTACACCGAAAATGGCAGCAACAATAGTGTGCCAGGCTAGTGGGAACACCGCCGCACTACACCCTCCTCCCTCGTTCTATTGTGCTGTGTGTGTTACCAAAAATAACCACAAGGATAAAATCGTGCGCGACGGAGGACAGCACAAAAGGAATATACAGTCACTCTACTGTAGCCAGGACAATTATTGAGGCACACAGCTCCGTTCAGCTGTCCAGACAACAGTAAGAGAGAATAATTGAAGACTTCACCTCGAAGGCTCCTCCAGAAGATAAGCACGAATGACGCTCCAGAAAGCTCTTCCTGCTCTATAAGAGGAGAAGCCAGGCGCATGCATTCAACATGAGCATTCGAGATGGGCATTTGACACCGCACTCTCATGCAGCACCAACACATCCAATGAAGAGTCCACTCTACCACCGCTCTACTTTCCCACATACACCATGAAGACAACGATCTCAGAAGTCCCTTGAAGATCATCCACCATGAGTAGTAATACTCCACTACCGTTGTATTACTCCACCACTATATGTAAATTAGAGAATAAAGGAAGTCATCGTGATCTTCCTACGCTTGTAAGGTAATCCCTAAGGTTTGTGCTAAGTGCTTGGGGTTTCTCAAAAGGGAAAGCCGTATGTAAGCTTGCTCTGTGGAAATGAATTAAGGTTTCCTATTTTAATCTCTGTCTTTCTTTAAGCTCGTTCACATGGGGGCAATGTCTCTATGCTAGGGACCCTAGAGGAGAAACCTCTGCGTATGTTGTTCTCGTATTAGTCTTGGTAGCGGCATTTGTAGAGAACCCTGTGTGCGTAGATAAGTGTTCCCTTCGGGTGGAACTGCCTGGGAAGACGATAGAGCCTGAGTCCTGTGTGTGTGGCTAGGGATAGCGAGGAAGAAGACCAGGTTAGCCTGGTTCTGAAGCGAGCTAGTGATGCATACGGTGAGTACCGAGTAGGACTGACACAAGCATAGTCGCACGACCGGCTGAAGCGTTGGTCTCGCCAGCCTGTAAAAGATCCTGAGAAGTATAATCCGCATAAGCATATTCACTAATCACGCACACATCATGCATCCACTATCCATAAAGCAAAACAAGTGCTCCAAATAGTTACGCCGTATAGTGCCAGCATAGTGAGAAAGTTGGGTGCCTGAGCCACTCCCGGGTGAGTGCTCATGCACTGTTCATATTCTAAATTTAAATAGTAGCGAGTATTTTGAATAGTGTCATGAATTTGAATAGTATTGTGAATAGTAAATTAATAATTTTAAATTTGAATTTTGAGTTTGAGTTCGTTGCAGCAGTTTATCATAATCATGTAATAGTGGTCAAACTCAAAATTCAAATTCATGGCACTATTCAAAATACTCGCTACTATTCAAATTTGGAATATGAACAGTGCACGAACACTCACTCGGGAGTGGCTCAAGCACCCAACTTTCTCACTATGCAAGCACTATGCGGCGTAACTATTTGGAGCACTTGTTTTGCTTTATGGATGGTGGATGCAGGATGTGTGCGTGATTAGTGAATATGCGTGAATATGCTTATGCGGATTATACTTCTCAGGATCTTTTGTAGGCTGGCGAGATCAACGTTTCAGCCGGTCGTGCGACTATGCTTGTGTCAGTCTTACTCGGTACTCACCGTACGCATCACTAGCTCGCTTCAGAACCAGGCTAACCCAGTCTTCTTCCTCGCTATCCCTAGCCACGCACACACAGGACTCAGGCTCTATCGTCTTCCCAGGTAGTTCCACCCGAAGGGAACACTTATCTGCGCAAACAGGGTTCTCTACTAACGCTGCTACCAGGGCTAACATGAGAACAACATACGCAGATGTTTCTCCTCTAGGGTCCCTAGCATAGAGACATCGCCCCATATGAACGAGCTTAAAGGAAGGCAGGGATTAAAACAGGAAAGCTTAATTCATTTCCACAGAGCAAGCTTACATACGGCTTTCCCTTTCAGGAACCCCAAGCACTTAGCACAAACCTTAAGGAATACCTTACAGGCGCAGAAAGATCATGGGGACTTCCTTTATTCTCTAATTTACAGATAGTGGTGGAGTAATACAATAATAGTGGAGTATTTCTATTTATGGTGGACGATCTTTAGAGGACTTCTGAGATCGCGGTCTTCATGGTGTATGTGGAAAAGTGGAGCGGTGGTGGAGTGGAGTCTTCAACGGATGTGTTGGTGCTACATGAGAGTGCGGTGTCGAATGCCCGTCTCAAATGCTCGTGTTGAATGCATGCGCCTGGCTTCTCCTCTTATAGAGCAGGAAGAGCCTTTTGGACCATCCTTCGTGCTTATCTTCTGGAGTGCCTTCGAGGCGAAGTCTTCAATTATTCTCTCTTACGGTTGCCTAGACAGCTAGACGGAGTTGCGGCCTTCAATAATTGTCCTGGCTACCGTGTCTTCACATGCCCTTCAGGATAACTCTTGGTATGGTATATAGAACTACTACCCCGTAGCTGGTTATAAAATAAATTATTCTGTAGCCAATTTGAGTTACGATAATTACTATGTTAATTTACGAGATTATAGTAACTCCTTGCTAAGTGGTTTACTATAACGTTATGATAAATATCCACATGTATTATAGTAACCCAACTATCGTAAATATGTATTGACATTATCGTAAATTAGTATATAAAATTATCGTAAATGAAGGTGGCTGCAGGTAGCCGGCTACTGAATATACTCTCCATATATATATATATATATATATATATATATATATATATATATATATATATATATATATATATATATATATATATATATATATATATATATATATATATATAGACACACATTCTAGAGCTACTAGAGGAGGTTGACTTGACGAAGACGTTCCATTCATCCATGAATGGATTCCTTTTGTCAGCTAGGAGTAGGTTGTACGATTATATATATAGAAATAATTTCGTCTGCCATGCTAATATTACTCCACATGATAATATAATATATATGCCTGATGGTTGTCGTCAAGGAAAAACATTTTGTGGGAAAAGCCAAAGTTCTGCTTGTGTCAGTCAGTACTCACTTTTCTGTTAGAAGGTTGGTTTTAATGAAATTTTACGACGGTTTTATGGCACTAAATAAGTTAACATGACATAGAATAGATAAAGAGAAGGGTCGATGAAAGTTTCATGGGACAAAATGTGTTTCATGCAGACTTAGAAACTGGACAGGGCAAGGAAATAGTGAGTCAAAGTCCACAAGTTTTAATTATAGATCGCACTAGCTAGACACAAGGAAAATTAAAGTATTAATTGTGGCTAGCTACGAGTAGTACGTGTGAAAGCATATGTCCCTTTGACGCCCTCGAAAGATAAGATATGAAGAGGGGAAAAGCAAGCTTTGCTTTGCCTTTGCTTTTGCTTAGAAAGGAGCTGCTAGTCAGCCGGCATTTGTGCGCGCGAAAGATAAATCCATAGCACATCCATCAACTAGCACCAAAAGGTGATCTTTCTGCTGTTACCACTTTTTCTGCAACACTGCACTACCATCTGCCATGATACGCAGCCGAAAGGTGTATATATATATATATATATATATATATATATATATATATATATATATATATATATATATATATATATATATATATATATATATATATATATTGTTGGAGAGATTATATATGCGTGGTTAAAACCAAACAAATTTCCTTTCGGCTACATATACCGGTGAATCAACAGATGGAAGGACGATGCCTGCCGCTGCCGGTGCATGTACATGTAGGTGTCCATACAAATATTCTTTTGGAGAAAAGAGACAGGCTAGGCACAGTGGCGGATGCACGATGCGGGATAAGGGGGGCTAAAACAATAGAGATGTTGATTTGCATGAAGATTTAATGGTGAAATCAAGCTTTTGCTACAGTGATTAGGCTTGAAATCAAGACATTAGGGGGGCTGGAGCCCCCCAAGCCCCTCCTTTGGATCCGCCACTGGCTAGGCAGGCATGACAAATAATTAGATGACCAGCAGCAAATGATGCAGGTCACAAGTCACCTTCAAAGAAAAGCAGTGATGACTAACACAACACAAATATGGATTAATAATAACTGGTGAAAAATATACATAGGCTAGTGTCATTTTCCATGTTTAAGCTGTTCTCCAAGAGCCTCGTCTCAAGCAGTAATACCTTAAAAGGCGAGGGTTTGTTCTGCAGTTAGCGCCCTGTTTGTTTGGGCTTGTTTGACTGATAAGCCATGGCTGAAAATACTGTTGGCTGATTTGATGTGAGAGAAAAATATTGTTCGTTGGCTGAAAAAGTATAGATTATAAGTCAAACAAATTCAAACAAACAGGGCGTAGGTCACTACCATGTTGGCTTGATTACAATTAGAGACCCACCTACTAGGAACCACTAACTCAGCAACTATGCAGGTGAATTGAAGTTAGATAAATTGTTTCCCTGGAGAAGCTAAGACCCCCTACTTTCATGAATAGAGATCGAGGCTCCTTTTGTTAGGTCTGGTTTCTACTATCATCCCCAATAATACTACCTAAATTAGGTCCCTACTAGCATGTCTTTTTTTTTTATCTCCTGAGCTTAGTGTGGACGAATAGATAGGAGTGGCAGTTTTGTAATTTTTAGCAAAATAAAGGACGTACCAAGGTGTTGGCTCCGTGAATCCGTGCGAAACCAGCCAATGAGCATTTGGGTCGGTTAAAGAAAAGCCAGAATGTTTCCGCTCCGAATCCAGTAACGTTATTCTCGTTTCTAGTCATTTCATTCAATTCTAACGAAAAACGGAACTGATTCTAACCATCCAAACAACACCCCTAAAAATCTTGCTAGCTCGAAAGGTAAGTCAATTCGTAGGGTGTCGTGAGTGCCTTGCTATCTTGGTGCTTTGGCCTTGTCTTCGTCGACAAACGTTGACATGTTGCCCGTGGCGAAGCGGATGGAGGTTGCATGCATGGTCTCGACCCCTCCGTTCCAGCGACCAAGGGCCAACTTCTTCACCTGGATGGACTGTGGTAGCTCACTAGTTGTTGTCATTATAAAGTGGCCACACCTCCATGACAAACTCGTTTCTGCTTTTCATTTTTTTATATATTTTATACCTAGCTAGGTGAAATTTACTATCAGCTGAAACAACCACCACGAGCTAGTCCATCAAGAGAGATAAATTTTACTATTGTCTCCATGCTTTTCATGTTGCTATTTTTATATCTTTTTAAAGGCTAGCTGTTTTTTTTCCCAGACACCAAAATTAATTACCATTTTCAATATTTTATTAAAATAAAACACAGTAATTTTGTCAAATTAAACACGCCTAGCGTGTGCCAAATTTAAGTTGATGAGTGAAGCAGCGGGGGTTGCTTTGCAAAAATTGATTTCAATAAAGATTTTAGCTGTAAATAAATTTTGACGGCTTTAACACGTTTCGTTTAGAAAAATATCATCAACTTTGGAAGGGAACAAGTACTGTTCCACCTTGTCACCAATAATGCACAAGTGTCTGGTGACCCACCACACCCCCCTCATAGACCCTACCTACAGTGTAATAATGAGCGCCTGCATACTAAATGCTCATATATATGACTAAATAGTGTTATGGTACATAGGTTACAAAGAGACAAAATGAGGTATATCTATGTCAACTCTCATTTAGCAAAAGAAGAAGTTTCAAATGATTAGTCTTCAAACACAAAAATGCTTACAACAACATGTTTAGTTTTCCATAGGAGGTGAGATTAAGGGAACTATGGCACTCTTCTTGTTACTACTTTAATATGTGTAAAATCTAAGACGGATTAAAGCTTAGCGTGAGGGTTACGTTCGTACATTTTTTATGCTATTGGGAAGCAATTTGACATGCATCGGAAGTGAAAATTAGCTTTAATTTGTGTGAACTATTGGAGTATATTGGTACATATATCCATGCCGCCATGAGTATATCGTATTTCAAATTTTAAATTGTTAGATTGCTCACATGATACTATATATTAAAGATTGGTGCTAAGGTAACTATATATAATACATTCTTCTAATTAACATTAACATGCAACAACACACAATAATTAAACTTGGAAGTAATTGTGTCCCATGAATGAAAGAATATATAGTCCATTTTCTATCTTAATAATAATCAGCAATGAACATTAGTCTACAATGTCTATAATTTGGGCAAAGCATGGATATTTTTACCAGTATAATCCAATGCTATTTTGGAAGAGTATGCGAGAATAATTATTTGAAGCACTATGTGGTGCGCGGGGGGGGGGGGGGGGGGGGGGGGGGGGGGGGGGGGGGGGGGGGGGGGGGCAGATGTCGCTTTTGACAGCTTTTGGATCGTAAAGATGTGAGTGTGATGTTTGTGGTGTAACGTTGATGGAAGTTGGCCATTTCTTTTTCCGACCCACCAATTGAGTTTTTGTTTTTGTTTTTATGGGGCCATCTATCGTCTTTATATATCTTTATGCGATCGATTCTGACCAAAAGGGATTGGCCGTGATAGATTGGTCAAGTTGTTAAAGATCTTTTCTTCTTCTTTCTGTTGACGTGTGTATGTAAGAAATAAGTGCATGGGCACGGTATATACACATAGCTAGTGCTTTTGTGTGTCACCAAAGGAACAAAGAAATTATTAAAATGCATGCATGGTTTATCTATATCTATCTAGTATAGTAGCTTTAATCTTACTACTACAACATAATAGCAAAGTGTGTTGCGTTGCGTGGCAGTAATAATACAACTTTGTTCACCAACAAGCTAATAGTCATTATTGTAGAATAACATTATTTAACTATGACCAAGAGAAGAGAATAATTGTGTGGACGAAAGCAACATGAAAAGAATGCATGGTGTGTCTTGCATTTTTATAAGTGAAAGGAAGGATCGGGATCCATGGAAAGCACAAAGCATATTGGAATGGATGGTGGTTGGCCAGGTGGACACGCAACGCAACATCCACCGGTCCACGGTGCTTCCTGCCGGATGCTGGTGCACGTCCAACTCCAATCTTTTTGCTATTTGCACTTTGCAGTGGTGGTGTGCCATGCATTGCATCGCATCGTCCTGATAATAATGACTAGAAAGTAGGCCCCTGTCCCCTGTGCTGTGCATTTCCTTCGCTGAAAAGCCAAGCTACTGTACCATGGCTGATAAAGTTTAAGCGAACAGGATTGCATACATGATGCTATTCATTGATGAGCACAAATATATACATAATAGATATGCTTGCACTACATATTCCTTCCATGCATGAGTGGTTGTGTTTTTAGACTCTTCGTTCCATGACTAGTTGAAACAAAGACCATATGCACAATTCAGATGATGCAAGGAGAAAAACCCAGGGCCAACATGTTTGGATTAATTGAAGAATATGTTCCCTTAAATGTGATTGCATGGTTACTAGTTGCATTGCACACAATAATAAGCAAATAGTTTAAGTTTTGTCAGGATGGATGGATGAGAGGTAGTTATCATTGGTGATGATATGTTCTGTGATGGTGCTACATTTAGGGATGAAAACGGCCAGGAACGGTCGGGAAAATGTCTTAACCATTCCCGCTCCTGTATTTTTTGGCCGGGAACGGGAAGGCCGGACGGGAAAACGAATCCGGTATTACGGGATATCGGGAACAGAATATTTCGAACGGGAACGTGTCGATTACGATCGGGAAGCGGTAACACAAGACGGGAACATCGATATATGTAACCACTTGAAACGGTGAGCTCGATGCAACAATAGCAACCATATATAATCCATATGCAAACAATAGCAAACAGTGCGCGTCTCAGTGGCATAGAAATAAAAATTTGCACGGATGACAGATGATCATTGCAAATTAGGCAATTAGCAATTAAAAAAATTAGAAATCATATCATATAGTTTATACTTACTTTGCGGCTGCTTGCACCTTGCGGAGTTGCGCTTGCGCCTGCAGATTTGCTTGCTCATAGAGTCGCAGTGAATCAGTGGTCGCTCTGGCTCGGCTGCTTGGTTCTCGCTATTGGCGGCCGCCGGCCGGACGCGGGCCCGCCGGTGCAACACAGACTGCAGCTCTGCCTCTAATGTCCGCCTGTCCGCAGACCGCAGTCCGCTCCGCTTCTGAATGACTGAATCGCTGATCGAGATCGCTTGCGGGGACTGGAAGCGACGCCGACGTGAGTAGCGAGGCGTGAGGCGCCGCCGCCGATGTTAATTTCCTCGTTGCGACTCCTGCGAGTCGTCTGCCTCCTTAAAAATGAGAATTTCCCGCGGGAGTTTTTCGGACCAAATACGGGATCCGCTAATTCGGTCGGAAAATCACTCTAGCCGATTTCGATCCCGGATTCACCGAATTTTCCCGGATTTCTTCCTGAATCCGTTTTTTCCCGAGAAAATGATATCCGGTCGGGAATTCCGGTGTTCGGTGTCGGTCGGCACGGGAATTTCCCGTTCCCGCTTTCATCCCTAGCTACATTACGATAGATCGTGTAGGGCCCATAGGGATACGTTTTGAGTTTAGCCTACCATATCCATATATGACCCTGTTTAGATTGATTAAAATAAATCAGTACCGTCTCCACTCCAAATCGCATATCATTTTTGACTTTTTAAAATAAAAAACTTTAGCAGTTGTATTGCACACGATAATAAGCAAATAGTATAAGTTTTGTCCAGAAGGATAGATGAGTTGTACCTGTCAATGCCTCAATGGTGATGATATCTTCTATGCTGGTGTGCTACATATGATAGATCGTGTTGGGGGTCCACAGAGATACGTTTTGAGCTTAGCCTACTATAAATGACCCTGTTTAGATTGATTAAAATAAATTACTACCCCCTCCATTTTAAATTATAAATTGTTTTGACTTTTTACATATATTGATTTGCTATGCACCTAGATATAGACTGTATCTAAATACATAATATAATAAAAACTAAATGTCTAGTTCAGTTATAGCCTATTTTTAAATATTTAATCACCCAAATTATAGAAAAAATATTAGATAGTTTGCTCTAGCTATTACAACTTAAAAAATTAGCTAATCTAGGTGAGACTTTTGTCTATACACTTACTTTGTCTCTAGATTATTCGACATGCTATTAAGTTATACACTTACTTTGTCTCTAGATTATTCGACATGCTATTAAGTGGTAGGAATAAAGTGGAGGAGGAGTAAGGAAAAGACAAAAGGATGCTTATCCGTGAAAAGGGCCGGGCCGCCTTTAGGACAAAAGTCGACCACAGCAACGACAGGCAGTCAGCAGCAGCCACCGCACCACTTGTTTGCCCTTTCACGTTCACTATCTTGTGGCCCCCCACACCCACCAAGCGCTCCCCCAGGGCGGGCACCACATACACTGCATTATTGCTACGTCCACTCACTAAAGACGTCCTTGGCCATAAGACGTACGTATGTAGTCGTTGAATTGACTGGAGTTCATACAATTATATTTTAATAAAGTGTTGTCTATACATGTTGATATATTTGGATACACATCTTTACAACAACCAAACATATGTGTCTATATCTTACTAAAGTTGAGAGGTCTACTTTTCAAAGTTAAGACAATACTAGAAGAATAGCAACTTGTATTCAGGAAACAAAAAAAATTCACCCCAAAGGAAAAGAATTGCTATGTAACTTTCAATCAAGATACGAAAGCGGTATATTACCAGCAACAAAGCATGTAGAGCATAGAGATACAGCTAAATTACATTGGAGTGTCACTCGTATCATTGCATGCTTGGAGGACAATCTTCTGTGAATTGAGTAAGAGCCATATCAAAACAATATTGGGTAGTTGCATGCTAATATTTGGCACATAAAGCTATTGTATCCATGGTACTCTTTACTTCTACATGGCGTGATATGTTCTCTAAATAGGCGCTTGCCAATCTTGCATAAGTGTCACACCCAATTTTAAGGATAAAATTGAATGCACGAACTCATGTGTGCCCAGGGATCAGTCACATATACAAGTTGACAAATTATAAGAAGTATCATCACGGTGTATCTTACATCACGATTAATAACATCACATAGTCTTACACAGCACAACGGAAAATAAAAAGATAACTCTCTCGTGGAAGCTCCAACACAGGGACGGTCAACTGGTTGACCACAAGCCTAATAGTCCTCAGGAAACTCCTCATACACGTTGTCATCTGTTACCCATCCGTGATTTTTATCCAAATATAGAAAGTAAACAAGTGTAAGTACTTCCCGTACTTAACAAGATAACATGGAGTTATGAAAGCTCAAAAAGGTTGACACTGGCTTACTGCAGTTAGCACTTTTAGTAGGTCAAGGTTTTATCATCAACTATTATCAAGTTATGCTTAAGCTCCCATTTAAACCCACATGATCACATATCAAAATCATTTGAATCATATTATCATCGTAGAACATCATAAATGAACATCAATAAGTAACCTTTTATTCTGTGAGTTTTTCGGGCCGCTCGTGACCGTGAGCACGGCTGTTATAACAGTTTGTAACCCTCTGCAGAGGTTGTGCACATTCACCATGAGTCGTGATTCCCATATGCCCGGGTTAATTACTCCCATATCACTGCCAAAGTGAGCGGGCAGGGTACACTATGAAGCCATTTCATAGGTTTCTCTAACAAGTTAGGGCCGCTAGGTTTCCTCGGCAGGCAGATGTAGGAATCCCCTTTCCTATGGCACAAATCCTTCGCGGCTATACACATAGGAACAGAGGCAGTCCTATACCCAACGTGGCAAGCCCCTTTTGCGCCATAAAGGTAACCTCTAACAAGCTAGAAAAGGTCCTATTACTGAGCTAAAGTCAGAGCCATATGACCCTCACGGTTGCACTGTCAGTCCCAGCTTTTGCCGACAGATAAGTCCTTACGGAGGGCCGAGAGCATCATGATCGAACGTCATTTGCTCCTTCGCCCTATAATTCAGTTATTTAAAAGCAAATTTTACCTTTTCGTTCCATAGAACCATTATTTATTATATAGATCATGTATAGTTACATTGAGCGCTAGCAAACTACCCATATGCATATAACCTATAGGAGAATAAGGAACAGGATAATCAAACACTAGGATGTCCTTACGGGTATCAAAATTAGACACATGCAAATGAGTAATTAATAAATATAAATAGGCATGAAGGTAGATCCCATGCTATACTTGCCTTGGTTAACAAACTCCTGCTGGTCCTGTTGGTCGTCGAAGAACTCTTGGTCTCCAACGTTCTCCTCACCGTTTGAACGCGACCAACACGACAACATACAACATTCCAAAGGCATTCATGCAAAGCAAACAATCCTATAATTAGAACAGTACACCAGCAGTATAGAAAACAAGATAAAATGTTTATGAAAAGAATCTATATCTCGCTACGATCACGTCAACGCGAAGTTCACGAAAATCGGAGCTAAAACGCAAAAGTTATAATTTAAACAGGGTTTCCTATAGCAATTTATTTAATTAAACCTAACCATGAAATTTAAAAGTTGCAAACATGATTAACAGTGGTACTAACACGTAGATTATGCAATTACGAAACTAACACAATTTGAACATGTCGATTCGGAGCTAAAACGATGATTTTATGAGCAAAACAGTGTAGTGACATTTCTGTAAATAGAAGGAACTATTTTTGAATTTAAATAAAATTAAATGTGGAATTAATCAAACGGCTGAGGACTGCGGGTTCTAATTCGCCAAACTCGGGGGTCTCTTTAACAAAATCACCCGCGAAGAGATATCGGCCTCCCTGGACCGTTGGATCATGGATGGGTGGCTCGGATTAGATCTTGGGAGGGAGAGAGAAGGGAGTGGCGGCCGGAACAGTGCTTCTGGCGGCGGTTCAGCCATGGCCGGTGGCAAGGACTCGCCGGCGCGATCAGTATGGGGGCTACGGGCCACGGTTTGCCCATCTGAGAGCACTAGGGGATAGCGGGGGTTCATGTGACCTCGGCCATGCCGAGAAGGCGGCCGGAGGAGAGGGGCGAGGCGGCGGTCGCCATGGCCGGCGATGCGGAGCCCGTCGACGCATGCGGCTAGGGCTCTAGAAGCCACGAAACAAGAAATAAATGGCACGGGAAGAAAGAGGGAAGCAAGGGGGTTCTCATCGCGGGGAAAATGGAGGCGGAGGCGGCTCGGAGACGACGGACCGCAGGAGGGGCGAATGGCGGACCTCGACGCTTCTCCGTGCGACGGTTGTGGCTTCCGCGGGCTCGAGCGAGTGCGAGAGGGAGCGGGGAAGGCAGCAAGGAGGGCGCCTCGGCCTCGGTTCCCTTTTTAAATGAGGCCGAGGAGCGGGGCGACGCGCCCACGACGCCAGGAGCGGGGCGGCGGTTGCGCAGCGGTGGTTCCGCCTCAACCGCGCGCGACTCGGGAAGTGGGGGGAAGAGCTGAGGAGGGGGGAAAGGGGGGGGGGCAAGCGGGCCGGCGGGAAAATGGCCTGCGGGCTGAAAATGAGGAAAGGAGGGGAGGGAAAGGAATTTCCTTTTTCTTTTTCCAAATAAATTTTCCAAACTCATTTTCAAAAGGTTTTTAAAACCTTTTAGCATTTGAAACAAAACCACCCATCACAGAAATAAATATGCAACAGCATGAATGCATCAGCATGTTTCTATCCTTATATTTACTTTTAATTTCATAAAAAATATTATTTCGTAAATTTGAAATGCACATATAATTGCATAAATAAATCAAATTTTACTATTTTAAAATAATGCAAATTTTAGGGTATTACAATAAGCTGGAGTACATAAATGTCTTTGCCTTCATACACATAGTTCCATAGGAATACGATATGGTTAGGCCTTGTTTGGTATAGCTTGGGGTGTTTGGGCACCTCTTGCAGTAGCACTGTTTAGGAATGTAGTGTGAAGCCATTTCGGTTTTCAAGGTGAAAAAAATGAACCGGAAAGAAAAGAAATCGGTGGAGTTACCATTTGTCGCTCCACTGGCTCCATGCTACGATGCTAATCCACAGTGACGAAGCCGAATCAGATGAGAGCGGCACAAAACGACCCCTCAGGGCATGTTTGGAACGCAGGAATGAAAAATATAGGAATGGGAAAAAACACAGGAATAGAAAGTGAGTAGAGGTTGAAAACAGAGGATTGAAAAATGTAGGAATTTTGTGGGAAGGAGTGTTTGGAATGGAGGAACCAAAAGTTTCAATTAGACAATTAATACCACTTTAACAATATTTTTTGTATTATAATAATCAGCACTGTAGGCGTTAGACAAATGATCCCATGCATTTGGACAACAGCAGTATCGAGAAATGAGCTAGTGCTCTTTTGTTTATCTCCTCTGCGCTCTTTTTGCCTCGGTCTTATGCGAAACCAGAGCTCAGACTGGATGTATTTTTTCCTACGTTTTGTGAAGGGAACCGAACCTTTCCTTTAGAACTGAAACGAGCGTTCCTCCGTTCCAAACGCTGCCTGACGTCATCCAAACAGAGGAACCGGTTTCCTTCAAAGTTCCTGTGAAAATACTCCAATCCAAACGGGCCCTCAGTGTTGTCCGAATCAACTCTAGCTGTTCCAATGGTGGGAGGAAACATGTGATTCTGTTGAAGGGACCAGGCGCTGTGTACGTGCTGCGATTTGGGAGAGGATCTATTTGCCGATCTTTGAGAAAGATCACGAGTGACTCACAGTGGAAGAAAGAGCAGAGCAGCGCATCCACAGGTAAAAGCGAGGTGACGGTGATGTGATGCCAGAATGGGGGGTGCTGTGTCTGTGCTAGAGCAAAACTATCAGAGCGTGTTTAGTTTGGGGGAATTTGGGAATTTGGGTTACTGTAGCACTTTCGTTTTTATTTAGCCAATAGTGTTCAATCGTGGATTAATTAGGCTCAAAACGTTCGTCTCGTAATTTCCAACCAAACTGTGTAATTAGTTTTTTTTTTATCTACATTTAATACTTCATGCATGTATCGCAAGATTTGATGTGATGGGTACTGTAACACTTTTTGAGATTTTGGGTAGCAACTGAACACGCGCTGGTGTGCCCACTGCCGCATCCCCCTCACCCCGGCCCAAGAGAGGACACCAGTGTGCACTGTGCAGTGCCGTGAGTGACGCGTGGGGCCCACAGCAGCAGCAGCAGCAGCGACGACGACAAAGCACCCAAAAAGCATCCTTCTGCGCCCAGCACCTTTCTCTGCTCAAACTCCTCCACTCCACTAGATAGAAAAACAAGAATAAATGGTAATACTAATACAGCAGCAGCACCTGCCTGCCCCCTGGAGCCTCCACTCCACCTAGTTTTAGTTTTTTTTTTCTGTTTCACTCCTCGCGTTTTTACACTTGGCCCAATCAAATCTAATCCCAATCCACTCCGCCATGCCGACGCCGGTGCCCGCCGCGCGCCAGTGCCTCGCCCCGGCCGCCGTCACGGCCCTCGACGCCGCCGTCGCCTCCGCGCGCCGCCGGGCGCACGCGCAGACCACCTCGCTCCACCTCATCGCCTCGCTGCTGTCCCCCACCGCCGCGCCGCTGCTCCGCGACGCGCTCGCCCGCGCCCGCAGCGCCGCCTACTCGCCGCGCCTCCAGCTCAAGGCGCTCGACCTCTGCTTCGCCGTCTCCCTCGACCGCCTCCCTTCCACCCCCGCCTCCAGCAATGACCAGCACGACGAGCCCCCCGTCGCCAACTCCCTCATGGCCGCCATCAAGCGCTCCCAGGCCAACCAGCGCCGCAACCCTGACACGTTCCACTTCTACCAGGCCGCCTCGTCCACCACCTCCCCCAACGCCGTCATGGTCGACCTCTCCCACCTCGTGCTCGCCATCCTCGATGACCCGCTCGTCAGCCGCGTCTTCGCCGACGCCGGCTTCCGCAGCAACGAGATCAAGGTGGCCATCCTCCGCCCCGCGCCGCCCGTCCCGCTGCTCGCCCGCGGCCTCCCCACGCGCGCCCGCCCGCCGCCGCTCTTCCTCTGCAGCTTCGCGGCCGCCGACGACGCCGACGTCCCCTCGCCCGCGGGGGCCGCGCCGGGGGAGGACAACTGCCGCCGCATCACCGACATCCTCGCCCGAGGACGCAACCCCGTGCTCGTCGGCGTCGGGGCCGCGTCCGCCGCCGCTGGCTTCGCCGAGGCGTCGCCGTACCGCGTCCTCTCCGTCAATCATCAGACGGACCTCCTCGCCGTCGCGGCGGCGGCACCGGCGACGCCAACCTCTGGCCTCATCTTCAGCATCGGTGACCTCAAGGACCTGGTGCCCGACGAGGCCGACCTGCAGGACGCCGCTCGCCGGGTGGTGACGGAGGTCACGCGCCTGCTCGAGACGCACAGAGCTGCCGGCCGCCAGACGGTCTGGGTCATGGGCTGGTCGGCCACCTACGAGACCTACCTCGCCTTCCTTTCCAAGTTCCCGCTCGTCGACAAGGACTGGGAACTCCAGCTGCTGCCAATCACCGCCGTGCGCGACGCCGGCCCTGCGGCCGGACTCGTGCTTCCTCCGGCTCCAGCCACCACGGTCGCTGCCTTGTCCATGCCTGCCACTACAAGGTACTCCTTTTCTATCCATCGCCAGATCACTTGTTTATTTTATTTTATTTATTGTGCGTAAGATTTGATGAGCCGCATCGCATCCATCATCCATGTACGGTGATTGCTGTGCTTAGCCTATCACAAGAACCAGGACAAACGTTTCTTTTATGTCTGCTTGTCACCACGAGTACTGTGATTACTTTATGATGCTGTTCTTGAGTAGTTTAATGTTTTGTAGAGTGTGGAAGACAAGGGGTAACATGTGCTGTTTGTTACAAAGTGACATAGCCACCAGATGACTCCTGTTTATGATTTTCAAGTTATGCTCACTGCCATCGGCAGGATCTAACAGTTCAAACTTGTAATTTGCAGCTTCATAGAGTCGTTTGTTCCTTTTGGAGGTTTTATGTGCGATGCCTACGAAGCAAATAGCCTCACAGCAAATTCCTGCCCTCAGGCCCTGCGATGTCAACAGTGCAACGATAGATATGAGCAAGAAGCTGCAACTATCATTAGAGGAAGTGGCATTACAGCTGAAGCTCACCAAGAAGGTCTACCTTCCCTGCTGCAGAATGGCAGCAGCATGATGGGTCCTAACAATGGGTTTGATGCAGTCAAGGTGTGAGGCTACTTCTATCTTCTAGAATTTTGAAGTTAAATAGTGACTGCAACTTGTACAGCTTGCTGATAGATGAATAGTTTTCGATTTGATTGGTATAATAGATGTACAGTTTTTCTTCAGTGCAGGCTAGAGATGATCAGATGGTATTGAGTACAAAAATACAGAATCTGAAGAAGAAGTGGAATGAGTACTGCCTACGACTCCACCAAGGTTGCAATAGGATCAACAGAGATCCTTGCCAGTTATTTCGACATCACAAAGATGTTCGAGTTGACAGGGAAAGATGTTCAAATCCAAACCAAAGCTCACAGTCAGTTGCACTTCAAAGGGAGGTTATTAGACCTTCTGCAGTGTCTTCTCCACATACCAACACAACTGCAAAGAGTAACTCGGCGCCATCTATTTCCACCCAAATGAATGCAGACCTTGTATTGAACCTTCAAGTCAGGGAATCAAAGAGCGATGAACCCCTCCAAGATAGGGCTGTGCCATCCCAACATAGCAACTCATCAAATTGTGACAACCCTGAAGATCATGCGTCACCATCATCTGCTGCACCTGTGGCCACTGACTTGGTGTTGGCCACCCCTCGTGGATCTTCTTCCAAGGATTCAAGTATTGCACTGTGTAAACATGTAGAGGATGCTGAAGGGTCAATCCAGCTGATGCCCAAGAAGGTTGATGATCTGAATCTTAAGCCCCCTCACTTCTCTGTACAGCCTTACACTTACTTCAGGGGTTCCTCAAACTGGGATCAAACTTCACCTAGTGCTCTGCATTCAGCAGCTTCAGGAGGTGCTTCTGCCTTTGGCCAATGGCAGAGGCCTTCACCCGTCACAGCACAAAGTCATGATTTGAGCAATTACAAGCTACTCATGGAACGGCTGTTTAAGGCTGTTGGGAGGCAGGAGGAAGCCTTGAGTGCTATTTGTGCATCCATTGAGCGGTGCATGTCAGTGGAGAGGCGTCGTGGTGCAAACAAGAAGAATGACATATGGTTTAGTTTTTATGGCCCGGATAGCATTGCCAAGCGGAGAGTTGCTATGGCACTTGCTGAGCTGATGCATGGTAGCTCAGAGAACCTGATATATCTGGACCTAAGCCTCCATGACTGGGGTAACCCCAATTTCAGAGGAAAGCGTGCTACCGACTGTATCTCTGAAGAGTTGAGAAGGAAGCGGCGATCAGTTATCTTCCTTGACAATGTTGACAAAGCTGACTGCCTTGTTCAGGAGAGCCTGATTCATGCCATGGAGACTGGCAGGTACAAAGACTTGCATGGGGGACGGGTGGCTGACCTTAATGACTCCATTGTGGTGTTGTCTACAAGAATGATCCAAGGATGTCAGGATGCCTCTATTGGGATGGAGGGCAATGCTTTTTCAGAAGAAAAGGCTGTGGCAGCTCGTGGACATCAACTGAAGATCATAGTTGAGCCGGTCACAGCCAACATCAGTGGAGGCCCTGGAGGCAAAGTTGTAGTTTCCTCAAGGCATTCCTTGAGAAACAGTCAAGCATCTTTGTACTCCAGTTCTTTCAGTAAGCGGAAGCTCCACATCTCTGATGGGCATGAAAAGACAGCAGAATCGCCGAGCACTTCAAAGCGACTGCATAGAACATCAAGCGTTCCATTCGACTTGAACCTCCCAGGCGACGAGGCCGAAGCCCAGGATGGCGATGACGACAGCAGTAGCAGCCATGAGAACTCATCCGGTGATCCAGAGGGATCTGTGGGCAGCCTCTTACGATCAGTGGACGAGTCAATCAATTTCAAGCCATTTGACTTTGTCAAACTTTGTGAGGACATCCTGCAGGAGTTTAGCAGTACTATGAGCAAGACTCTGGGCTCCAGGTGCAGGCTGGAGATCGACGCTGTGGCTATGGAGCAAGTAGTGGCAGCGGCATGGGCATCTGATTCACATGAGAAGAGGCCTGTGCAGACGTGGGTGGAACAGGTGTTTGCCAGGAGCCTTGAGCAGCTGAAGGTCAGGTGTAAGAATTTGAGCAGCTGTACTCTGAGATTGGTTGCCTGTGAGGATGAAACGCCGGTGAAAGAAGACGGTTTTGGACCTTTCCTTCCCTCGAGAATAATTCTGGACTGGTGATGGTGAGATATGTGTCTGTATAGGGTTTGCATTATTGCTAGCTGTAAGTATTGGTTAGCATATAGTACTGGTTAGCCCACCCCACCCACCATAGTGCATAGTAGCATATTGTAGTGTACTAGTATAGCATCATATCATTATTTGGTCGCTTAAAAATAATGTAACTAAGCTGTATATGTGTACCTATGTAGCCTAGCAAGCTACTCGTTGAAGTCGATGACTTGGGGCTTCACAGATTAGGTAGGGTCTGCCATCAGATCATGACGTCCTGGGGCCTTGGCTGCTTCGAAGCGTCACATGATGTATTGTGATCAATGAGCATGGCTCATCCCTCTGATTGATGGCTCTCAATAAATTGTATTGTTGCTCGTACGTGTGTATATTTGTTCATGTATTTGTAAGGCCGTGATGGCCTTTCATGTGGAATTCCATATCCTGATGCATTCAAACTGGCCGACAACTTGCATTGTTTCTGTGGTGCTGATTAGCTAGGCTGGTCAAGCCTCTTTGTGACGCACTCCTCTGAAGAGGCGAACAGTACAAGCTAAGTTTACAAGTACTTATGCATTACAGATCTTGAGAAATTGTTGTCAATGAGCTACGTAACTCTACTCTCAGACCTGCCACAGGTTGCATGTTCTTTCATGTTCTTCAGAACTCCTACTGGAGGCATACAGTGATAAGGACAGGTGCCCACTTGATTGAGGACACCTGGAACTTTGATCTGCTCATGTATCCTAAATTATCATGGTCTTGCTGATGTTGCTGAACTTTTTTTATGTTTCCTCATAACTGTTAAATATCATGGTCTTTGACCGTTAGGGTATTACTTTTAGTTCTCTGTTTCCTCTTTTGCATTTCCTACTCTTAGACTCTTAGTGATAATGGAAATTGCAGTAAGATGCTTATTTTCTTCAATTGTTTGGACACAGGCTAATAAATAATTTTTTAACATTGTTCAGTTCACATATGAAGAGATTGGACAAAGTTTTGAAGAATTTTATCAAGACATACATACAGAATTTATGTAATTTGGTGAACTTGCAAATTTCAAGGTTCTTTTTTTTTGTCTCTTCTCCTTTTGAGACAACATGTGATTTCCCTAAGCCAATGCTTCATTTTCTGTTACGCTCATTATCTTCAGTTTGTTGTAACTTCGCATGATTGTTGCTCTCGAAGGATTATGATATCTTCTTTTGGGCTGTGATTCACTTAGTGAGGGAAAATAGGACTTAGTTTGCAGTTAAATTGATTATTATGATTGATTGGTATTTTAATTAAGCTTCTAGGTGAGGAGACTGGTTCACTTTATTAATTCACTGTTATTACTTGCTAGAATCTGTCTGAACTTTTGGAGACTTAGCCTTAGCCATTTTAAATTCACCTTGCAGTTCACATAGATAATCGACACTTAGGCCTCTTTCTGTTTCTCTCTTTGTACTTAGCAGAAAGGGCGCCAGAATCCTATTCCCACTGGTTAATGGCTACCTTGGGCTAAGTTAAATTTAGATGCAAATTTGAACAAAAATGGCTGTGGAGCGGCAGCCATTCACTGTCACTGGTGTTTACCACTGCGAATCAGATAGGCAATTGTCATAAAAGTGATGGTTCCTGCTGGGAGTTTAAACAGTGCTTTGCAATTGTCATAAATTTAGGTTTACATTTTATCCCATAGAATCATAGAAATGGGTCGCAGTTAGTATGTTATGTATGTAGAAATGGATCATTCCATCTTCGATGAAATGTTTATGCACTCTAAATTGTTCCGGACGCCCACGTCTGTAGTCGTTTCCTGCACTGTTTTCGCGTGTCCACGTGGGGTCCGCGCTGCTCCGAACGTCATCAGCATCGAGAAAAGAGGGGGAGGGGGCGGCGGATGCCCTGCTGGCGTCGGGAGGAGGAGACACCAAGGCGAGGCAGCAGAAAGTGAGGAGGGAGATACAACGCTCGATCTATTTTTGAAATATCCAGATGCAACAATTGCAATATACGTCTGAAGGCAGATGAAACACTTGAAATATGAATCTATCTGAAACCCTTGTAAAAACACATGAAAACACTTGAAAACCATTGTAAAGCATATGTAACATCCAGATAAAAACACTTGCAATATATATATATGAAACATATGCAACATTCAAATAAACGCACTTGCAACATACTGGAAAAAACAGATGAACCATTGGGAATAGAAGCTTGCAACATACGTGTACAACTATTGCAATATATGCAACATCACGATCTATTTTTGCAACATCCGCATGAAACACTTGCAACATATCTCTAAAACATCTGAAACACTTGAAATATACGCTTGCAACATGCGTTTTTAGCGCAATATCTCCTTGCTGCTCCAGTGGACAAGGTCGCGGCAGGTCCAGCGGAGAAGGCCGCGACGGGTCCACGTGCCCTAGAAGGCCGCGATGAGCGAGTGACGCAGTAGAGATGGAGGAAGATGGATTGCCGCGCTCTGGCGCAGTGGAGATGCCAGCTAGTGGAGCGGAGGCACGGTGGAGAGGGAGGCGCGGACACCGAGGCAGCGTGGCGGAGCACAGTCGTGGCGCTACGGTGAGGTGAATTTTTTTAAATGGTGAGGAGCGAGTGGATCAGTAGATAAGAGACGGTCGTTGAGCTGGCATGGGCGGCCCACCATCAGAAGCGCGCGGCGCGAACGGATGCCCAGTAACCAAGAATTACCGACAGCAGCATGGATGGACACTATTTTGCTGGAAAGCAGATAATTATTTGGTTTCATTCCTCAAGTATTACGTGCCAATAAACCAAGTACAAAGTTGGTCTCCAGTTCTGGAATTATTCATGCAAACCGAAGTGTTGTTTGTGTTCCTAGGTTTTATGCATTTGTCCAATTCTTATGAATACAGTCGGTTCATTCCAAAATTGATGATTTTTAGAACCAACGATCAGACTTTTAGAAACTTGCTAGCTTGGAAATGCCTGAAGTGCTAGAGTTACCAGATCTTGGATTTTGATTTAAAGCATCTGAAATCAGAGATTTTTATGCTATCCTGTCAGGTCTGGACACTCTGAGCCTGGTGATCTTGAGAGCATCATTGACAAGGCCGTCAAGCATGTTTTTTTTAATGGCACACAACCCACACACTCCCCACTCATATCACGCGTACATTATGCGTGCGCGTCCGTACACACGTAAAAAAGAGATTGAGAGGCTCTCTAACCTAGAGTGCGTGAGAAATGTGCAATACCACCGAATACGCACGCATGTACCTACTTTTTCTCGATTTTGACATGGAGGAAACATGTCGGTTCGATGAAAATGAAAATATGGTCGCCAAGATGCCCAAGGTGAGTGCGGTCTAAGTGAAAAGATCATGTGGTCCGGCCTGATCACAGAACAGACGTCATGGGCCTGAAAATGAAAATCAGGACAGTATCCCAACGAACCAGCGGCCTGAAAAGGAAAAGTCCATTTTACCTCCCTTAATTATCTTCAAAGTCTAGTTTTTCTCTCTGAACTTCAAAACCAGGTAAACCACCTCCCTCAACTTTTAAAACCGTTCATTTTACCTCCCTCATCTGGTTATAGGTGGTTTTCAAAGGCGGTTTTGTCTTTTTATTTTTTATTTATTTTGGCTGAATTTTTGAAAAATCATAGTAAATCAAATAAAAATCATAAAATGGAAAATCTAATTTTTTTGGACTCCACATGAGTAGATCTATACAGTGAATATATAATATGGTATGCTTTAGTACAATATTTTTGTTGTAGCTTTAGATCTATGCTTTTCTATAATTAATTCAAAGCTGCAGTTTCTTTCGTCCAATTGTGGTGAAATTTTAAAGGTGGTCTAATTATTATATAATTGAACTGTAGTAAAAATTTCATGCTCATTGGATCATGTATAACTGAGTTATAGATTTATTTATTTTTATGCTTGTTAAATAGTTTTAAAATAGTTAAAAGTGTGTAAAAATAGAAACGGGTATAAAAATTTTACCACAATTAGACCATAGAAACTGCAGCTATGAATTAATTATAGAAAAACATAGATCTAGAGCTACAGCAAAAACTTTGTACTAAAGCATACCATATTATATGTTTACTGTGTAGATCTACTAATGCGTTATCCAACAAAATTAGACTTTTAATTTTATAATTTGTCTGTGATTTATTATGATTTTTTAAATATTCAGCCAAAAAAATAAAAAGGAAAAAGACAAAACTGTCTTTGAAAACCACCTATAACCGGATCAGACGAAGTAAAATAAATGGTTTTAAAAGTTGAGGAGGTGGTTTATTCAGTTTTTGAGTTTAGGGAGGAAAACTAAACTCGGAGGATAGTTTAGAGGTAAAATAGACCTTTTCTGCCTGAAAATCATGGACCTGAGAGAGAGACAGAGGGCATTCTCAGCCCAACGAATCAACGGCCCAGCCCAATTGCCTCCTCCCCTCGTCGGCGACGGCGACCGAACACACCTGGATTTACCCAGAAAAATCCAATTCCCCTTTGCCACCGTCTCCCTCGCCGCCGCCGCCGTCTATCCAGACTCCGACACCTCGCCGCCCGCTGCCACCTCACCGCCTAATTCACATCGCCCAGCCGCCCCACCAGTCAGAACCCCGGAGCATCGCCTCGCCTTGCCGCCTTGCTCCGCGCTCCGCAGGTTAGGCAGCCGGTACCCCAAACCCTATACTATAGCATCCTGGGCTCGGTCGGTTGTAGAAGAGCACTGGGGGCGTGAGAGAGGGAGTCACCAGCCCTCGAGACCTCCTCCCGCTTCTACCACTCCCCGCCGACGCTTGCAAAATGGGCATCTCAAATCCCACCTCACTCCCTTCGTAAGCACCCGCCCACTCACTTCTCCCATGCCATCTGCGAAATCCATGTACTGTAGAATGTTCTGTGGTGTGCCAGAGTATTGCCACTTGTTGTTGTACCAGTCTCAGCGAAACTTGTCTTGTTGCCTCTTCTTCTTACTGTACACAGCATATGCTCCTCCGCCAACTTCTCTTCCCCTTTGTTCCTGTCCAGTCGAATAGTAATATACAATTATACATGTTTAGTGTATTGGTGCTGCTCGTTTTGGTTACCCCAGTTGGGTTTCTAGTTCAAATCGCGTAATCACAGATTTAGCATTCTCATTTATGGGGATAAATTTATTATTTTTCGACTATTTGGGTCACTAGGCTGGGTCCTTGAAGGTGGCACGTCCTTTAGAGTTCCATGTATGAAGAATTATTTGTATGGTGATGACTTTTTTAGCGCTTGGATGCTTGCAGCACTGAAACTTTGTTTCAAAAATAGAGTTTTGCTCATATGTCTGTATATTGGCTTAAACATGCAGTCAGTACAAAACAGAAACCCTTCCGTCTGTTTTTTTAGGCCTTGAGAGGAGAAGCAAGGCTGAAATGCTAGCAGTCCTCTTCTCCATTTCACCTGATCTGGTAATGTTTAATGTCATGCACACTTCTATTTCTGTCTCCTATGATTTGGGACTGAATTTGATTACCTCGATGATTGGTGTTGTGAATCTATGGGAAAAGGATTTCTTGGGCCGCAAGTAGTTGCATGAGGAATTATGTCATATGGCATTGGCTAAACTGAAAGTCATTTGGATATTGTTCAAAACCTTATATTCTGTACTTGAGATGGGAGAGTAAGGTTCAACCACTTGTCGCAAGCTACATCATTAGTTATCAGTATTATGAAAATGCCTTCGTTTTTACCTATTTGGTGGAGGTGGTAGTGGTCAATTTGTTTGTGCAGAGATGAATATTGTAGGGTCTGCATAATATCATGTAACGGCTGCACCAAAAAAAAAAAAAAAAAACTGCTAGACTTGTCGTTTCTGTGTGTTACTTCTATTAGCTCCAATTTTGTTCACGTGTTCCACTTGATGAGTTGAGTAAATGCTGTATGTATCATCAGAGCGGATTTGATTCTTTTGACGATCAGTTTTGAACCGCTTGTCGTGTTATGTTTAAACACAATGCAAAATGAATTATTGCTCTGGAAGCAGTTATTGATATGTGCACCATGTAGTCTTAAAACCTTTAATTTTATTGAAGAAATCACTCATATTGAAATGCCATATGAGCTTTCTATTGGCATGGCTTATATGGCACGCAGAGATTGACTCATCAAGCTTTCCCCTATTGGTAAAACTATTTATGGTAGCACTAAGAGGATTTTATTACTACGTTGTGCTTTTGCACTCTTGAGTGCCAGAAAAAAAAGGGTCAATTATCAAATATCGCACAAGAAATAAATCATATGGGACCTCCTCACTTTTTAGGCCCTTGATATACTTTCTTCAAACACGACAAATGGCAAATAGATAAGATGGTCGATTCATTCTACCACATGTCGTGTGTTTGGAATAGTCCAAATAATGGTCTAAAGGTGACTTGGTCTCATAGGATCTCCGCGCCCCCCCCCCCCCCCCCCCCCCCCCCCCCCCCCCCCCCCCCCCCCCCCCCCCCCCCCCCCCGCCCCCCC